>NC_142033.1:68623029-68934529 GCF_982192425.1 Myodes glareolus
GCCCAGGTGGGTAGGTGACCCCAGGAGGCATAAAACATAGACAAAATACAGGTGCAGAGAAACACCCAGAGTCCACACAAACCACAGAGATCGAAGGCAGGGGAGTGACTGCCAGGGGCTGGGAGGGAAGTGATGGGAGCAATGACTAACGGGTACTGAATTTCCCCTGGGAATGGAGGTGAATGTTCTGGAACAATATAGTATTAATGGATGTATGATACTTGATTCACACAATAGCAAGGTCAATAAATCTCCTACTTGGCTATTATGTGTACACATACATGAATAAGCGCATACACATGCATGTGCGCATGCGCGCGCGCGCACGCGCGCGTGCGCGCGCGCACACACACACACACACACACACACACACACACAGCACCCACATTACAAAAGCTGAAGCACTGTGCCATGGGTTAGAACATCTATTTTGGGCTTTTGTTCTCTTTTTTTAAAAAAAACTTCATCTATTTTTGCAACATGTACATTGCATGTATGTCTGTGTGAGGGTGTCAAGTACCCTGGAATTGGAATTATAGACAGTTGTGAGCTACCATGTAGGTGTTAGGAATTGAACCTGGGTCCTCTGGAAGGGCAGGCTGAGCCATCTCAGGACATCTGAGCAGCCATTACTACTGCGAGCAGAGAAGAGCTCGGGGTAGAGGAACAGCTGGGCGACAGTAAGTGGATGTAGGACTGAATGGCAGAATGGATGTGAGGAGACAAAACCTGACAGTGGCCTTGGATGACCTGGTACCAGTGACCCCCTCTCCAGGGAAGACAGGAACCAAAGTATTAGATCCAGCCTCAAGTCATGATCCACAAATGTCCCCACAAACAGCACAGCCAAATTCCACCACTCAGTGGAGCCGGGACACAAGCAGGCCTTCGCTGTTAATGTCTAGGCAGAAAGCAAAAACGGTGGCTGCAGTGGCTGCCACCCCCAGAGCATGCTAACTTTCTTCCCTGCCTCTCGCAAAGAATCCTCGCCCATCGTGCCCACCCCTTTAATCACACATTCTCCGCAGCCTCGCCTTTGATAGATTCTTCATAGCAGTTATGAGGAGTGATACTGCACAAAAGGGCCTTTCAAGAAGACTTGAAAAGATGGGAATTCAATACCGTGTTACAAAGACACAATGAAGGCTTGTTTAGAAAGTTTGGCTTCGATTATGCGATAAATACATGTATAGGCTCGGAAGGCAGGAAGCTAACACACCAGCAGTAGCTCTCCCTGATACTGGGGCTGCTGTCATTGTTCAGCTTTCCTGTGTGGTAAGAGGCTGGGTGCCGAGGAAAGCTCAGGATGCCCAGCAGCCACACCGTAATCCTGCCCACTGCCCCCCCCAACCCAGGAAAAGGGGAATACACACGATGACTGTCCTTGCTCACCCACTCCTCCATACATGGGAAAGGGGGACACACATGACTTTTCCAGAAGAGGCTTCAACAAGTTCTGTTGAATTTTTTCGCTTGGCACTCCATATCCAAGGAGCAGGCAGGATAGTGGCTTGCTGCCCCTTGTCCCAGTGACCTGGAGAGGTGGCAGTGACAGTAGGGAGACTCTTGGCCTCCAGTTGCTGAGTGAGTGTTCAGATTGGCGGCAGGAGGCATCAATCAAACATCACAGGCCCTAACAAAGCCTGCCGGTGATGGCTCGCCTTAGTTGTTAACTTGACTAGATCTGGAATCAACCAGGAGACAGACACTGGGAGCAACCCTGAGGAATTTTCTTGATCAGGTCATTTTATGGGAAGACCCACACTTAGTGTGGCTGGTAACTTCCAGTGGCAGCCCAGATAAAAAGAGATCGGATGGGGGAAGCTTCACTCTCTGCCTTCTCGTTGGTGAGTTCATCTGCTATGCTTGAAAGCTCGCCCATCCTGCTGCTGCAGCCACCTTCGCACTCCGCTGACACGGAAGCCCGGCTTCTTCTGCCTTCTAAGGTGAGCTGAGCACCAGGGGCTCTCCAGGAATCCTCCAGGTCTTTAGAGCCACTTTGGAGCTACTGAGGCATCCAGTAGTTCTACCTTGTGGGTGGGGGATCCACTGGTTTCTCTGCCTCTCCTGTGTGAAAATGGCTGTAGTTGGACTAGCTAGACAAGTGATTCTCAACCTATGGGTCGCCAACAACCTGCCTGGGGAGTAGGGGTAAGCAGAGTCAGTGATGCCCTGGAGGAGTCAAGGGGGTTAACTTTTCTGATGAACCATCAATAAGAAACCCCTAAGGAGAGAGTGTGGGAAAGTCTGTGCTCTAAGGAAGACAACCAAAGTCCCGTGTGGAGCTGCTGAAGAGCACTGGAGGCAGGGAGGACACTCAGGAGCTGAGGTCAGGACAATGATCAGTGGGCTGGAAAGCGATAGCGAGGGCACACTATCAGCCGCCAGCTCAACTCAAGGCCTCGTGGTCTTGCTAACAATGTTACATCTAGCAGGCTTCACAGACTCTGTAGAACCACGTGTCCGAGAATTCTCACTTCATGGCTGGCCATCTGTTACGGCATTCCTCCTCTTGTTAGTTAACACAAGCTCTTTACATAGTAGGCCACTTGTCTTTTATATACACCATAAAATCTTCAAGTTTCTCACTTGGCTTTCCTGCTGTTGTTTTTAAAAGTAAAATTTCCAACTGTTTATAGTCGAATTCCCCAGACTATGATTCATAGTAACATTTTATACATCACTTTATTCAGATTTTATCTCATTAGAACATCCACTCCTGCTGTTCTTTCAAGAGATCCAGTCATTTGGCCCTACATCCACGCAGGACAGCCTCTTCCTCCCATTTCAGAAAACACCACTTTGCTACACAGACACACACATAAGTTCTCTATCTCCCTGGAAGGACTGCTGGCAATGGCCTCTGAATGATTTTGAATGACTGTGACCATGTGTGATCGATCTCTCTCTCTCTCTCTCTCTCTCTCTCTCTCTCTCTCTCTCTCTCTCTTCATGGGCCTGGGTACCTTCCCAGAGAGTGCCACCTGCCATCCTGGTGTCTGCCAGTCATCAGTGCCCCATCCACGGGCAGCAGGTGGGTGCAGAGGAATCCAAGACCTGCAGTTCATGTCTGGCACTATGGGACACTCAGAGACGCTCCTCACCAGGGGGCAAACAATGACAGGCATATGGGCAGTAAACTAAAAAGAAAGTTCTTAAGGTCCTGTTTTCCTTAACTGGCTTGATAGCTTGGGGCGGAAAATTAAAGAGGTAGCAGGATAGTTTCCACACGCCCAGGGATGCCAGCCACACAGCAAGCTAACACACACCGTTGTTCTGTCTGACAGATTTCAGACACCACTCTCCCACCAATACGTCCGTCACCTCTCCACGTGCCCAGTTAGACCTGCTGAACACACCTACTGTTAAGGGTCCAGCCTCACTGGCACGGATTGCCCCTCAGGACACCTGGGGTTATGTCCAGCCTACAGTCAGCATCAGTTTAAGCCTGAAGCAATCTGTGCACAGCGAACTCCAGCCCCCAAGAATGCTGCCCTGGGTCTCCCAAATGTGTCTAATACCATAGCTGCTCCTCTGGACAGCTGAGCCAGATACTGTAGCAATGGTCATTCTCACTGATCCCAGAACACTGGTAGGTTGATGCTACTCTCTTGCTACATAGAAACAACACCAGCAACAGGTGCTGATGTCCAGAGAGACTTAAAGAAACACAGAGCTCTGTGCAGACTTCCCCTGGATAGGCACCCATGACGGGGTTCTTATTTAATGTCTAGGGAAGGTGAGCCCCAGGCAGGCTAGAACATGGATGGTCACACCCAGGCAGGATTCAAAGTGGTCTCAGAGCCTGCCACACCCCCAATACTGTGGAGTCTCACATTCATATGCCTGGTATCTCTCCACTGCACAGAGCTCCTCGAAAGGGTCCCAGAGGGTCCCTGGTGAGGAAGCCTGCATCCTGCCCAGGCACCTCTCCCTTCTTCCCAAAGACAGTGTGTGGGTGAGAGACAGCCCGAGACCTGGAGGAGCCCCCTTTCCATCCTTGGGGAAGGACTGGGCCTTGGAGGAGTGGCATATCCATTAAGACAATGTTCTCCATCACAATCATGAGGCCACCTGCCACCTCCTCAGCTGACTGGCAATCATCACGGGTGACAATCAGCTCAATCAAGGGATACTTACTGACTGATTGTCACCAACTGGGTGAGGGAGGACAAGGAACACAGAATGAACCAGATCAGGCTACTCCCTTTGGGAATGCTCAGACCAACCAAGAAAATGATCATCTACATCTTTGTCCATTTAACTGGGCTGCAGGCTTGCTAAAAGCTGGACTCAGCTTTCTTTCCATTTCTTCTGCTGAGGGCCTTGGTCCCTGAGATGTGCTGAGTCTCGATGCATAGCTGTGGGGTGGAATCAACGGCTATACGGCCATCTACTAGACCTGCGAGCAAGAGTTAACATGCCTGGCTTTGTTTCCTACTGTTCTCTAAAGGCCAGATAGTGAGTTTGGGCCTCAGCCAGCATCGGGGGAACCGACGTCTGGGAGGGAGTCCATCACTCTCGTAACATGTTGTTCAGTGTGGTCTCTGTTGAACATCTGCCTCCTCTTGGGGTCAGAAATTGGTGTGAGGCAGCCAGAGGGAACCTGTGTGACATTCAGCCTCTATGGAGCGTGCACAGATGTTCCTACGACTCACTGCTAGGAGTCCCCTGCAAAAGGACCTGAAGGTCATGAAGGACTTTCTCCAGACTTCCTTTTTTGTGAGTCTCCTTTGCTAACTTTGCTGTGTGGCTGAATAAGCCACTCTCCTTGCTATGACAAAACACCTAACAAAAGCAACCTAAGGAGGAAAGGTTTCCTCCAGGTTACAGTCAATCAAGGCAGGGAAGACACAGCAGGAGCGAGAGGCACTGGTCTCATCACATCCGGTCAGGAAGCGGAGGAGGGTGAGCACGGCTGTCTGGCTTGCTTTCTCCTTTTCATCTAGCGTAAGGCCCCAGCTATATTCACGGTGGGTCTTCTCTTGCCTAACCCACCGAGTGAGACACACTTGTTAGACATAGAGGAATGAGTGTGTGTTCTAGGAAGAACCTCACTGCCAACCAAAAAAAGGAAACGGATTCCTGACGAACATCAGAAGCAGAGAGACCACCTGCAGAGCCAGTGTCCAGGTGCAGTCTGGGAAGACAAACTGTCCCCAGCAGCTGGGCCAGGTGGCCACCCAGGGGACAGGAAAGAATATGACGACTGTTGCAGAAAATGTTATCATGCTATATAACGCTGTCTCTGCTTTCCCTCGCCTGCCTAAGGCACCTCCTGACTGACTTAATGGGAGCTGAATGGCCAGCAGGGATGTCAAAGCCAGTGGCCGGCACCTCTCCTTGGCTCTTGAGGTCAGGCCACACAGTGGTGACACAGCACAAGCCTCGGGGTGCGTGAGCACAGGATGGATCTGAACATCATCTTACCGTTATCCTTTCTTCCACTATGATAGTAAAGTGGGCTTTTAGCTGGGTTCTGTTCTGGGAAAGAGAGGAAAGAAATGCTTTAGTTACATGGAATCTGACGAACCAGGAACATTTGGCACTATGTTCAACTCACACACTTGAATTCTGTAGTAACTGGTCCCCAGCTGCTGGGAAGGCAGGGTTTGTCCAAATCCTAAAGCCTCTTCAGGAAACAGTGGAGCTAGACCTCCAGCTTCTCTACTGGAGACCATGGAAACCCAAACCCCATGTCCCGAGGGCTAAGAAGGGGCACCACTCTCTGTGGTGAACTGCACCACTGCGTGGGGGTGAGGGGAGCTGCCTGTCTAAACTTAGGCAAGGTGTTCACTTCCATGGGCTTCAGCCGTCTCATCTATGAAATGGAAGCCATGTTGAACTCAAGGGTGGCTGAAGAATGAGACTAATTAATGTGGAACATGGAAGAGAAGGGAGGGGGAGGAGGCTTTTTAGCAGGGAAACAGCCCTTGTCAGCAGGTGATGTCACCTAGGGAAGGGAGAAAACAAAGGAGGCGGAAGAAGGAAGAAAGGGAGGGAGGAAGGAAAGAAGGAAGGAAGGAAGGAGGGAGGGAAGATTAAAGATAGGAAGGGAGAGGGAGAAAGGAAAGAAAAAAGGTAGGGGAAGAAGGGAGGGAAGAAGAGGGGGAGAGAAAATAGAAAGAAAAGAAAAGGGGAAGGAGAGAGGAGGGAAGGAAGGGTTGCGCCTGTGCCCTTGGGGTCAGGACTTCCAAGCACCCATGCAGGACAATGGCTGGTCCCCAGTGAGAGCGACGGGGTTACCTGTGAGGGGCTCTGAAAGATGAGCAGGGCTGGAAGGTCCAGGTTCTCTCCAGTTCCAAGAACTGTGGGGTCCAGCGAGGCCATGTAGCTCACGGAGTAACACTCTCCCACTGCTCGGAGAGAAATGTAGATCAAGAAATGGCAGGCCTCCTCACACCAGGCCACACCTCTAGATAAGCCCCCCTCCCCCCGGCCTGGCCACACCCCTGGCCCCTGAAATCCTGAACCTGCCACAGCTGTTCACCAGTTCAGGCCCTCAGCAAGAAGCATCTGGATTTCATTCATCACAGGGGATTCTGGGAGTGATTCAGGGGGTGAGAGTAAGTTAGAATTTCTCTAAGTCTCCCAGTCACAAGCAGGCACACCCTGCTGGAAACAGGGCTGGTCTCTTGGCCTCTTTATCCCTCTGTAGCACACTCATCCGAGTTCTCACCCACGTGAGAGCTTCTGCACATCAGCCTAAGAATCAATTGGGAGATTTGTTTCTAGATCACTGAAAGGAAGTATCTGGATGTGGCTTCACTGAGATATAAAACATTTAGAACCTCGTTGAAACCAGAGTCACCAAACAGTAAGTCACTAGCTGTGGGCTATGCCACTGGTTTCAGTCAACGGTGCTGTGTTAAGAAAGATTCCATCTCAGCATAGCTGCTGCCCATGGAATTGGGCAAACACCCCCCCCACACACACACACACACAAATTCCAGCTTTCTTCATTTGTGCCTCAGGTGTTTACTAACAAGAAAGGTGTCCCAAACCTCCATTCTGTAGGCTGTTGTTTTGCCTTGTTGACCATGTTCTTTGCTTTACAGAAGCTTCTCAGTTTCAGGAGGTCCCATTTATTGTTTCTCTCAAAAATCAGTTATTTGTAGATGTGTGGATTGATATCTGGGTCTTCAATTCGATTCTTCCTGTCTGTTCTTATGCCAATATCAGGCTGTTTTCATTACTGTAACTCTATAGTAGAGATGGAACTCAGGAATTGTGATATCTTCAGAAGTTCCTTTATTGTACAGGATTGTTTTGGCTATCCTGGGTTTTTTGCTTTTCTATATGAAGTTGAGTACTGTTCTTTCAATGTCTGTGAAGAATTTTGCTGGGATTTTGATGGGGATTGCATTGAATCTGTAGATTGCTTTTGGTAAGACTGCCATTTTTACTACGTTAATGCTAACTACACAAGAGCATGGAAGATCTTTTCATTTTCTGGTGTCTTCTTCAATTTCTTTCTTCAAAGATTTAAAGTTCTTATCATACACGTCTTCCACTTATTTGGTTAGAGTTACTCCAGGGTATTTTATATCATTTGTGGCTATTGTGAATGCTGATGTTTCTCTGATTTCGTTCTTAGTCCATTTATCATCTGTATAAAAAACCAGGGCTACTGGTTTGTTTGTTTGTTTTTTTAACTAATCTTATATCCTGCTAAAGAAACTGGCCATCAAAAGAAACAATAATCCAATAAATAATGGGGTATAAACCTAAACAGAGAACTCTCAACAGACAAATCTAAAATGGCTGAAAGACACTTAAGGAAATGTTCAACATCTTTAGCCATCAGAGAAATGCAAAAATCAAACAACTCTGAGATTTCATCTTACACCTGTCAGAATGGCCAAGATCAAGAACACTGATGAGAACTTATGCTGGAGAGGATATGGGGTAAAGGGAACACTTCTGCACTGGTGGTGGGGGTGCAAACTGGTAGAGCCACTTTGGAAATCAGTATGGCAATTTCTCAGAAAATTAGGAAACAACCTACCTCAAGACCCAGAAATACCACTTTTGTGTATATACCCAAAGGATGCTCAATCATACTACAAGGACATGTGCTTAATTATGTTCATAGCATAATTATTAGTAATAGCCAGAACCTGGAAACAACCTAAACACCACTTGAACAAAGAATAGATAAAGAAAATGTGGTACATTACACAGTGGAGTATTACACTGCAGAAAAAATAATGACATCTTGAAATTTGCAGGCAAATGGATGGATCTAGAAAACATCATATTGAGTATGGTAACCCAGACCCAGAAAGACAAATATCTTATGTAATCACTCATAAGTGGCTTTTAGACATAAAGCAAAGAAAACCAGCCTATAATTCATAATTCCAGAGAACTTAGACAACAAAGAGGACCCTAAGAGAAACATACATGGATCTAATCTACACGGGAAGTAGAAAAAGGCAAGATCTCCTGAGAAAATTGGGAGCGTGGGGATCATGGGAGACGGTTGAAGGGGAGGGTGTGGGAAGGGAGTGGAGCAGGAAAAAATATACAGCTCAACAAAAACAACAAAGAAACAAAAAAAAAAGATTTCCTTAGTTAAATGGGGATAGTTCACCTGAGGAGGAAGTCAGCGGTCCACACTACGAGTTGCACTTTGGCTCTGAATTGAAGGCCTGCTCCCTGCTCCCACATCTGTGGCACTACTGGCAGGGGAAGGTGAACCGTTTAAACCTTCCAGACCACATGGTACACCCTCAGAAGGAATCATGGGATTCCATTTGTTGCCTTCTTTCTTACGGTTTCACACCATAATAAAGTAAACCGCTTTACATGATCACATACTGCTGTCATGTTATGTCACCACAGGCCCAAAGCAATGAGACCTGACACATCCAGAACCATGAGCCAAAGTGAACTTTCCGCTTTCTAAGATGCTTAGCTCAGATTCCGTTACAATAATGGAAATATAGTAACACACTGATGAACAGCATGCTTACACATGAGGGTCACGTCTAAGTATTTCATGATCAAGCTTCTGAGACTGATGACAAGCCACCTTTGCCTTTGTGTAGCCTAGCTCAAAGATATCTGTCCATCATCCTGACCAGCAGTAATTCTGGTCAACAGTGTGGGGAATCACTACAAACTACATGTGTGTCACTGGTTCACTATAAACTACATGTGTGTCACTGACTCATTATAAACTACATATGTGTCACTGACTCACTATAGACTACATGTGTGTCATTGACTCACTAGAGACTACAAGTGTGTCATTGACTCACTATAGACTACATGTGTGTCACTGACTCACTATAGACTACATGTGTCATTGACTCACTATAGACTACATGTGTGTCACTGACTCACTATAGACTACATATGTCATTGACTCACTATAGACTACATATGTGTCACTGACTCACTATAGACTACATATGTGTCATTGACTCACTAGAGACTACACATGTGTCACTAACTCACTATAAACTACATCTGCGTCACTGACTCACTATAAACTACACATGTGTCATTGACTCACTGTAATTCACAAATCTACCATTGTATCCAACTAATGCTGATTAAAATAAAACTGGGACTGTATTTTAAAAATACCAGCACCTTCCCCAACCCCACCTCTGTCAAAAGCAAGCAGGAAACCCATGGATTTAGTGGCAGACATTGGGGGTTTCAGAGACTCCTGGCTTGTCATGAGAGGTCAGTTCTGCTGTGACCCTCCTGAAAGGAACACAGGAAAGCATTCTAACACTTGTCCCATGGTGGCCTGAAGCATCTGTGGTTACCTTGAAGAAACTGCTTTCTGAACGTCTGGACTCCTCCCTGAGTCTTATTTCCAGGTGACTCCTTCACAGTGAGGCTGGTGATCTGGTCCAGCACAAGCAGATCTGAAAGGTTGGCAGACACGGGTGTCCTGGTGTTGTTCACTGACAGCTGCACGTGTATGGTCTGTGGTTCGTTCTGCCCAGACACCTAGGACAGAAGGAAAGTGAGTGGGGGCAGGGTTTGTCGGCCTGGCTTCCTGCGATGCCCAAGCTTCAGGGCTCCTAACTCTATCAGGCTCCACCTGTAGTGAGAGTTGGGGCGAGGGGTTGACCCTCACTTGTCAAGCTATGGCTTAGGGACCATTTCAGAGAAAGCAGGGCCATAAGATGCAGCGAACTCATTCCCACAGAAAAATCTCCTGAGTACAGAACCTAGTCAGGACAGGGTCACTGTGACACTCAGTGTTCTAGAAAAGAGAGAATGACGGCTCTGCCTGAGCCACTGAAGATGCAGCCCTGACTCCACAGTCAGATCTCTGAGGGGCATTTGCCTTCCAGTGGGTCCCCTCTTCCTGGCTGGTCTTCTCCACCCAGATTCTACATCTCTGTATGTGCAGCTTGGTATGTTTGAATCTGGAGCCCGCCCCCTGCAGGCCTGGACCTTTAAAGGCCTGCCACCATCCCCACCCCATCCCACCCCCCACCCCCGCCCCAGTTCATAGCATTGTGACACAGTAGCATCACCTGGACTGGGGAGATGGCTTAGTGGGTCAAACATTAGATGTGGAAGCGTGAAGACCAGATTTCGAATCCTCAGAACCCATGTAAGATGCCAAGAAGAGAACAGATCCCTGGTACAAACAGGTTAGCTAGACTAGCTACCCTGGTGAGCTCTGCTTCAAATGAGAGGCTCTCTCAACAGACAAGGTGGAGCGTGATTAATGATGGGTCATGACATCTGCCTCTGGCTTCTACATGCGTGTGCAACCCCAACCCACACACACCGTACACAGGCACACAAATTCACCAAGAAAAAGGAGGATAGGTGGGGAGCACTATCAACTTTAAGCTGCACAGCCTGATGGGAGATTTCAGATCACTAGGGGACAAGGCCGGGTAGCGGGGATTTCGGGACCAGAGTGTCTTTCTCTTCCCCCTTTGTTCACGTTCTGGCCACCATGAGGTGACCAGGCCTCTCCCTACAAGGCTCCAGCTGTGACACAAGGATAAGCCAAAGCAACAGAACCAACTAGTCGCAGACTGGACTATTCAGAGTTGTGGGGAGAAAAATGCATTTTCCCTTTATAAGATGATAGTCTCAAGTATTCTGTTACAGAAGTTTCGCGTCTAGACGAGAGCCCTGAGGACAGCCCTGATGCCGCAGCTGCACCAGGATGTCCCTGCCCAGCTGCTGGAACTGGCTGTCTCTGCAGGCTCTGCTGGGTGAGATGTGCACACACCCGGGAGCTCACTCCTGCTCCACTGTGGTTGGCTCCCTCCCTGCCTCTGCCACATTCACCTCATTGTCCCCCATCTCTGCTCTCCACCTTCCACAGTAATGACCTGCAAATGTGAGCACTGTCCTTCTGGGTCCTGTGAGCCCTTATAATGTCCACTGAAGCTAAGTGTGAAGCTGGGAGCCCAACACAAGGATGATAATGGTCACCACCCCATGCTGTTGAGAAGACCAGTTATAGAGCAGTAGACACATTTAAAAAAGAAAAACAAAACTTTTTTTGTTTAATTGAGGAGAGGAGCACACACATTTCTCTGTGTACACATGGATGTCAGAGGACAACTTACAGGAGTTGGTTCTCTCCTTTCTCCTTGGGGGTCCCTGATGTGGGATTCCTCTCTGTATACTGTGAATATATTTTATAAACATGGGTTAATAAAGAAGCTGCTTTGGCCTATGGCAGGGAGGAATAAAGACAGGTGGGAAATTTGAACAGCGATATAGAGAGAGTAGGTGGAGTCAAGGAGACACCATGTGGCTGCCAAAAGAGGAAGATGCTGGAACCTTACTGGTAGGTCACAACCTCGTGGTGATACATAGATTAATAGAAATGGGTTAATTAAAGACATAAGAGCTAGCTAGAAATATGCCTGAGCCATCGGCCACGGTGTTGTAATTAATATAGTTTTTGTGTGATTACTTGGGTCTGGGTGGATGGGAAATGAATGAGCGGTCTGTTTATAGGCCCCAGATGTCAAATTTAGGTGATCATGCTAGGCAGTGAGCACCCTTGCCTGCTGAGCCAGTCATCTGGCTGGCCAGAACGCAGATTTTTAAAACCATTACGTACCATATCAGTGTTCATGTGGAATAAACATACCACACTTTCATCTCTTCTGTAAATGACCACTAGGTTTTTACTAACAATGACCTATAATGAAACAGCCCCAGCAAACCCAGTGAGGCCAAAGAGCTCAGATCTCTTGTTCTCTTCATCGACCGGGTCTCAGAGTGAACACACAGACCCACTCTTGGCTAGTTCCTAAACTTCAGAGATTTGGGCAGAATCCAGTTATCTTCACCCCTGGAAACTTACCAGCGAGCATTTCTGAAATATCACTCCATTCTCAGAGGGACCTTGAGCTTCTCTTGAAATATCTCTGTACTACAATAAAACACAAAACTCATTAGAAAGTGAGGAAAAACTTCATGTTCCGGGTGTCTGAAGCAAATGTAAGATGAAAGCTCTCTAAGAGACACCATGGGGATCATTTCTGCTGACCCCAGTTTTCAGGAACTTGAATATTTCATTTAAAGAGTGTTAAAGGAGTGTGAATCCACGCCTCTAAGAAAGGAGACACCACAAGGTAAATCACAGCTCATTCCTGGTCTGCGCCAGATCCAGCCAGTTCTCCGACTGGAAGATAAATTCCAGGCTATGGATTCTGGGGAGCTGTGTTCTAGGTATGACCATTTATTCACTGTGTATCCTTGGACAAGTCATTCAGTCTCTCCACGTCTCAAATCCCTCTCTAAAAACAGACCATCTCAAAACTTCCTGGAAACTTGCTTAGGAGAAATGAGCAGAGAAATCTGGTATCAGCTGAGTCCAGTTGAACCCATGTACTCCACTGGGCCCTAGAAGATTCCAGCTCTTCCCACCATGTGGTAATGGTGCTGGTGATGGTGGTGGTGGTGGTGGTGCTGCTGGTTGTGCTGGTAGTGGTGACGGTGGTGCTAGTGATGGCAGTGGTGATGATGATGATGGTGGAGGTGGTGATGACATACAGCAATACTGAATGGACCCCTCAGTGTGCCAGGTCCTGTGCTACACATACCAAGTGATGATGTGAGCAGACCTCACACTGACCCTCTCTTCTATACACATTGGGCTCCTAGACCTCAGACTTTATAGGTCCTTTGTGCCTGCTAGTGAGCCTGACTTGTGCCACACTCTCTGCTTATTGGTGGCTATGCACTGGAGCGGGAGAGCACATACCAGAGCTGGGCACACCCAAGGCAGGGTCTAGTTCTTGTTCTGGTAGCTGCCAGAAGGTGAGTGTCTGAGTCCTTATATGCTACTGTAACAAAATGCCTGGGTCTAGGTGACTTATCAAGAAGGAGCCAGTACAAGATGCTGCAGTGACTCCCTGATAGCTTCAGTGTAGATTTGGACTGGGTGACAGGTATTGACTGGGCTGTCATGAACTCAAAGATGAGGTGCAGGGAATGCTGGGATGGAGACTTCTTGGCGATGACTCAAGTAGCCACAATCAAAAGTTGGGATACAACTCTTCACCACTTTAGACTATGGAGGGCCTTCCCTCCAGTTCACATTACCTTCTTTCTTCTGTCTAGGCCTTGATCAGGACAGACTTCCCCACCCATGTGTCATTCATTCTCCATGCCACATGACACTCAAGTTCCCAGGAAAAAAGGCCAGCCTCTGCCAAGGGTTCTACAAAGCTGACTGATCCACCTGCAGGTCCCTGTTTGTGAAGAGTTAGAATAGTGCAGGTCCATATCCAAATGATCTGGGGCCATCACCAGCCCCCTTAATAACCATTCATTCTCCCACCTCTACCTGACCTAGCATCCTCTGACTACCAGATAAAACCTTCTGTTTTGTTTTTTGTTTTTTTGTTTTTTGGAAATAGGGTTTCTCTGTAGCTTTGGAGCCTGTCCTAGAACTAGCTCTTGTAAACCAGGCTGGCCTCAAACTCACAGATCCGCCTGCCTCTGCCTCCCAAGTGCTGGGATTAAAGGCGTGCGCCACCACTGTCAGGCTGATAAAACCTTCTGGAATATATTAACCTAGAGTCTCTAGCTTTCACCAACCCAAACACTAAGAATGTCCTCAGATAGCCCGTGGGTCTCCCTCTGTGCTATAACCCACCAGTCACAGGTTCCCAGAAATGTATTTGAAAACTGCCTTGATTTAGAACTTTCTTTTGTTCTGTTAACTACAGTAACAGCATAAAGTCATTTCTACACCAGGACATAATACTTGGGGACAACTCGAAACCAAATCCATCCATGCTGCCCACTTACTCAGAACAGCAAGGCCTCACCAGGAAGCTCCTCTCCCCTCTGCATTCCACGTGGGTCTCTGCCCTCTGCCCACCTAGCAGCCCCTCAAAACTCTTTCCTGTTGGCTTTGAGATTCTTTACACACAGTGAGAAAGAACTGAAGAACTTAGGTTTGACTGGATTCCAGTCGCCAGCATTTACTTTATTTCTCCTGCACTACAGAAAGGCTGCATTTAAAAGAGAACAGAATAGTCAAGTATCCATTTTTAAAATATGACCAAGAATCCTATAGTCACATAACTAGGAGATTTTATAATTGCTAGCTTCTCCAAATTAAAAGAAAAAATTTTTAACTTTTGGAGTCACCTGTGTCTGAACTAATAGATACATCTGAATTTTCATATCTGCCTCTGTGTGAATTCTCCCCCCAATGTCCCACGTTTAGTTTTGGTAACACCATAAAAATAGCCCTGACTCTGTGGACCCCTGGAAAGGTTCAGGAACCCAGGGTTCCTGGAGCCCACTCTTAGAACCACTGGCAACCTAACCTTGGTGAGCATCTCTCCTGAAGAGATGAAAGAGGACAGCTGCCCCCCAGCTCACATCCACCCAGGAAGCAGCCAAGTACCACACACCAGGAAGTGAAGGTCTGACCAAGGATGCCTGGCTGCTATTGAGCCAAAGACAAGTCAAAGAGGACTGGGCCACACCCACCAGGATCCTTCCCTTGGGGCTCTTTCTACTTATCCTCCCAAAAGCTTGCACTCTGTGGCCTCTCCATCTGAATATCTCTCCTCCCCTAGCAGCTCCCAGAGTACCTACCTCCCCCTCAAAGTGCTTGCTTAACCAGCAGGCAATTGGGAGTTTATCTCTCCAGCCCCTTGTACAGATATGACTCTGAGATGCACGTATTGAGAGGGAGGAAGCAGAGAGATGGACTAGAGAAAGCTTCTGACAACCACAGAGGGAACATCTGATAAGCACCCTCTGTAGGATGTTCAGAGAGTGACATTACAGCTCTGTTCAGAACCGAGGTTCCGGGGACTGTGACTAGACCCAGGCCTCATAGGGATAAGAGGCCAAGGCAGGAATAGCCAGGAGCCAGCTCACAGAAGGACTGTCTGTAACGGCCCAGAGTGGTGAAGAAATGCTGACTGTATAGACAGGACTCAAGCAACCCAATCACTTGAAGCACCAGGGCCACCTAGACACAGATGCTCATTCCAGGCTCCAACAAAGACAGAGTGGCCTGTGACAGTGAAATGTCCTGGCTCTGGGTGGCCTTGGGGGCTTCCCAAAGGGTATGGTTCCCCCTCTGAAACAATCGCCCTCCTGCAGACTCCACACCTGACTCTGACAGGGTCAAGTGTCTACCAGAACATTCTGCTTCCCAGAGGGAAGATATACAAAGACTATAAACCTGGGACTTGGGCTCTGGATGTGGGGGCCACGGTGAGAGCAAAGGCCAGGGTCACAGCAGCTTTCACAGGCCTTGTTTGTCCTCTGAAAATGGGCCACTTGCACCTCCCCTCCTCAGGAGGAGTGAGGAAAAGGACTCAATGAAAATGTCAGTCACTGGGCTTAAAGTCCAATCCAGGGACTATACAGTGACAACCTAAGACTGTAAGTGATAGAAAGCGAACAGAATGGCCCTTAGAGCGCTAAGTCTCTGCAGCAAGAGTAGCCTTGTGAGAATCCTCGGGTTGGCAAGTGGAGAGCGGGCAGGTGATGCTAGAGCTGGTGTCAATAGACCATACCACTGGCCAGGGCCCTCCTGGGAACAGAAGCTGGATTTGCTCCCGGGGCCATGTTGAGAGGAGGGATGCGGGGAAGTGGTAAGCAAAGATGTGGACAATCCCCCAGGGATCTTCAGGGAGTAGATGAGAGATGCTCTAGCTCCATTTCTGCTGCAGTGATAGACACCCTGACAAAAAGCAGCTTACAGGAGAAAGGGGTTTATTTCTGCTTACCATTCTAAGTTAGAAGATATTCTTGCCTGAAAGCTAAGAGTTTGAAGCAACTGGTCACATCACAGCCACAGATAAAGGCAGAGGGGAATAAATGCATGCAGGCTAAGTAGTCAGCTTGCTTTCTCTAATCTTACAGAGGTTAAGGCCTCTTGCCCAGGGAATGGCATTGCCCACAGTGGGCTGGGTCTTACCACATCAAGATAACCCTCCACTCCCACTACAGGCCAGATCCACAGTTCAACCTAATCCAAGCAATCCCTCATTTAAACAGCCTTCCCAAGTCATTCTAGGTTGTGTCAGGTTGACAAGCAGGGCTGACTAGCAGAAGATAGAATGTAAATTAAGAGGGATGGGTGGACACCCAGGGGAAAGGCAGCCAAGAACCAGAGGGGATAGGGTGAGTTAAGGGGGTAGCAAAGGGCAGGGAGGAGGTGTGTAAGTTGGTCCAAGCACAAAGCAGGAGGGTTTTGGACCAGTTTGGGGAGAGAGGCTTTTCCAATTCTGAACCATGAACAGGGCCAGCGGTCTACTCCACCCAGGAGTGTTGAGGCAGATAAAAACCCAGGCCATCTTCCCAGCTTCCTCACCACAGTGCTAACTTTGTATACATGAACGAACCTAATGCAGGGCGACTTCCTATGACCTGGCTCCAAATGACCAGAGAATGGGAGACATACGAAGTAATTTGCCCTCAGACATGTAACTCCTCGGATGCAAATCTGGATTCCATCCCCTATAAGCCCGTAGCTACCAATCCTGAGGCTCCACCAGTCCTGGAGTTTCAATTCCATGGTACATACAGAATGCTCCTTGAGGCACCACCAGGCAGAGGTTCAGCCTCTCCCTCCACATGATCAACAGGGCGGGACTTTTCCAGTGAGTGTTTACATACTCAGGAGCCCGGCCCCCTTACCTGCGCGCTTGGTTGGGGTCCTGCGGGGCCGGTTCTGGACGGCGACTCTGGGCCCAGTGCCGGGAAGGCGGGTGGGAAGGCACGGGGACCTGCGCCCAGAACCAGGGCTGCGGCCAGGACGCCCCCAGCCAGAACCCACGTGGCTCGTCCCCGGGCGACCGTGGAACCCGTCGCCCCCATCTGGTGGCTGCAGACCCCACATAGGCCCCGCGGAGTCCCGGAGCTTCCGGACCCCAGGCCCGCCCCGCCACGGAGCATGCTCAGTGAGAGCCGCCTGGAAAGTTTTCTGGAACACTGGCATCTGGAGTTTGGAGCCGCGTGGGAGGGAGCCGCGCAGCGCCTTAGCGCCCCACCCCAAATCACCCGCCATTCTCTTTCCTTGAGGGTGACAAAGGGTCCCCATTAACGCCAACTGACTCTCTAGAGACACTGGCTGACTTCTCAGTCTTTTCCGCAGCGGGTTTAGAAACCTGAGAGGCATTAGAAAGCCAAGGTTACTTAATAGACAGCGCAGAGAGTGTTATGCCCAATTCCGCGAAGTCCCCCCCAAAACCAACAAGGAGACTTAGTCCCGTATGTAAAAGCAAAGAGTCTTTATTTCATGCAAGTTTGCAAACTCCATCGTATTGGAATAATCAGAGGGCCCCGAGCTCAGTTAGAGTTGGGTTTTTCTGATTCTAAAGGAGAGGGTGAGGGATTTCTATGGTTCAGAGCCCCTGATTGGCCGACTTTTGTCTAGGGGTGTCCTGGTGAGTGTGCAGGTGATCCTATCTACAGCGGTTGGAACATTAGGCATTTCCTTTGGATGGTCTGTTCTTCGGTGGTGCTCAGGTAATCTCAGCTTGTGGGTCTTCCTGCAACCAGGTATTGCTTCAGGTTAAACTACTGAGACTCCAGCCTCCATTAAACTTGTTGATGGCTGAGTCCTACTCTGGCCGGTGATAATATTTGGAAGTAAAGAATTTCCTTTTGTTTCTACTTAGCTTGTCATGGCTGGCGGCTACAGGGAACAGCCGAGCAGAGGTAGGGGCAAAGAAGAAAAGGCGGCTCTCACCTTCAATGGGGTCCAACTCAATCCAGCCTGAGCAGAGCACTCACTTTCTAATCGGGGCTTGGGGAATCTCCCTGGACTTACCCAGCCTCCCCTTCAACAGTGAAGCCATCACTTGGCCAATGTATCCCAAGAGGGAAGAGCTGGGAGGGTAGTCTGTCTTCTGGGCTCTGGTGACCTCCCTTTCGCCATCACAGGTACTAGGTCTTCTGTGAGCTGTCCTGCTGGACAGCTGCTAGGGAGCCCCCTGCACCAGCTTCTCTACACCTCCAGTGAGACACACATACCATTCTTAAACTGACCTGGACAAGACCATGAGTTTGCAGATCTGAATGTATCCTGAGTTTTGCAGGTCCTAGAGTATCCTAGCTGTGCCTCTCATACCAAGTACTGCACCCTTGAAAACCGCCAGGCATCCTGGGGGCGCTGTTAACAACTGACTTCAGAGGGCAAAACACAAGCAGTACTTCTTCCTTCCTCCCTCCCCCCCTCCCCCCCTCCCTCCCTCCCTCCCTCCCTCCCTCCCTCCCTCCTTTCTTTCTTTCTTTCTTTCTTTCTTTCTTTCTTTCTTTCTTTTTTGAGACAGGGTTTCTCTGTGTAACTTTGGAGCCTGTCCTGGGATTTGCTCTGTAGACCAGGCTGGCCTCGTACTCACAGAGATCCACCTGTCTCTGCTTCCCGAGTGCTGGGATTAAAGGCATGAGCCACTACCACCCGGCAGCAGCATTCATTTTAAATAGATTTATTATTTTAAAATGGTCTCTTTGTCTCTTATACAGTTTGAGGGCTCCATGGATCACAGCTATATGCTGCTGCCTGGCCTTGTAAGTTAAAAGCTCAGGCCTGAGCATCCAAATAAACACAAAGTTGCAGCAGGAGGCTATTACCAGGAAGATGTTCCCGGAGATGCCCTGAGGAAACAGGAAGGTCTTCATAGAAGGTGTGTGACCTGAAGCTATAGATGTGAACAGCCACCACCAACTTGTTGTGAGTTGTTAGATCTTGAATAAGGCACCTCCTCTGTCAGTTTCCGTCTTTGAAGAGTCCGAAGTGCTGGCTCCCATCCTTCCCACGTAGAACGGTAAATAAAAAAAAAAAAAAAATGAAGAGATGTCTGGATTCTAGAGGGGCACGAATGTGACTTTCGCTCCTGGAGAAGAAATCTTTTTCGGGGAGTTACAGGATAAAAAGGAATCAAGTGATCAAGTGCAGAGATAGTGGTTTCATGCCCCTTAGAGAAGATCGATCAGCTACAGGAGCAGCGCTGGAGTCAGATGCGACAGGTCAACAGCAATCAGGAAGTGCTGCTGGGCTTAATGGGGTTGCCAGGCGAGGACTCGGGGCAGCCTGGCTGCTCAGTGACCGCAGAGGAGTAGCTGCTCCGAGAACTGGGAGGAGGGATGCTCCCTTGCTCCTGATTTTGGGTCCTCGGGCCGACCGGCGCGCCTCAGCTGCGCATGCTCAGTGCACGGTAGCGACGGCCCGGAATGGCTGAAAGTTTGGGACCGCAGATCCAGGCTCCTCCCCCGACTTGGGCGCTGCTGGAAGGGCGCGGAGGGGCAGAGCTGGCGGGCGGCGGGCTGTGGCAGGTCACCCGCCCGAGCCCCCATGGCCTGCACAAGCGATGCCCGGCTGCAGCTGGGTCGGGAAGCGCTGCAGGCGGCACCCACGTTGCTGGTTCTCGCGGTGCTGCTGGGCGCCGCACTCGGCCTGGGCCTCGGCCTGTGGCTAGGCTGCCGCGCCAGTCGACTGCGCACGCGACTCCAGGTGGGTCCCAGCAGGAGGATCGAGCGCTCTCCTCCACTGTTAGGGTCCTGGGCTACATTTTCTGGATCCCATCTCTGCATCCCCTGAGTGCTATTGCGCGCAGCGTCCTGCTCCAGGAAAATCAGGGTTAGGGCTTTCTGAGGAAGGGCAAGGACTGAGTTTCCTAAGAATACTGGCCTGGGGTCCTCAGAAAGACTGTCGCCCCCAAGCCCTTCTGGGCCTGAGTGCTTTCAGATGTAGTTAGAAATTTGGACCGAATCCCAGCAGATGCACCCAGCTTGGTGTAGGGAAGAGGAGGGCTAGCGTCTGCCCTGGGATGCCCGCTCCTGCTTCCTTGACGTGAAGCTGCAGGACTTCCCCTGGGAGTGTGGACCGAGGACCTTCTTTCTGCCAGGGGTCACACTGACCCAGGAAAGACACATTTCCAGTCAGTGTTTGATCATAACACAACCGGATGGGTGCTGTAGTGGTGTAGAAACAGGCTAGCATTTCTTGAGAGGTGTCTGTTCCAGGCACTGAGCAGGGCCCTCTGACCTAGGCTCTAAACTCTCCAACTTTGAATCAACCCCGCGACTGGCCTCATTTTGCAGATGAGGAAAGTGAGGCAAAAGAAGGGGGAGAGGGTTTAAACAGCCTGGCAGTTCAACAAGTGTATGGTCTAGTGCCCAGCAATGGCTAGGGTACACCGTGCCTGAACAACTATTTCAATAGCATAGGATATCTGGGGAGACTCTTGGCATAGAGGAGCCCAATCAGTTGTAATGAGACCCATTGGGCACTCTGGGTTCTGGCAGCTTTGACTTCTTTCAGATCTCCTCTGTCGTGCTGAGCATTTGGCTCTATCTAGAAACACGTTTGGTTGAGGATTATTTTTCTCAGTCCCTCATTTCTCTCAAGAACTCACACGTCTGGATTGATTTCGACCTCTCGTTATCTTCTTTCTCTCTGTTGTCAAGTCTCTTTTCGGATAACCCTTTGTGCTAGTCAGCTATGATTGTGAGTCGTCCTGAGCTGTTGGATGGATATCGTGGGGGAGGCGCGCGCACATGATTCATACATATACAGACACATGCATATATAACACATATGAAGCTGGGAGGCTTTGCTCCATTTTATTCGTGTGATTTAGTGTCTATATTTTGATTTTCAGGAGGTCTTTTCTGCTCCCTGAGTCCTCTGGGCGTGTCCTAAACTCCCATTGGTGAGTGGACTGCCTCTCCACTCTCCGAGGTCACTATACTCATCCGTTGTCTGTCTTGTGTCTCCTCATCCCCACCCCCAGTTGTTCCTTCTGTTTGTTTTGGGTTTTGCACTTCTTGTTATAGTTTGTCCTCAGATCTCTTGTGACCCTTGGCCTCCTGGGTCACAGCTGCTTCTCCCTCTGCTGGGTTGGTGAGTTTTCTCCCGAGATCTTTAGTGAGTCTCATCTGACTGGGTAGTGTCTCTCTCGCACAGTCAGCAAATTGAAAAAAAAAAAAAAAAAACAAAACCAAAAGCATCCTGAAATTTTGGGCTATATTGTCCGTCCTCTCTGCCCAGAGACCCACCCTGACATCTCGACGTCGCCAGGCCTGTGTCTGTATGAGGCCCTTTGCAGTGTTTGAGTCCTGGGGCCTCAGAGGCTTGCTCCCCCTTTTATGTTTTTTCTCCTACTTTGTCTAAGAGGCTTCCCTCCAGGGTCTGGAACAAGGCTGGGTACCCAGTGATGCTGAATCATAGCCCTGACTAATTCAGTAACAATCAGATCACCAGTGCCTAAATGCAATTATTTGTGTGTGTGGGGGGGGGAGGGGGTTCTCGAGCATGCATGCATACCACAGCATGCCTGTAGAGATCAGTTTGTCCAAATCAGTTCTCCCCTTCCACCATGTGGGTTCAGAAGACAGTGCTCAGGTCTTCAAGCTTGGTGGCAACTGCCTTTGCCCACCAAATCATCCTGCTGCCCCCTGTGTTGACGTGTGTACATGTTCATGTGTGTGCAGGCATATGTATGTATGCAGGTGTCTGTGCACATGTGTGTGCTATGTCAAGGCCAGAGGACCTTGATATCATTCCTAAGGCACTATTCAGTTGGTTTTTGGAGACAGAATCTTTCACTGGCCTAGAACCTAGCAAGTAGGCTAGGCTGAGTGGCCACCTGCGTCTTCCCTCCCTGCACTGGGGTTGAGAGTGTCCACCCCCATACCTGGCTTTTTTCGCATGGTTCTGGGAGTTCAGCTGAGGCCTCATGCCTTCTCTGAGCAAGTAAACACTAAATCTTTGCCTGGAAGATACTGCCTGGGGTCCCTCTTTTTTTTCTATCAGTTCACCTTCAAGAATGACTTGTGTTTGTTTAAAGAAGTCTTGTTGACTGTGTCTTGTTAATTCTCTCTGTGGACCCCACAGCAAAGAGCTGCAGAATTCCAGCCCGGGGCAGGTGCTCTCTCACAGGCTCTTCTCTGTTGGGTGCACCATAGCCCTAAGGTACTTCAGAATGTTAGACAGGGCTTCAGGACCACCGCCCCTCAGGGGACAGGTAGCACAACGGCAGAAGGCTGGACACACAGCTGCAACAGGGAAGTCTGCTTGACAAGGAGAGTGAATGGAAAAGGTAAAGGGGGCCTTGCTGCTCTCACAGCCACTCAGATAAGCACTTGGCTGCCCTCCACTGCTCGCGTGTCCACGAATAGCTATGAAACCCGTGAATGTCAGTGATGACACCTGCTAAGTGGTGGCAAATCCCACTTCTACTGATTGTTGTCCACAGTAGAAATCACTTCTCTGTTAAAGGTAACCAAGATCATTATTTAAAAAAAAAAAATCACCCAGTGCCTTTGCTGAGAACAGCAGGGGAAGTATTACCTGTACGTCTCCCCCAAAGGGGTGGCCCTCGGGGACACAGTTTCTGTTCTGATTCCATGCCTCTTTCTGTGATGAAATGAACCTGAGAGCAAACAGCTTAGGGAGAAGAGGGCTTATTTTAGCTTGCAACTCCAGATCAGTCCGTCGCCGTGCAGGAGTCGAGGCAGGAACTTGAAGCAGCGAGTCATATCCCAGCCTAGAGCAGAGAGGAATGAGTGCACGCGGCGCCATTCCATCTGTTGGAGTATTTTATCATGACTGCAGAAATAAATGCAGAACAGAAACTGAGAAACACTGCAAGCTTTACTCCCAGTGTGGCCACTGCTGGGACAAGACTCCCCTTGGGGACACCTGAGATATGCACCTTAGGGGATTTCTTAGAAAGATGACCAGAGTGGCCAGGGTCATTTTAAAGGACTCTAGTCGATGCCTGGTGGGTGAGGGGGCAGAAAGGGCACATGGTGAACAGAGGTGACTGCTTAGTGAGGATCCGGAGGCTAAAGTTCAGGGGGTTAGCAAGGCTGATTGACTTCATTATCTGGTTTCTCTCCACCACATTTGGGTTTTCAGAAAGATGACACCCAACGCCTGCTCAGGAGTTCAGAGCCCACTGCACAGAGCCTGCCAGATACTGGCTCCCGGGTCAGGAGACGCCAGAGAGAAATGATGACTTCTCGGGATGAGGATGCTCCTGAGGTTAGTCTGGGTCTCTCTGAGCTTCCATGGACACATGCTGGGTGTGGGACTGTCTTCCTGGAACCAAGGTGTCATGCTCCAAGATACTGGCTGATTTATTTCCCTAGAAATTTCCATGTATGAATAGTCAAAGGCACAGATTGTAAGTCCACAGCTGAATGAGTTTTAATAAAGGTATGCTCCCTCATCATTAAAGCCCTGATACCCCCAGAAAGTTCTCTAGTGCTTGTCTCTGGCCACCCCAGGTCGGGTTCGCATGACCATGGCATAACTAGAGTTTAGTGTGGAGTGTGCCCTGTTCCCGTTTTGTTTCAGCTCCCAAAACACCGTGCTACCAACATTTATTGAGATTTCTTTTATCATTTATTAAAAAATAAAACTGAAGGATATATGTCAAGGATAAAACCCCGAGAGAACCACAGGCGACAGTGACACACACTGCCATCCACCTCCAGGTTCAGAAAACTGTGCGGCTTCTTCGCCCTGCCTCTTCCTCTTCCAAGGGCCTTTCTTTCCCTTCTCCTGAACCCACCAGGGAACCCCATGATCCATTCTGTCCGACTGACTGTGAACCCCTCCTCTTGAGCCAATGCTCCACTCCACTGGACATCAAATGACAACACAGACAAAATCCCCAAAACAATTATCTGCCCATTTTTTTGCACAGCCACACCCAGCCCCCTTTCCTAGCAGTGGGGGAGTCATCATGCACACAGCACTGCTAGCCACTCAGCAGCTCCTGAGAGTCTGGCTGATGGACTGGCTGCTATCAGAGTCCAGCTGTTATCAGTCCAGTTCTAGTCTCTTACTGAATTTTACTACTCTAAGTAAACAGGCAGCCGAGGGAAAGCTGGGCACCTGGCATCAATCCTAGAAGATGGATTCTCCCCTTCCAGGGTCTTCTCCATCCAGCTTCAGTTGACCCATGGAGCATGAGCAGGGTGAGCTCCCTCAGTAGGGACAGAAGGACATCACTTGACATTCCCTGGTGCCCCAGGAAATACTGCATACTTTAAGTCGAGGCAGGGTCATCGAGCTGGTGGGTTTGTGTCCTCCTAACTCTTCAGCTTTCCTTTTTGTTCTCACGTCTGATGAGAAAACTGGGGCTCAAGGACAGGTCACTTTCTGGGTCCTAACACTAGAGAGTGGCCAAGTTCAGATATGTTCCGAGGTCTGTCTGATACCTGTAGAGCAAGCCCTGCTGCCCTCCCCCACTCTACTTGCCCTGTTTGGCTTTTTCCCTGTTTGGGATCCTCTGCGGGCCATGTAGAGAGAGTGGTAGTTTGCTTCTCCGAAGGTTAGGAATCAGCTTGCTGTCTCACATTGCTTGAGGCCTGTGCCTCCCAAATATTCCAGTGACCATACTTCTGGGGGAGGGCCTAGCCTGGACCTCCTGAGCTTCAAGGAGGCTGTGGAGGCGAAGAGAGAGCCTTGCTGGGATTCCAGGATCCTGAAGGACCTGTGGCCCCAGGAGCTGCACTCCCTCCACAACACTGGGTATCTCTAAACCTTGCTCTCATGTTTCTGTCTCTCTGTCTCTGCATACGGGTTTGTGTCTCTATTGAGAGCTTTTCGTCCTTGTCTGCCTGGGAGACTCTGGGTCCCTGGGACAAAGTGTGTGAGAGTCTGTGGGTGTGTGGTATCTCTCTGTCTTTCTCTTTTCCTTCACCTCTCTTGACTGCCTTGCCCCCTCCCTACATACCATTAAAATTCCACTCACAGACAGGAAAGCTATGTCCACATAAATGCTTGTACACAGATGTCCAGCTTGGTCCACAACAGCCAGATTGGAAACAACACAAATGACCATCACCCAAGAAATACATGGACAGAATGTTGTTTGATAGCCAGGCACAGCGGGCTGCACCTATAATCTCAGCACTAGTGCTGAGGCAGGAGGATAGTGAATGTGAGCCTGGCCTGGGCTACCTATTGAAACCGAGACTCAAACTAAACAAAAGCAGAGAATTGTGACCTATCCCCTCTAAGTGACATCGGCCATAAAAACGAGTGCAGTACTGATATGCCTTGTAAACTTGGACATTGTTACCCAGAGTGACGGAAGCCAGCCATGCACAGAACCAAGAAGGATCCATGCATGGGGAATTTATGTGGATATGAGGTAGCTGAGTGGTTGCCAGGAAAGGGACAGATGGGCAACCATAGAGAGCACAGTGCTTCTCTACTGCAATGAGCCATTCTGAAATCACCTGTGGGCTTCCTGTGTTAGGGAAACATTGAAGAGGGTTGGTCACATATTACATGATTTGTATAGGACATGAATTCTGTATTGATAAAACTGCTAAAAAAACAAAAAAAGAATAAAAACCAACAAACAAAAACCCTCACTCACATGTAAGGTAGCTTTGGATTCCACTGAAACAGTGTGGACCAATCCCAGCTCCACTATACATTTGCTGTGTGCTACTGGACAGAAAATATACCTGTCTGAGCCTCAGGTGCCTCACTGCAAGAGTCACAGAAGTCCCTCCCATGGTCCCCAGGGTCCTGCCAGCATCCCCGGCTCAGAACATACTCCATCAGTGCAGCTGTGGGAGATTACCTCATTTCTCTTCAGCCTAGTGAGGTTTAGTCTGCTGCCTCCCTCAGTGCCTGGCAGGTGCCCATTACCAGGCTAATGATTGCCCAGAGCTGAGTTAAATATCTGCTGTGTTTCTGCCTGGCGAGTCCAGCCACCTCTCCTGTGCACAGAGAACCTCAGCCAGCCACCTCTCCTGTGCACAGAGAACCTCAGCCTTGTGGTAGGTCCTGCTGCTACTTAGATGAACTCTGTTTAATGAATAGCTCCTGTTGATTAAAACACACAGAAACTTCCGGAAGGTTTCTGAGGGCTGCTTCCCCACAGCCAGCATCTTCTGTTTTCGCCCTAGCTAATGAAGAGGAGGGGTGTGGCCTCTAGAGGCAGCTGTGCAGGACTAAAAAGAACACCTTAGGGCTGACGGGGGAAACAGCTTTTCTCTCCACAGTGACACCACCACCAATTTTCTGAACAACTGCCTGGTTTTGGCTAAGGTTCTACCTTGTAAATTTGCACAGCAACCCATTTCCTAGATCACTGTATCTCCTGGGGTGAACCATCCGATTTGGAGCTTTTAGATTCAATGAGGAGAACTGTGAAAAGCTGGGGTCTCCGGGTGGCAGGAGCTGCCTGTCCTTGCCTCCGCATGCCTAAGGCTCTCGTGTCCTCCATCTCCCAGCCAAAGCAGGCAGAGCAGGCCAGGCCTCCCTTCCAGTCCTGGAGGATACAGGTAGCCACACGGGCATCCTCACAGGTAGAGCTTCCCATAGCAGAACTGTTCCCAGGGGTCCCACCCAGACTTTCCAATCGTGCCTGCCTCCACAGGCACCCCAACTCTACCTGCCTCCTGCACAGTCAATGCCTCTCCCTTCCATTGCCTTTCACATCTCTGCAGTGTGTGACTGTCCCCTATTGGGTGAGTGGAGAAAACATGCCTTCCTCCCATTTCACCCCTTTCCTCTCCTTTCCTTCCATGTCTGTTAAATGAAGCTTTAAATGGCAGAGGACCACTAGATCTGGTACGCTCTGTAATCCCAGCTGCTTGGAGGCTGAGGTGGGTCGTAAGTTCAAGGCGAGCCTGCACAACTTAGTAAAGTCCTCAGAAGAAGTGCAGAGCATGCCAGGGAACAGGGTGAGCAATGTTTTAATCCCTCCCACTGTCAGAGGTGGTTTCTCAGGAGTCAATGCCCACTAGGTCTGTGGCTGGTGAGCATCAGTGTTACAGCTGCCCAGGGCCTAGTGTCTTCTCAGCCCCAGGAAGTCAGCTGGAAGCGTCACGCCTGTTATCTTTGCATATTAGATCCTCTCTCTGTTTATTAGATGGGCAGACTGAGGCTGACCCAGCCATACCTTTCTTGTTTAAGGTTCTATTCCAGAACCCCGTGTGAATGTTGCCTGTGTGTCTATACCCACAGTGTCCCACTATTACATTTCAATTGGCACATATAATCATCTGATCAGTGGAGTGCAGTGTGATCATATACATGTAACATGTGACTTGGGTACTATCCTGTCACCTATGAGTCGGGAAAGTTCCAACTCATCCAGTTGAAATATATGAATTGTTATCATCTCCACTGGCCCTGCGGCACTGTGGAATGTAAGGACTAATGCCTCCAAGGTCCATTACTTTATGTGGTTGTTTCTCCCATTTGAAGATGGTACATAGTCCTTCAGGAGATGCTTGTTAATCCATCTCGAGGTATTAAAAGCCTAATTACTTCAAAACTGAAGAATCAAAATTAAATGATTGTGTCTGTCTGTCCAGATTTTCTCTATGTACCTGTAATTTTTTTTAGTTCTTTGGGAACCTGCCATCCAGCTCCCAAATAAGTGCATGAAGACTTATTCTTACTTAGGAATGCCCGACTTTAGCTTGGCTTGTTTCTAGCCTGCTTTTCTAACTTAAATTATCCTGCTTCTCTTTAACTACATTTTGCCTCTGGGCTTTTTACCTATCTTTATTCTATGTATCTTTATTTGCTTCTTATTCTGTGACTGGCAGTGTAGCTGGGTGACTGGTCCGTGGCGTCGTCCTCTCTCTTCTCCTTTTCTTGCTCCTTGCTCTTCTCTTTTTAAGCCTGGATTTCTCCTCCTGTTTATTCTCTCTGCCTGCTAGCCCTGCCTGTTTCTCTCTCCTGCCTCACTATTGGCTGTTCAGCTCTTTTTTGGACCAATTAGGTGTTTTAGGCAGGCAAAGTAACACAGCTTTACAGAGTTAAACAAATGCAACATAAAAGAATGAAACACATCTTTGCACCATTAAACAAATATTCCACAGCATAAATGAATGTGACACATCTTACACTAATAGTTCACAATATGTACCCATCTATTTGTCCATCTATCCACCCATCATACATATATACATACATATATACATCCACACATCTATCCATCTGTCCATCCGCCCACCCATCCATACATCTCTATACAGACATCCATTACCTACCTACCCCATCTATTCATTCATCTCTTCATGAATCTACCCATCTACAAATCTGCTCACTCATCTATTCATTAAATTATTCCATCTATTCATCCATCCATACTCCACATATCTATGCATAAGTCCATGCTCCAATTATCTACCTACCTATACATTCTGTGCTGGCTAGTTTTATGTCAGCCTAACACTAAACTCGAGCTATTTGGGAAGCAGGAAGCTCTGTTGAGAAAACACCCCTGCCAGATTGGCCAGTGGGCAAGCCTGTGGGACTTGTTTTTAATTGGTAATTGATGCAGGAGGGCCAAACCCATTGTAGGTGGTGATAATCCAGGGCAGGTGGTCCTAGTGTATAAGAAATAGAATGAGCAAGCCTTGTAAAGTAAGTCAGTAAGTAGTGTTCCTTCATAGCCTATGCATCAGTTCTTGCCTCCAGGTTCTTGCCCTGATGTGCTATAATATTTGAGGTGAAATTGACCTTTTCCTCCCCAAGTTGCTTTGGTGATGGCATTTATCTCAGTAAAAGAACACATACATATATATTCATGTCTCCCTTCATCAATACATTCATATATATGTACAAACACACATTCATACTTCCATTCTTCATCCACCCACCTATCTATCCCTCCACCCATCTGTCCACTCACCTATTCTCTTTCTGCCCATTGGCAGATCCACCGTTTTCTTCATCCATTCATGCACCCATACATTCCTCAATCCTGTTCATTCTTGCATCCACCATTTACCAATCCACCCATCTACTCATCCATCCTTCTTGCAAAGATTCAAAATGGCCTGTCATGGTTCTTTCCTGTGTTCACTGATACATGTGGAATGTGACATTTTGGAGACTTGTGACCATCTGTCCTTAAGGTGGCAGAAAGCTAACTTTGCCACTCACTCTCTATTTCTCATTTGCAGGAATGTGACCCACCCTTGAGCAGCAACATCACAGCGTTTGCACTGAAAGCCAGGGTTGTCTATCCCATCAACCAGAAGTTCCGGGTGAGCATTCCTAGTCCCATCTTAGCAGTGACATTTACTCCATAATGTGCCGGGCTCCATGGGAGGACAGGGATCAGATATGGGTTTCCATCCTATCTGCAAGTTTGGTATGTAATGGATCAGATCATGAAATCTGACCCATTCTATGTGGGCACACAGGGGCCACAAAAAGGTCAGGAATTACAGCTGCTTGATCTGCAAGGCAACTACCCCCACAGTGGGATGCTATCCTCCCTCTGTGTGCCTCAGGCCCCAGCTCTCTCTCATCCATATGGCTCAGGGCTAATGCCAGACACTATACTTCCTAAACACTTATACCGGCTGAAGGATTGTCACACAGCTGGCATTTCCACTTTGTGGCATTTCCAGCAGATGAATGGGCTGTTCAAGGTCACCTGCAGGAGGAGGCCAGCTCCACCCTACACACTTGGCAACAGGTCTTGCACCCATGTCTGTGACCAGAGATCATCAGCTGGAGGCTCTATGCAGAAAGCAACCTTAAGAGAGGGAGGGGCTGAGCCCATGAGGTGTCCTGGGGACAGTGTCCTGGCCAAGAGTGTTTGGGAAAGGACTGGCATCCTGACCCTCAGGAAGATATGCTCTGAGTCTCTAGGGTGTCATTCTGACTCCCGACTCAGCCTTTCCTGCATGGCCCTTTCTTGCTGTGCTATGAGATGGGGGCTTGGGGTGCTTCTGCCTCACCAGCTGTTTGGACTCCAGGCAAGACTGTGTGGAAAGACTCAGAACCATGGTTTGCTCAGTCAGCGGCTTTCTGCACCAGAGGGTATTCCCAGGCTTTACTCCCTGTGGAAGCCTTGGGATGAACAGCATCTGGCTGTGATGCTGGAGTTGTTAGGGTCAGAGCCTGGACAACTGAGCTTACCCATCCCCAGGAAGCCAGTTAAAGAGACGACAGTAGTGAAAAACAGAAAGGAGATGTAATTAATGTGGTCACACTGGGAAGAGAAATAAAGAAGTCTAATCACACATGCACGCATGCACGCACGTGCACACACACGCACACACACACTCACACACCCTATCCTCACCCTGGGGTAATCATAGATTCTCTGGACCCCTGCCCCCACAGTGCAGCAACTGGACATAGAAAAATGGACAGGGACCTCAGGAACCCAGCAGACCCCAAGGAAGGGAAGCCCCAGGAAAGGCAGATTCCAGCAGGGCAGCTCAGTCTAGAAGGGCCCAGGAGCAGGACATGCAGAGGTCTGGAACAGAGGCCAGCTCAGCCTGTGTAGGCAGGCTCAGCCGCATGCAACAGGGCTAGACAGAGAGCTGAGCACTTCCAATTGTTCCAGGGACCAGATTGTGACTAGTGTCACACTGGGCTTAGTTAGGAGACACGGGTTTGTCAGTGGGCAGTGGGAGCCATCGAAGCTTGTGGCAAGCATGACCATCATCAGGACAGGTACTTAGCATACATAGTCAAAGGGGCTCCTGGGGCTGAGCCAGCCACAGCAGAGACAAGGCAGGGTAGACTGCTTTCCAGAGATCATCATGGGCTTGGCAGATGGGAGCGCTGAGTACAGAGATGTTTAGGGACAGATCCTAGTGGCTCAGGAGTAGTAGCCTGGTACAGAGGTGCTGCGGGAGTACCTTCTGCTGCTTCAGCCAATAGTCGCTGAAGCACAAGCCCACAGTGCTGCGGGAGGGCCTTCTGCTCCGTCAGCCAATAGCCGCAGAAATACCAGCCCACTGGGGTGTGGTATATTTCTCTTTAAAAGAAGAGCAGCAAGCCTCGGCTCGACCTCTTGGTACCAGCGCTTGGTTCCGGCTCCTGCTCCAGTGACTAGGCTCCTTTCCTGACGGTTTGTGTATATGTAAGTTTTACCCCCCAAAATAAATATCCCCTTTAAAACCTAACTGGTGTGGGATTGATTCGCCATTACAGAGGGTTGGTTCCACGGAGACAAGTGCAGAAACAGAGGAACCATGCTTCCGTCCCTCAGGTGTGGACTCGACCATGGTCCTGGGGCAGAAGCTTGGTCTGTGTGCACTCACCCAATGGTCAGCTCAGTCAGGTCTCCTCTGTTCCCAGCCTCTGGCTGATGGATCCTCCCACCCGTCGCTGCATGAAAACCTGACACAGGCAGCAGCCATCCTGCCCCACCTACCCCACCAGCCAGCAGAGGCCTCACCGGCCAGCAGCCTTGGCAGCCTGAGCCAGGCTGGGAAGGAAGATGGCAGCTCCTCTTCCAGCATGCACTCGGCCTACAGTGACGACAGGATCCTCCACTGTGCCTTCCTCCAGGTGGGCAGCTTCCCTGAGGTTCTGGCCTGTGAGAGGTAAGGGGCAAGCGCGGGGCAGTGGAGCTGCAGTGGGTGGTGCAGAGGAGGAAGCAGGTCCGGAAAAATCAAATGACTCAGACATGGACCCACAGAAGCACAGGGTCAGAGCTGGGGACCTAGATGCTTTTACCACATGCATTTTTGGTCACATGGCGTTTGTCAAGACTGGGGTTACAGAGTCAAGCCTGAGTCCTGGAGAGAGGTGACAAGGGAGTGGTGTTTAAACACTGGTGTGTCCCATTAGCTATAGTGCAGGAAACACCCGGGGGTTTGGGCAAAGCCTGCAGCACCTGAAAAAATTGTCCCAGGAAATTGAGGCCCTGATTCCTGTGCTCGTTGCTAATCCTTTGTTGCGTGGCAAAACAGCCTGGATCAGGTTTGGTGATCCTTAAACATCAGGCAATATTTCCCCTACTTTGTAAAAAGACACAGAGAGGCCGAGTAACTCACCAAGTTCCCCACACTGAAAGAGTAATATGCCAGGTTTGAGTTATAAGACACCTTAGGGCTAAGGTTCGGTTGCCATGTCACCAGACTCACGTTGTGGGCTGCTGACAGGGTTATGATTGGCAGTTGTCCTCAGGCCTCTGTGTCCTGAAGTTCCAGGAATACCTGGATGTCTTGTTGTTATGAAAAGATGTGTGATTAAGGCAACTTATAGAAGAAAGAGTTCATTGGAGCTTATAGTTCTAGAGGGTTAGAGTCCATGACCACCATGGTTGGGAGCACGACAGCAGGCAGGCAAGTATGACAACTGGAGCTTGCATCCTTATCTGCAGGTAGGAGGCAAAGACAGAAGTAAGTAGGAATGGTGTGAACTTTAGAAAACTCCAAATGTGCTCCTGGTGACACTCCTCCTCCAACAAGGCCACACCTTCCAATCCTTCACAAACAGTTCCACCAACTGGGGACCAAGTATTCAAACATATGAGCCCATGAAAGTCATTCTTATTCAAACCACCACAACGGGGGACAGCCTTGGCCCAAGAATGGAGGGTTTGGAGCCTGTTGCCATGGGAGGTGTCCCTGGGCTGAGGGAGACTAGCTTAGACCACGTTCTCGCATTGGCACTTACAGAGTTCAGAGGAATGTGGATAGGTGTTTTTATCCAAACGCATTTGTCTGTGAGGAAGAAAAGGGTCCCCAAGGCAGCCTGTGTCTGTGAGTAATAGCTCATCCCTCTGCTCTCAGAGGCACTTCCTTGTTCATCACACAGGCCTGAGGCTGTCCGTGCTGAGGAAAGGTGATCCGTAGTGACAAAGGGGACAGGTTTTAGAAGGAACATACTGAGCCTGCTCCTCTGGCTTCCTCTCTCTCTGAAGGCATTTGTCTCCATTGTCCCTGGAAGCTGTGTCTTGACACTCACTGTCCCCTCAGCTGAGGCTTCTAGCCACAGTCTGGACTTCTCTAATCCTGAGTGTATGTGAGGAACATGAACTAGGGGACAGGGCCACCCCAAAGACCAAGTAGAGACCAATATCCTTTCCTCATCCTGGCTTCTTACCCTTGGACCCCTGTCTGCTTCTCTCCCGTGGTTCAGTGCGGATATCGACCTATGTGTTCGCAGCCTTCTCCTGAAAGACCTGCTTCAGGTAGACACAGCGCTGAGACGGGAGAAGCACCTGGTAGGTGGAGTCATTTACTTTCTCTCCCTGACCTGGGAACCAGATGGGGATCTGAGACTCCTGTGTGCACAGAACCCAGATGTGTGAAGGGCACAGACCTGGGTGAAAACAGATGGGGAATCAGGAGAGTGATGAGGTGAGGTCTGGACCCTGGGTGTAGTGAAGCATCCATTGCTGCTGACAGGACATGGCCTTCCACTTCTCTGGGGCAGGAATGGCCTAGAAATGAGCTCATGCCGCACCTGCCGAGTACACAGAGTAGGGAGAACACTGTGTGAGGGAAAGACACTAAGTGGGTAGCTACCATTAGCAGCACACAAGCTGAGGCTGTGAGGGGATCAGACACTGCACACATTGCTGAGGGAGTAAAAAATTGTATGGCCGCTTCTTAGAAAACCAAGCATGTGATGGCCCTTCCCTGGAAGACTATCTATAGTCTTCTGTATGAATGTTCACCACAGTGGGGTCCATCATGATACCTGGCTAAAAGACTCCTGCAGTAGTGTGGCTAGACACAATGGAGATGGTACCCTCTAGGATTACCGTGAATCCCCGATTCTGGGAAAGCCTTTCTTGGCTTATGGAGCATCACCTCCTGTAGAGACAGGAGTCTGGGAAAACTCTGCACCTCCCAATTCTTTGGAGGTGTCTCTAGCTCTCTTAAGAGGAAACAAGTGTCCACGTGGAAATGGGGTCAGGAAGGGCACTGCAGTGTAGGCCCTGAGTAAATAGTATAAGGATGGGAGGATTCGTGGAGAGAGAAGAAAGAGAGGAAGGTAGGAAGGTGGGGAGAAGGGAGGAAAGAAAGGAAGGAGAGAAATATTCTTTAAAAACTTCATAAAACCTGGTCCAGGTCAGACCGTTGCCATGATAATATATATATATATATATATATATATATATATATATATATATATATATATATATATATAAATATATAAATCCTTCAGCAATAACTATGTCAGAGGAAGGGGCCCTTCTCAGATGTTTCTCTCGTCACTTCCCTCCTGCCAACAGGTGTTCATTCAGATTCTCAAAGCATGCCTCCTGGATGTTTTTCCTAAAAAGAAGCCTGAAGATGAATTATACCAGAAGATACTTTCAAAACAAGAGCATGTAAGTCTTTAGCCTGTATCTCAAGGTAACTCAATAAATTGTTAAAATAATAAATCATATCAATGTATGCATAAAAGTATTTTCCTTTAATGCATAATATGGTTTTTATAATATACATTTCAATGCAGTGTGATCTCCTGTGAATATGTATATGTAAAAAGGATACTTGCAGTGACCTACAGCTTGGGTCCTAGAGCCCTAACTAGTGCCAGCAAGGGAATGAAGAAAGAACAGACACATATACAAGAAAGCTGGGACCAGATGGGAGCATGCTCACTTCGATGGAGGGCACCTGCTATCACTGGCACCCTGGAACCTCAGTGTAGATGGAAGCTGCTCATTTGTTCCCAGCTGCTGAGACCCAAAATAATCACACAGAAACTATATTAATTACAACACTGCTTGGCCAATTATCTCATGTATATTTCTAGCTAACTCTTGCATCTTGAATTAACCCATTTCTACTAATCTATGTATCACCACGAGGCTCATGGTTTACCAGTAAGGTTGTCTGGCATCTGTCTCCAGCAGCTACATGGCATCTCTCTGACTCCACCTTCTTTCTCCCAGCATTCAGTTTAGTTTTCCTGCCTAGTTCTATTCTGCCTTTCCACGGGCCAAAGCGCTTCTTTATTAACCAATGGTAATAAAATATATTCACAGCATACAGAGGGGATACCGCATCACCTCAGCATCTTTATTAGGTACAGACGAGGAGGGGAAGATTGGTAGTCTCAGGAGGCAGTATCTGTAGGTGAGCAGTCTCAGCATCTGGTCTATCTCCTGAAGAAGTTAGGCCCACATCTCCTCGGTTACCTGAAAACACAGTTCCAGAGAAGCTAGAACCGTTCCTCCCCTCCACATTGGGCTTTGAAGGAGCCACACAGAGTACCCCATGATCCTTTGCAGACCTAGAAATGCTGTCAACCTGGATGTTGCTTTCTAGCACTGAATCCAAGAACTGACACAGTTGCCCACCTCATCACAAGAAGGGCTCGACCACGTCAGACTCCCACAGAAGTGGGGCCCGTGCTGCCTTTTTACTGTGCTGAGACCACACTGGACCAATGACTCCCCTGAAGATGGTGTCCCAGAGAGAAAGAACCTTGGCAAACTAAACTGCACTTCCTGCTCTTGAACCCACCATACCACTTCCTCTTTGAGGTGTAGTGTATAATCCTTCCCCAAGGAAGGACTTTTGAGTGAAGAAGGAAGATTTCCGTCCAGTCCCTAGAACACACAACATTTTCTATGTGTTTGTAATGATGGAAAGACATGATACAACTTGATTGTTTGCTAAATACTAAATATAGTTTCAGGAGGATGGAGGATGTAGAAGAAAATCAGTCTTCATTCTTGAGGTCCAATGTTGAATGAAGTAAAAGAGTTTTTACCCTCGTACCTTAAATATGTTTTCACTTTATGTGTATGGATGCACGATGTGAGTGGGGGTGAGCATGCCACAGCCCATATATGGAGGCCAGAGGGCAGCCCTGTGGAGTTGGCTCTCTCTTTCCATCCTTACATGGATTCTGAACATCCAGCTCAGATTGCTAGGCTTATCTAACAATTTCTTCCCCTCACAGAGCCAGTTCTCTGGACCAAGAGTATACCATAAGACTGTGCCCAAAACTTCCCATTGTCGTTAACTATATTTTTATAAAATATTTGCCAAAAATATAAGAATATTTATTCTAGAAATGGAATTTTATGAGTTTCTCTTTGTTTATTTTTTCTCCTCCTTCACTGCAGGATTTGGAAGAGTTAGAAAAGGGACTTCAAGCCAGATTGGTGAACACAGTGACTCCAATGGGCACCAGTGACTCCAGCTACGTCTCCCTGGCAGATGTGGAGAGGAAGGAGAGAGAGCTCTCGGAGCAACTCATAGACAATGTGGGTGCTACCGTCTCTTCCCATGGGGACCTTGATTTCTGTAACAGTACATTGCTGAGACTAAAGAGGGGACACTGTCGTGTCCTGTCCCGAGGCAGAGACCCAGTTTAGGATGTTCGGTGACCAGAAGGTATAGTGAGAGAGTGGAGATTTGCGAGGGAACTTTTCATCCATTTTCACTTTTCAGTGGCTGTTTTATCACTGAAAGCAATGATTCCTTTAAACCCTCAATGTCACTGCCACTCCATAGGAGAGTGGATTCTAGGAGCATCTCCAAACCTCCGCTGCACAGAACATGCTTCTCACCTCATGCCACAGAAGAGGCTTCCTTGGAGCACACCTTTCTCTTGTTGATTCCATGGCCTCCTGGCCGTGGATCTGTGTGAAGCAGATGTGTCCTTGGCACCTCCTGTGCTAGGCAGTGGGCTTCAGGTTTGCTTGAGCATGGCCTTGCCCAAGAGACTTGGGGTAGCTACAGTGAGCAAAGAGGACATCTGGCTCCCGTGCTGCTGTGGAAAGGTGCTAGGGAAGCTGAGAGGGACATCAGGATCTGAAAAGGCCCCTTGGAGGGCCAGAGAGAGGCCAATCAGAAGAGATGGTGGTCTATATGTGAGCAGACACAGTCGAGGAAAGCTGGGAGGCTGGAAGGCAACTTAAAGAAGGAAGAGTTTATTTGGGCTTCTGGTCTCAGAGGGTCTGAGTCCTTGATGCCAGAGTGAAGGCCAGGCTGCAGGAGCAGAAGCTGAAGGCCTCACAGCCTGGACCACAAGGTGGAGCACAGATAGAGAACGATAAAAGGCACAAGGCTTTAAGCTCTTAATGTCCTCCTCCAGTATAAGGCCACACCTCCAAAACCTCCCCAAACAGTGCCATCAACTGGGAACCAAACATTCAAATGCCCAAGTCTATGGGGGACATTCATTCAAGGGGCACAGTTACTTTTCTCATCTCTATGACCAAATTACATGCCAAGCATCTTAAGCATTCTTAAGGGAGGAATGGTTTGTTCAGCTTACAATTCAGAGGGATGTCATCCATAGTGGGCAACGCATGGCTGCAGGAGCGTGAAGCAGCTGGTCACATCGTATCAATAGTTAATGTTGGGGTTCCCCTCGCTTCCTCCGTTTGATTTCCTCTGAGACATCAGCCCTCAGGATAGTGGCACCTGTGTTCAAGATCAGTGTGGACCTAAATAGATCTGAACTAAATACAGCCAATGATGCTCACTGTCTGTGACGTCTGGGTTTTTCCTAGTCCCATTGCTCTGCCTCAGGGAAGAGAAGTAAGCAAGCAAGGCACACAGCTGACACAAGCCTGCTTGCCAGGAAGGACCGTCACCAGACTTCCTGGCATCCTTGATGCTGAAGCTTAGATAGGCCATGTTGTCACACTTTGAAGCCCCAAACATCCCAAGCCATGAATTGACTATTCCTGGCTCTTGTCCTGATGAGGCGTGGGAAGCTGGATTTCAAAAGCAGAATGATTTCACGGTCAGCATCTTCTCTGCCATTTGGCCCCTTTGTATTTCTGAAACAGTGACTAATAGTGGTCTCCTGGGTTTCTATTTTTAGACTATATTTAATTCCTTGGAGAGACCCTGGAACTCCCAGAGCCTCATTGTCTCACTTCTCATGTTCCCAAGGAGTAATGGTGACCTATCTGGACCTTAAACTGTGCTCATAACTTTTTATTGGCAATGGTACCCTGCGTTTGCTGGAAACACCTCTGTAATATGCCCACAGTAGCTGGGGCCAAGTGGAGAGCCTACCATAGGGCATAATCACTGCTCAGATAAACCCACTTCAAGTGCAGAAGGGCTGAGAATCTCTGGTAGGAGTAAAGGATGAGCTGTGACTCCCAAACACTAGCCAGAACTCTTTCTTGAATGAGATTTCTCCATTGCCTGCTTCTCATGCTCATTTCACAGATGGGAGCTTTCTGGAAGCAGATGGAAAGCATCCAGCCCACTCTCGTGGACCAGTTTAAATGTTCCAGCTCAAAGGCACGGCAACTCATGATGACTCTGACAGGAAGAATGATTGCCGCTGAAGGGCTGCTGCGTGATGCCCAGGACCTGCATGCCCTGGTAACACCGGGCATGAGATGGGTGGGAAGACACTCCAGCACCTTAGGGATCAAGAGGTCAAACACCTTCATGTTGTAGTGGGTGATTAGCACCCCATAAAAGTGCAGTGGATCTACCTACTATCCGTCCATCCTCAATCTGTCCATCACCCACCCATCCATCTTCTATGCATTCATCCTCTGTCCTCATCTGCCTCATCTATCCACTGTCAATCATCCATCTGTCACACAGCTGTCTACCATCTGCCCTTTACAAAAAGATCTATTCTACATGCACAACTGTTTTGCCTGAGTGTATGTATATATACCGGGTACATGACTGGTGCCCAAGGAGGTCAGAAGAAGGTTCCAGATGGAGTTATGTGTAAATGGAGACTGCTTTTTTGTTTCCTGGCTAACCAGACCTGAATAATCACAGAAACTATATTAATTACAACACTGTTTGACCAATAGCTCAGTCATATTTCTAGCTAACTCTTACATCTTAAATTAACACATTTTTGTTAATGTCACCATGAGGCTGTGGCTTACCAGTAAGGTTCTGACTAGTAGCTGGCATCTTTTTCCTTCGGCAGCTACATGGTGTCTCTGTGACTCTGCCTACTTTTTCTCTATATCTCTGTTCAGACTTCCTGCCTGGCTTTACTCTGCTAAGCCTTTGGCTGAAACAGCTTCTTTAATAATCAATGGTAATAAAACATACTCATAGCATACAGAGGGGAATCCAGCATCACTAGCTAGTTCTTTTCTTAAGTTAACCCATTTCTATTAATCTGTGTATCACCATGAGGCTGAGGCCTACCTGCAAGGTTCTGGTGTGTCTTCTCCTTCAGCAGCTACATGGCGTCTTTTTGACTCTACCTACTCTCTCTATGTATCTCTCTCAGATTTCCCGCCTGGCTATATTCTGTCCTGTCATAGACCAAAGCAGCTTCTTTATTAACCAATGTTAATAAAACATATTCACAGCATGCAGAGGGGAATCCCACATCAGTTATGGATGGTTGTGAACCACCAAGTGGGTTTGGAGAACCAAAGCCAGGTCCTTTGCAAGAGCAACAAGCACTCTTAACCACTGAGCCATCTCTCTAGCCCCTTGTTAATTATATGTATATGTACACGCTCGTGTGTGTGTGTGTGTGTGTGTGTGTGTGTGTGTGTGTGAGAGAGAGAGAGAGAGAGAGAGAGAGATAGAGAGAGAACATGTAAGTGTAGGTGGCTACAGAGGCCAGAGGTGTCAGGTCCCCCTCAAGCCAGAATTTCAGGCCATTGTGAGCCACCAGATGTGGGTGCTGGGAATCAAACTCTGGTCCTCTGGGAGAGCTATACATGTTCTTAATGGCTGAGCCATCTCTCCAGTCATCTGCCCATTTTCACATCCACTCACCCATCCATCACCTGCTATCCCATGGTGGAGGTGCTGATCAGATCAGGGTTCTCAGTGATGGCTGCACATAATTATTTTCAGGGGAGTTTTAAAGATTCTAATGCTTGGGCTCTGGCAGATCTCCATCCAGTGGTCCATCTTAGGCTGACAGCCAGGAGCAGAGAGGTGTGGGAGACAGAGTCCCAGAATCTGGACTTAACTAGAGGACAATGGTTGAAGGGTTGGGGCCAGGACAGGATGGGGCTCTGAAGTAGCCCCCTAGAGATCCAGACATACTGGTGTTAAGTACAATGGCTTATCCCAAACTCTGAATGCATGGGGAGGCTTCCATCCTGGCCTAAGATGCAAATGGGGCGGGAGGGAGGTCACTGTGTTTGGAATGAAACTACCTCTTCCACAAAGGCAGAGCCCTCATGCCCAGCCGTTGTCATGTGTCTCCCTGTAGGATGCCCTGGAGAGATCACTGGGTCGGGCCCACATGGCAAGAATGGTAGAGTTCCTGAGGACCCAGATCCAGGAGGAGACCAAATGTCGGCTGGCTGCTATCTCCCATGGCCTGGAGCTGCTGACAGCCCAGGGACAGCTGTCTGGGAGGCAAAAGGAGGAACTTCTGACCCAACAGCACAAGGCTTTCTGGGAGGAGGCAGAGTGCTTTGGCAGGGGTGAGCGAGTGAGCCTGAGTTGGAGACCTGGGATAGTATGGCCTGTGACACTGTCAGGGCTGCCTTCCTGTCCAGTCCTAGGGATGGGCTGTCACTGCCAGGCTCAGCCTCCCCCCTGCAGAGCAGAAAGATCAGAGCCTGTGTGAGAGCAGGGCCATAGTCTATTCTCAGTGGCTCATCTTGACAAGACTCCAGTTGTAACAAATTGCTGCTACCAAGAAAACATGCTTTACTCTATTCTTTCCCAAGCTTTCTCAGGCTTTCTGTGAATGCAGTTAATCACATGGGTGCCATTCTGTAACATGAGGGCCTTGCTTGTCGGGGTTTCTGTCCTACCCACTTCCCGCAGCCGTTTCGCCCCAAAGAAAATCACACAGAGGTCTCTATAACTTATGAACTGATTGGTCCATTAGATCAGGCTTCTTATTAGCTCTTATAGCTTATATTAACCTATTATTTTTATCTATGTAAACCACATAGTTCGGTACCTTTTTCAGCAAGGCAGGTCACATCTTGCTTCTTCAGTGGTCTGGGTAGGACTGGTGAGGAGTGGGCTGCCTCCTTCCCAGCATTCTCCTGTTCTCATTGCCCTGCCTCTACTTCCTGACTGGTTGACCTTCCTATACTTCCTGCCTGGCCAGTCAGTGTTTATTTAAAACATGATTGACAGAATACAGACAATTCTTCCCCACCACTTAGTGTCAAGGCAGTACCACCTGGAATTCAGAGGAGCAGAGTAAGGGAGAGGGTGTCAACCAGAATGGACCTAGACATGCCCAGGGGTGATCCATGCTAAGCACATGCAACCCCAGCCCTGCCCAGCTGAAGGACTAGCTGGTGAGGGTAATCAGGTCAGCATGGGTGAAGGAAAGCTACACAGATTCCTACACAGATTCCCTGTGTCTGCTCCTGCTCACAGGGCCAGCTGGAGGTAGACTCGGCCTCAAGATCCTTGGGGTCATCATCAATGAGGCCTGCACAAGAGAATAGGTCTGACCTGCAGAGAAGGTACTGCCTGGTAGGTCACCGTGACCCTGCTAGAGGGTCACCTCCTGTTCTGTGGTTCTTTACAACTCCAGAATTCATTCAGCGGGGCAAAGACCTGGTCCAGGCGTCTCTGGCTCACCAGGCAGAAGTGATGGCAGAGCTCACACAAATCCAAGAAGAAGAGCAGAGAAGTTTCCTGGCTGATTCCCAGCTGACCTCAGACCTGGGGGAGTTCCTCAAGGTGACTCTGCCTCTACTCTATCCCCAGTTCCTTGCTCTTGCAAGCTGAGCTTGGTCCATCAGACCAGACTTCAACTCAGGCCTCCCTGTGCCAGGCACATGCCCATAGCCAAGTGGCTCAGTCTCCGTGTCCCTGACTCCTTTCATGTGCCAATGATTAGCATCCCCAACCCGGGCTGCTGAGAGAAGGCGGGGAATCTATAGCAAGCATACCCGAATGATGGTTCATGGTACAGAGTGTGTAAGACCCAAGCCTTTCTCGGAACTGTCCTTGGCCATGGGAGTGCAGCCACTGAAGCCATCTGACAGCTCCATTCCTCAGTTTCCTCAGAAAATATTGGAGTGAATATTCCTCCCACTTGAGATGTCAGTCAGTCATTGGGGATAGGGGGAGATTTTCCAGAAGAACCAAAGAGTGCCATTTTCGTTTGTACTCGGTTCCTGTTTTAACTACAGGTTTTTCATGAGGTCCTGGAGAGGCAGTGGCTGACCCGGAGTGACCAGGAGGAGGAAGAGGATATCAGGATCACGGAGGCCATGGCTGCACTCTGCCAAGTATGTGATTGTGCTGCTCTTCTTGCTGCTGTAACAAGGTGCCTGAGAAAAAAGAGTTAAGAAAGGGTTAGTTGTGGCTCTCAGTCCATCATGGTGGGAAAGGCACAGCGTCTGAAGCATAAGGCATCTGGTTACATTGCATCTGCCATCAAGACACAGAGAAACATGCATGCTGGTACTCAGCTTGCCTCCTTTTATTCAACCTGGAATCTCTCTTCACGGAATGGGACTGCTAACAATCAGGGTGAATGATTCTCCTCCTTGGTTAAATGTACCTACAAATGTCCCCACAGACTCACTTGTAGGTGTGTCTCCCAGGTAACTCCAAGTCTGTCATGTTAGCAGTGAAGATTCCAGTGATCTAGCCAGACAACAGAACAACCTTCCGCTCTGTGTGTGTGAGAGAATCTCTTGGTTCTCCTATCCTCTGGGCTGGGACACTAAGGATAGGATCAAGTGGCATTTTATTTGCTGCTTGGAGGAGTCACAAGCCCACATCTCTGTCATGTGTTCTTCGAATCCATGTTGGAAGCTGGGAGGTTAATATGGCTTTGAATCTGTGCGCGGGCAAGTTAGCGCTGCCCGTTTCTCCTCAAAGCTGGCTTTGAGGAGACAGGAAGAAGTGCATGAAGACCCCCAGGTGCAGGGCCCTGGGGAACGCTGGTGAGACAGGCAGAGCCCAGGCTGAGGTATGGGAGAGGGATAAAGGATGCTGGTAAGGAAGGATATAACACACCTCAGGGCTCGGCAGCACTGTTGGGAGAGGTGGCTCAGGTGCCCAGCTCTGTGTCAAGCTGTGCCTCAACTACCTGGGCCTTCTAGCCCTGCTTCGCCATCTATGGACCTCAGTCTTCCTTCACAGTGGTACTATGACAATTCAGTGCCTGGGAGACCTTGGGACAGCACCTGGAACTGGTGGCATCCCAATCCATATTGACTCTATTACCAAACCTTTATCAGCACAGAGAGGAGAGTGAGTGACCCGTGGAGGTGCAGGTTGAAGGCGAGCCCAAAGACAGTTGTCTGTCTGAAGGAGGTGTCCCTGATTGAAGCAGGAGCCAGCATTCCAGATTCAAGAGTTAGAAAGAACATTAGAAAGGCAGGGAGCGCGGCTGTTCTGACCGATGCTGCCCAGGATTGAATAGGTGGCCTCGGTGCCCTCATCTGTAAACTTCTTTTCTTAGTTTTGGGAAATTTGGTTATTTCTCCAAATACCACTTCTACTCCAACTCTCGTGTCCCTTCCTTGGGGACAGCAGTGACCCCTGTTGGACCTCCTGGTCTCTCTGGGGCCTTCATCTCCTGCACAGTGACCATCCTGTAGCCTCCTTGTTTTGTCCCGGTTTCCTCTGATTTGCCTTCTAATGCACCGGGTAGCTCTTCACCTGCTTCTGGATGACTTTAATTAAAATGGTACGTTGAGTTCTTAGAACTTTTGAATCCTAAAACATCTAGTTGGCTCTTTTTAAGCTAAGCAACACTGTTTATCATCGCAGCCCTTTGCTTATCTTGTGTAAGCGTGAGCAAGAGCAACCACCACTACTTAAGGCCTGCTTCTTATAGCCACTCTGGGACGCATATCATTTGCTTGTGATAACAGCTGTGTATGTGTGTTTTGTTCCTGTTGTCTGTCTTGCTTATTATCATGTGCTCTGTTTCAGTTTGGAACCTTAGACCTTCAGCATGACAGGGATGTGGAACCTGACCCATAACCCCAGTGTGGTCTTCATTTTAGGAGCTGTACTGTGGCACCATGGAAACCTTCCAAAAGTTTGTGGACACTCTCTTCCTGAAGACGCTCCCAGAAGTGAGCAGTCTCCCTGTGGCAGAATGCGAGGCCCTGAAGCAACAGGTCCAGGAGCAAGCAGCGAGACAGCTGGGGCAGGTGGACCGATTTCGCAGACGGCAGTGGGAACTCCTGTGTGACCTCTTGGAACAGGACAGGCGGGTGTGTCACCTGGGACCTGGGCTGGGCTGTGGATTTGAGATTTAGGATGAGGGATTTCAGATGCTGGGCATTCCCAAGGGCCTCTTAAAGACACTACAGATATCTGGGGTGCTCAGTGCCAGAGTAGATGCTGAACATGCTCAAGGCCCTGGGGTAATGTTCAGTGCCCCAAGAAAACAAAGTCATGGTTACCAAGCTTCCCCAGCAGTCCCAGAAGGACCAGGATGTGAATACACCTGAAAGTTCACCCAGGAAGTCATGAAGTGAAAGGCAGTGAACCAGAGGACAGAGGAGACAGCACAGAGCTGTGGCTGCAGAAACAGGAGGGCTGAAAGAGAAGCATAAGGGTTGGAGTCAAAGAAGGATGCTAGACAGTGTAGGCAAAGAATTGCAGGCCAGGGAATGGAAGTCTGAGCTACAGGGCTTCTGCTAAGACCTGTGCTCCATCCAGTGGCCAGGCTCTGAAGAGTCCAGGCTAGTAGAGACAGCCTGTTAAAACTCAGGAGACTGAGAAAGAACTCTCCTCTTTCTCTCTCTCTCTCTCTCTCTCTCTCTCTCTCTCTCTCTCTTCTTATTGAGACAGGGTTTCTTTGTAGCTTTGGAGCCTATCCCAGAACTAGCTCTTGTAGACCAGGCTGTCCTTGAACTCACAGAGCTCCACCTGCTTCTGCCTCCCGAGTGCTGGGATTAAAGGCATGTGCTACCACCACCCGGCACTTAATGATGGAAGTCTTGTTGCAATATGGTCTTGCTGGGTGAGATGAAAGCCTTCCTTCTGATCATATTAAATTACCTAGGAGAACTGTGGGCCTGTGGGCACAAGGGAAGATGTTAAGAGGATCAGGAAAGAAAGGGACTTGTTTTAAAACAGAAATGGGCTAATGGACCCCCTGCAGCTTCTTCAGGCAGCTCTGTCCCTCTGAGCACAGGTGTGGCTGGAGGAGTGTGCGCTGTCCACGGTACTGCAGAGGCAGCTGCGGGAGCACCAGGAGAGCACCATTCATAGGGTCCTGAGCCGATTCAGTGGCCTCTCTGAAGAGTGAGTATGACCCCTGAAGGATGGACTCTGTCTGTGTGAGACTCCAGACTAACCTCGATGTGTGTGTGCTAACCTGCAGTGTGGGCACATCCGCTGCCCTGGCTTCCCCCGCTAATAAAGATGCACCGTTTCCATGTTCTTCGCTAGCGAGCAGTGCTAAGGAAGCCTGTGTCACAGCATTCTGCTTGGTAGAGACTTTTTGGAATAGCTCTTGTGAGGTGCATTTATGCACATTGGGTTTGAGTACGATCCCAGATGTTTGGTAAATTTGCATTTTTCTTCTGTTACCACACATGGCCCAGATGTTGGAGACATCTGTCATCACAGAGATCCTCTGTGGGCATTTCCAGTCACTCTCCATTCATCAGCCAACTGTATGTTCTCTTTCCACATTTTTGCTGTTCATGGTGCATGTTTTTTTTCAGTTTGGTGAAAATATTTTTTCCTCGTTTTCTAGGAGAAAAATGACAGATATTCTTTTTTTAATGACCCATTTTTTCCCCCCCAAGAACCTGGTTTATGTTGGTGTCACTTGTGTGGCACAGTAGAGTGTTTGGTACAGGAAGTGGGTGGCTATGGTAGTGGTGTTATGGCAACAGGCATGTGGCTCTTGTGGATGGGATGGCAGCAGGTGTGCCTGTTTTATTGGATGGGGTAAGTGACACATCAGAAGGGAGAAAGATAAGCAGAATGGACCAGGGTGACTCATTGAACATTGTCGGCTCACAGATGTTCAGATAGCTTGGAGCCTATGTCCCGAGCTGTACTAATAGTTGGTCCATTTATATTTAATATAAACCAGTCTTCTGTCTCTTAGGATTCAATTTTGTACTTACTAGACTCTCCAGCACCTTCCACACATAATTCTGTACTGTTCCAGTCTTTTGGTTCATATGTTACCTTATAGCTTTTCTGTTTTCTTTCCACTTTGGGGGGGGGGGTCATTTTTTTCTGTTTGTATGACTGTGTTATTTTTATTGACTGACCTCTGGATACTTGTTGAATGACTGCAGAGAGGAGGTCCAGATTTTATGGTGTCAAGTTCCCCAGAACACTTGTCTCTCTCCTACTAGGGATTTTAAGTTACAACAGATGAACCCCATCCCTGGGGGCTGACTGGTTCCATGGCAGGACTTTGTAAGAGGAGGTAATTTCACATCTCCAGGATAAGGACCACAGCAGAAAACCTTGAGTGTATCCCATATCTGCCTTTTGTCACTCACTGACTTCCAAAGCTCTGTCCAGTTTCTCAGCCTCTCTGAAGCACTGTACATTACAAACAAAACTGGCCCCTTCTGGCCTGGCCTTGTGCTGTCTTGACCTATCGGGCATGAGAACTCAAGTGCTTGTTCTGGCTATAAACGTGTTTAGAATTTGTGTATGGAATGGAACTGAGCAGGCACCATAGCCACAGCATGTACCTCTGAACTTGTGAAGGATCTGGCTGGATGTCCCCAGGTGGGTGGTGGAATGGTTAACTCCCGTTCCTCCTATGGGCGTGGCCCCTACTTGTCCAGGACATCCTAGAGCTCTGACCAACCTTGCCCTCTCACACAGGTCCACACGAGGCATCCTGCAGGACCATGAGCTGCTGCTCTGCTCCGCTCTCCGTAGACTGGCCCTCCGAGGCACCACCACCACTGCCCTGGCTCAGATGAGGCTCTCCGGGAAGAAGAGGCTCCTGCAGGAGCTGCGTGAGCAGCTGGCTCTGGAGCAGGGAGCCTCCCCCTGCCTGGAGGAGCATCAGTGGCAGCTGCTCAGAGCCCTGGTGAGAACACAGTGTGGTTCCCTCAAAACCCTGCCCGTAAGTGCTCCATTAGACCCAAGTTCCAGTCCTGTTTGTCTCCTTTGAATCCTGATACCCCAGGAGTTTGCAGGCAGTGTGACAAGAGGCACAGGTTGGGACTTGATTCACAGGGCCTCACTGGCTCCCAGGAGGGGGTGCCTGAGGGCCGGGGTCTAGGTAGGGCAGGGCAGGTTTCTCCCCAGACTTTGTTTCTTGGTCTACAGACACACCTACTCTTGTGTTCTGTGTATACTGAGATCCTCACCACCTCTTAGGAGAACTTCAGGTACCGTGAATGGAGCCCCAAGCTCACAACCCTTCTGGATTAATTTCCCGTGTTCTGTGTTCATGCTATTCAACACTGAAATCTTATGATTGGAATTTAAACAAGTGCATTTGAGGCAACATGGTCCAGCTCATAAAGGGGGGGGGGGCGGCAGAAGTGACTCTGAGGGGACACACAGGTCAAGGGATTCTAGTGGGGGTGGCATGGAGAGAATGCCACCAGTGAAGTCTCAGGGACAGTGGGCACATAGACGGCACTGAAAGAGGCCCTTCCTGCTCTGTGAACATTTGAACAAATTGACATCATAGGCGAGTCTCAAAGCTGGGCTTTGAATCCCTACCAGCTGCCCTAGGTCTCCTGCGTGGATCTTCTAAGCCCTAAGCCTCAGAAGCTGTGATGGCTTCTGTCCTGCTGGCGACACAGGACCCCAGTCACTAGCTCCTCCTGAAAGGGAGCAAACAGGTTACTTCTCTAGCTCCGGTTCCCAGTTCCCCCATCTTTCCAACCTAAGCAGAAGCAGCTCTAGTTCCCATCTTTTGTTCCTGGTGCCACGTGCCCCGCCACAGCTTCTATGATATCCCCAAAGTTGGACCTGGTTTCAACCTGGCTCTGCTGTTTGCCTTTTAGAAAGTCACCCAGCTTTTCTGAGCCTCTGAGACTTTGTCCGTCCTAGTATTCAGGCTTCACGGTGTTCTAGAAGGATGAACAAGGCCCTCATTTTGTGAGGGTCCATAGATCACACCAAGCCCACAACCGATGCTCAATAAATGCCTTTGGGTGAGGGAGGGAACTATCAGCAGACACCTGGGCTCATCTTTGGGGCTAGTGTTGCAAGTTTAGAATCTGCCCACCCTTTCTTTCCTTTCTCCAGCCTTCAGGCCAGCACAGGGTCCAGCCATTCTGGCTGGGGAATAGCTTGTCTTCCCTTGTAGGAAGCACGGATCCTGGAGGAGGCGGCTAGACTGGAAGATGAGGCACAGCAGACTGGCCTGCGGCTCCAGCAGCAGCTCCTTGCAGAGGTGCAAGAGGCAGGGCAGCTGCTACAGATGCACTCAGAGAGGGCCATTGGACAAGTATTGTTGGTGCATGCAAGGAATGTGGCCAGTAAGGGCCGAACAAGGGACAAGGAAGACTTCAAGGTGAGAGCCAGGTCCTGTCCCTTGACACCAAGGGGCAGGAAGAACGGCATTTTCCCTGTCTTTGAGCTTCCAGCCTGTGGCACGTGCCCGGCTTGCCAGCCAAGAATCACGCAGCCCTGAGCTGTGCCCTGTCCACTCTAGTTCTGTATCAGCAGAGGCACCCCTGGCTGGCTTCCCTCTCCTCTGCCTACTGCACAGCAAAACCGGATCCCAGCCGAGTGGTGTGGCTTTCCCCGAGGCTTTGCAGACAGAGCCTGATGGCCTCGTGATCCACAGCTCAGCTTGCATGAGTGGGCAGTGGCTCGCTGTTTCTGTTGGTTGCCAGGGCTAAGTGACAGTGGTCAGAATAGTGACAGCAGTCATATGAGTGTGGTACAACATCTGGGTGCCTTCTCCACCCTGCTTCCTCAGATTCCTCACAGTCCGGGTTGGATCCTCATTCCAAATTTACAGATAGGGAAAGTGAGGCTTCTCACTGTACAAAAGACACCCTAAAAGCATGGCAGGTAGTGAGCAATAGAAATGAAGCTGGAGCCAGGTCTGGGCTCTTCTCCAGTGCCCACCCTATATCTCCTTAGTTACCCGCTGGATCCATGAGGTGAGAGGTCTGACCGAGGCCGAAGGCCGTGGTGTCTGTGGCCTAGCAAACACAGATATGTACAGCCTGGCAGGGTGATGGAACTGATGGAGTCTCTTACCCAGTAAGGCTTTGTACTAATGCTCAGAAAGAAAATGGCCCACCCCCAGCAGGCTTCTCAATGTTACATCTGATTGGCCAGAACTAGATTAAAACCACTATCTTGACCATCCTTGCCAAAGGGAAGTAAGATTATGGCCGGCTGAAAGTGACCATGCTTACCCTGCCTGAGTCCTGGCCAGTCTGGGTTAGGGAGAGGGTAGAAAATTCAGTGTAGGGCAGGTGGCTCCACCTGTGACCTTTCAGGTGTCCCTGTCTCTCCTGCTTACCACAGAGGACGCTGGTGGAGACGGTGGTGGAGAGCGTGTATGTGACCAGCACCAGTGTCAGCCACCTCGTGCAGGCATATTACCAGCGCATGGGGAAGCTCCTGCAGGTCCACGAGGAGCAAGTGCTGCAGCACCTGAAGACCCTGCAGGGTAGGTGTCTCCCGAGCTAGAGGCCAGTAGCGGCTTTGCAAGAGTGGAGTCGGGTGTGGCCCACCTGGGGAATCCAGTTTGTTTGCGCACATGCATGTGTGCGTGCATGCATGTGTGTTTCCCGTTTTGACTCAGAAGCCTTTGCAAAGAGTAAAGGGGGCCGAAAGATCGTGTGTGTATACCATACAGTAAGTCTAGATGGTATCTGAGAAGTATCTGGGATGAATGCTTGTAGGTCCTGCTGAGAAACAGAAGTCGTTCCATCTTTGAGCTGCCTGGTAGCCAAAGAGATGCAGTAACCAGGAGTAAGAGTGGGCCCAGCAGAGCTCCTGAGACCCTGAGAATCTTCTACCCAGGCCTTTTATAGCTAATCCCCTCCCACCACCATACCTGTGAAGCATTGGATGACAGCCACCCCTTCCACAACACTTAAATAACACCCAGAGCTCCCTCAGGCTTTTCCTAGCCTTCCTGCCTTCCTGCATGAGGGTCCTCAGAGTGGCACTGACTCTGCAGCTCACACCCTTTGCTGCATTCCCCCGGGATAGGCTGGGATTGAGCCCCAGGTGGAGGGACAGGAAGAAGGTTCTGGAGTACCCTTTGTGTCTGTCACTGCTCTCAGCTGGGCTCAGTTGCCACCTGCCTCACCCTCCCCTCATTCAGGAGGGTTCGGTTGAGATCTGGTGTGCGCTCAGGAATCCACCAGTGACTCCAAGTTCCCCCCCAGTTTTTCAGAGATTTGGGCTTGCTTAGCAAGAGACACCTGCACATCCGCAAAGCAGTCAGTACCAGAACCTGTACTCTCCCTCACATTAGGCCTCTACTTGCCATCTGTGGGACTAGGGCTGGGCTCACCCTCCTCCTGTCCTCTGAGCTCTGACAGTCCATTCTCCTGCTCCCTAGCTTTGCTGCAGGTGTGTGTCATTGACTTCCCTAACAGAGTGTAGCAAGCCCCCTCTCTTGAAGGGACTGTTTCCCTAAGGAGCAGGGCCCAGGAAGCCTGTTCATAACTCTGCTGATGAAGCCCCCTCTGTGCATGGTGGCCCAGCCAGGTCAGCAGCTGCTGGGAACCTCACTACCAGCAAAGTGTAGAACTACATCTCCCCCCACCCCAAAATACTCCTTGGGTATTAGGTTATTTGACAGAGGGGCATCTCCGGGAGGGTTGTCTGTCATCTGTGGTCAAGCATGGATTCCTAGGTTAAAGTGGCACTATAGTAATTATGCAACAGGCAGTGCTCTCAGCCAGGGCAACACGTAATAATAATAATAATAATAATAATAATAATAATAATAATAATAATAATAATAGTAATGTCACAGTTTTTCTGAATAGGTAGCTCTGCACATAATAAAGAATTGCAGGCAGTGAGTGTGAGATCAAGGCCAGATGCCTTCTCCTAACAGCGCTGACACTTGGCGTCCCAAGGACCACATAGCCCCAGCTCAGCTCACCCAACCCTTCTCCCTGCTGCCTCTGCCTCTGGAAGGTTTCTGTGGCAGCCTCTTACTGTGGAAGCTTGCTTGTCACTTCTCCTTGCTCCTGACAGAGAGCTAGAGGGGAGCCATGGGTGCTTTGCTGTGCCACAGCGGCCATCACATTCTCTTGCACTTCCCCGTACTGGTGCCTCTGACGCGCTCGGAGAGCAGGTGTGTCATGTTCGCCCCTTTCCCAGGCCCCCAGCTTCACCCCAGGCCTAGCAGAGTCTACCTTTCAAAGGGACAGCTTGACTGCCTTATATCTGTGGGTCCAGGTGAGAGAATCAACACTTACAAGGTGTGGAAGAAGCAAGAATTCAGTGACCCACCATCGGGGAGCCAGACAGCACCGTCAGGGAACCAGACAGCACCGTCGGGGAGCCAGACAGCAGACACCCATGGAGCTACCCAGGCGGTACAACAGAGGTGGGGCTCAGGGTTGTCTGTGGGGTCTCTGCATGGGGTACTCTTGTCTACATGGTGGACTTGGGATCCTGCATGGTTTGCCTGTTGATGGCTTCCCTGGCAGAGCTGCCTCACAGCCAGCTCTGAACTCTTTCATTTCTATCTTGGGCTCCCCAGGAACCAGCCTCAAGGTGAGAATTTGTGTGAAGACTGGTGTGTGTGTGTGTGTGTGTGTGTGTGTGTGTGTGTGTGTGTGTGTGTGTGTTTGTGTGTGTGTAAGTACAAGTGTATGTAGCAGCCCAGGCATAACCTCAACTGTTGTCCCTTAGACACCATCTACCTTAATATTTTTGTTAGTTTTTAGAGACAGGATTTCTTTGACCTAGAACAAGACAGGTCTCAGTGGCTCCCTGGTCAAACTCCACATGGTTTATGAGAGGGGAGAGCCAGCCTGACAGAGAGGATACTCATGGTCTCTCCTTGAGTCCATAGTAGACTCGGCTTCCTTGAGAGTCAGGGGGGAACATGCTGGAAAGCTAGACATTGCTGTGTGACAGACATTATGTGCCACTGCCCATTCCTAAGGAGAGCTCCATGAAGACAGAGCTAGGCCATTGCAGAGTAAACAGACAAACCAGAGGTTTCCTCCTTGTTATTTAATGGGTGAGAAGAATCAGGGTGACAAAGAAAAGACTGGATCCCCAGGATAGAAAGAAGGAGCTTTGGGGGTCAGTAAAGAGGCGGTAGGTCAACTTATTTAGGGTTTGTGCCCAAAGGCACCAGAGTCAGCATTCTAGCTGGGTCTCTGAGGCTGTGATGGACACCATGACCATGGGGAGGAAGGGATTTTTTTTGGCTTCTGTGTTCATAATGAAGAGAAGTCAGGACAGGAATTTAAGGCAGGAACTGATACAGAAGCCGTGGATGAATGTTATTCTCTGGCTTGTTCTTCATAGCTTTCCCAGCTTGTTTCTTCTGCAACTCAGGGCCGCTTCCCCAGGGGTGGGACTGGCTAGACCCTCCCATACTCATCACTAATCAAGAAAATGCCCCCACAAGCTTGCCTACAGGCCAATCTTTAGGGGCGTTTTCTCAGTTGAGGTTCCTTCTTCCCAAGGGACCACCTTGTTAGTGGCCAGTGACAATAAACTAAGCATCTCAGTCAGCATGCGGCAGAGGGACTCACACACCCACACTTACTGCAGCCCTTTCCACAGTGCCCAGAGGCCCATCAGTGGATAAATGGGTGTGTGATATCACAAATGTGATAAATAGGTAGAGATAAATATACTTGATAAAGTGTCGTTGACCCATTACAAACCGTGGCATGTCGTTTACAGGATGGAACAGGTGGTAACTGTGTCAAATGAGATAAACCAGACTCAAAATGACAAGCACACACTCTGTCTTAGGCAGAATCTAGCTTTTTAAGAAAACATGAAATTGGAAGGGAACTGTCACGGGAGGGGAAGGGATCAGTATGGGGTGAGGGCCAGGAGATAAGAAGTGGAAGTGAGCAAGTGCAATAATAAAAGTACATGATATACATGTGTGGCAGTGTTAGGTCACAGTGACTGTCTGGCCAGAAGTACTTTGATGAGAAAAACGGGGGACAAGTAGGTAGATCATGGATGGGGAGATCATGAGTGGATGGATGGATGGATGGATGGATGGATAAATTATGAATAAATGGATAAAGGATCGTTTATGGGTTGATGGATTGTGGCTGGTTAGATAAACTATAGATGGGTGTATATGAATGGATGGATCATGGACATAGTGAGGGGTAGATGGAGATGAATGGATATGTGGATCATGGATAATGGATAACTGGGTCATAGATGGATTAATGGAACATGCATGGGTGGAGATGGATAAATGGAAGAATGAATGGATAGACCATAGATGGATTGATGGAACATGGATGGGTGGAGATGGATAAATGGAAGGATGGATGGATAGAGAGATAGATTATGGGTGGATAGATGATTTGGTCTTACAGGATGAATAGAAATTTACAAGCCAAATGCAAGGAAGCAAGGAAAGGTATTGCAGCAGCCTAGAGAGCAAGCAGCAGGGCGAGGCAGTGAGACATTCTTACACCTTGTGTACTCCAGGACATGCCTATTGGTGCTAAAGGTGACTTCCGCCTTCAGAACTAGTCAACCTTTCTGGAAATTGCCCCAGAGATGTAAAGGAGGAAAATAGCAGCCACAGACTACAGGCTAGGAATAGATGTCCCTGTTTACAGAGGGCCAGAGCACAATCTGCTGTAGATGGAGAGGGGGAAGGGGTCTGTGCCCAAGAGAGAAGGCATGCTCTCGGTGTGAGGGACCTGGCCCCTGCCCAGCCTCCATTCCTACTTCTCAGAGGGAATGGGCTGCCATAATAAGGTTTTCTCAGACACTGTCCCCAGAAAATGAGCTTCCTTGGTGGTCTTGAAAGGCCTCTGCCTTTCATGGGAACTTCTCTCCTTAGGTAAGATTTTCTGCCCCTGAGAAGATGCCAGTGTGCAGCCGTAAGTCCCCACCTAGGAATGTCCTGACTTTGCTTCTGTCCTGCTGATGTCCCCAAACGTTCCTAGGAATCTAAGTGCCGTGTGCATGCAGGATATCTTAAATTATAGCCATACTTTGCAGCCATGCAGCCTGAGGGTCAGAGCCGAACTGTTTGGAAAATGTGACCGCAGGAAGTCACACACGTTTTCCTGGCTCCTCTCCAGGCTCCAGGACACACGTGCAACAAAGGGTCACAAGTCCGTGGTGCAGCGTGTCTTTTGGAAGGGGTTTGTAGGGACCTCTTGGCCCAGGGTTCCAACAGTGTTGACGATCCCTTCGTGCCACCAGGATGCTGTCACGGCAGAAGAAATTCCTGAGCCAGTTCACACAGCACCAGCAAGGCCGCCTGAACTGTCAAAAGCAGAAGGCACGCGAGCTCGACCAGCTAGAAGCCCAGCTTGAGACCCAACTACAGGTAGTTTGGGGGATCTATCACTAGAGGCGGTGGCCTAGGGTACAAGGGAGAGGCCACACCTGGGCTTACACCCAGCTGCATGGGACACTGTAAAACAGCAGAACAAAACCCCGTGCCCTGTTCTAAACCTCTTCACCTCTGTGCCTCTGTCTGTGACATCTTTGACTCTCTGAGTTCCATTGGCCAACACAGTATGATTTTCTGAAGAGAGCATGAGCCCCTTGGAGACATCAGGTCCCACATGGCCCTGGTGTATGCAGGGCATACATGCTGAGCAACCCATCTGCCCATGGCTTTGGACATAGTAAAGGAGTGAGCATTTCCCTGTGTGTAGAACGCCACCAAGATGGCTGCAGGGTGTAAGAGCCGCCATCTCTGCCTCTTGGGCAGTACTGACAGTAACTAAGGCTCACACTCCAGGCAGAGCATTTAGGGAGGCTTAGCTCTCAGGCCATTTAGTCCACACACAAAAAAAGTCCCAACCTGGAAGATTATGAGATGTGACTATACCCCATAGTATCTATCTTAAAAACATCAGGGGATGACAGGATGGATGCCTTAAAACAAAATCAGAGCATGACAGGTTCTGCAGGTAAAAATGACTTGCTTCTCAGACCTGGGCCTGCGCCCCATCACCAGAACACATGGGTGGAGGGAGAGAACTGGCTTTAGAAGCTGTCCTGTGACCATCATGTGTACACTGTGGCACACACACACACTACTATTACTACTACTGCTGCTGCTGTTGCTACTGCTACTACTATTGCAAACAAATATATAAATAAAATTTTTAAAAAATCAGAATTTCAGAATGAAGGCATAGGACAGTGATTTGGCCTTTTCCATGTCCATCTGGGCAAGAGTGGCAGTAATGACAGCGGTCTTAAGAACCCTGTCAATGATGAGCCTTTGTTCCCAGGGGTCCATTGCAAACGGTAGCTGATCTGAGAGCTCTCCACACCCTCTAAGAGCCACTGAGGTGGTAGCTGCAGTGAAGCTACAGAGAGGGAAACTATGGTTAGGAAACCATGGCTTCTGGGCTTCTGGCAGCCATGCCCTGGAGTGGAGCAGAGTCCTCATTTGTGGACAGGGCTATGAGACTAGGAGAGGAGACCCAGGTGTCTAGAGGGGCACCCTTCCTCTGTCCTGATCCTGTCCTCATGTGTGGCCGCTTGAAAAGTCCTTTTCCACACTGGAACATGGGGTGTCGTCACCAGCCGTCCCCCACCACGTAAGGCTTCAGCTCACGGCTGAGGGGCCGAGAGGCAACCTGATCATCTTCCATTTGTCCGTCAGGAAGCTGAACAGACCTTTATCTCAGAGCTGGCAGCACTGGCCCGAGTGCCCCTTACTGAAAACAAGCCATTCTCCAGCAAGCGAGGACTGCCAGGTAAGTCTCTGCACTGTGATGCTGCAGCAGGAAGGGCTCTGAGCTTAGAAGAGTGGATGCCAGTCTGCAGCCATCGAGCTTAGATGTGGGTGCCAGTCCACAGCCACCATTAATCAACTGTGTAGCCTCGAGTGCCTTGCACAGCTTCTCCGGACTTCCCTGCTCTCTGTACATCAGGACATCACAGAGGCCCTGGTTCTCTAGCATCCCACCATGCCAGTTCTTGGCTCTACTCCTCTCTGGCCTCATCTTATTCTCATCTCTATTTTCACATCTGTCAAATGGAGAGCTGACACCTCTTCCCCTGCCAGAGATACATCAGCAGCATCCCAAGCTGATATCATCTGGTGGTGGAAGTGGTTCATGGGTGTTGCACACACAAGTTCTGGCCAGCACCTGCACTCTGCCCTCTCCCATTCCTGTCTCCTGGATCCTGGATGCTGCGGGTGAAGCAGAAACAGAGCCTGGTGCACCCAGTTCCATCCCAGCTCTGTCGAGAGGAGGCTGTAGGGTGTGGGGAAAAGTTCAGCTTCCTGATGCTCAGCTTGCTTAGCAGTGATGTGGGCACAGTGGGTACGAAGTCCACCTGCCCACCGAGGTTGCTTACAAATAGTGGAGGCAAGAAACACCACCTAAAGTCACGGAGTCATCCTGGGCCTGTCTGTCTTCTATAGAGAAGCCGGTAAGGACCAGAAGAAAGAAGCCCCCACCTCGGGAGAGAGAGGACCTGGGGCCGCCCAACAATGATCACCCTACCTTGGCGGACCACACCACAGGACCACTCAGGTGAGAAGGATCCCAGCCCACTGCCTTTCTCCTGACCTCTGTCAATTGTCTGAAGTCTGGGAGTGAGTGACCCTTCTTGGGGTACTCCTATGAGGCTCAGGAAATGCTGGTAATAAAATTGAGAATAATGGGCAGGGAGGGACCATAACAGGAGTAGTCTGTATTACTGGGAACTGTCGCTGGTGAATCAGCTCTGGGGCTGCTGAGTCAACTGGGCCGGTGTCTCCATTCTCCTCTGGTGCTGGGTGGCTTCTGCCGTGTTTTTGCACATGGCGTCCACCCCCCGGAAGTTTGTCTTCTTCCGCTGGCTGGTCCTGCATTAACACGGCAGCATCCATGTGTCATCTGTGTCCACAGCAGCAGAAGGCTGGGTCAGCAGGACAGCGACGCTGGCGATGGAGAGAGCTCGAGAAAGATGCTGCAGAGAAGAAGCAATCTGTAGTTGGAACCCTGCTGAGATGGACCTACTGCCTGCCTCGCTTCCTCTGTGGCTGCAGCCTTATGGTTCAGACTGGGCCACGAGTTGTAGGCAGATCTTGAGAGACGGGAAGCCACCTATCTTAGAAAGTGGAAATGGCAAGACAACCAAGTGCCTGGGATGACTGGAGGTGGTGGAGACAGGCCTTGGAGAACCTCAGCTTCCGCCCTGGTGCACTTTCCCTGACTAGAAGTGGTGGAGACAGGCCTTGGAGAGACTCGGCTTCCGCCCTGGTGCACTTTCCCTGACTAGAAGTGGTGGAGACAGGCCTTGGAGAACCTCGGCTTCCACCCTGGTACACTTTTCCTGATTGCTTCCTCTACTCCTGCCCTCCAGCCTCACGGTGTCCTGGTGCTTTCCAATGGCCCCTGGTTTGCAGCCTCTCCACTGAGTCCTACCTGCCAGGGTCTCAGCATCGCTGGTATTGTCTGAGCCCAAAGTCATTGTTTCACCCCCATTGCTCCACAGTCATGTCCTGCCAGAGTTCCAACCAGGACCAGCTAACTTTTGCTCTTGGTATTTCTATCTTTTGGTTCAGGAGTCCTGGGACCTGGTTACTCAAAGATGTCAGAGTCTCAGAGCCAGTGTCCTTGGCACAGCCATGGACTTTGAACTCCATAGGCCTGTTCTGAACTATTTGGAGCTTGGCGACCACACATGCCGGTCACGTACCACAAGATCTGCTCCTTGGGCATGGAGGACATAGGAGGATATCTCTACCCTCAGGCTTCACTGCGGAGGGGAAATCTTCCAGCAGCCAGCAGTCCCTCCCCTGAGGAGAGGTCCCCAGATCACCTGCTCCTCCAGAGGTATTTGAAGGACTTCCATAAGCTTCCAAACCAGCCCCACTTGCCCCACAGGTCAGAGGTCTTTCCCACTCAGGGGACAATCTCTTTCACCATCAGGTATCCCCAATCATCACTGTCAACATTTGGGTGCAATCACTCTTTGCTTGGGTGTGAAACCTGTTAATGCCAAAAATGGAGTCTCTCATGTCAGACCCAGACCCACGTGCAGCCAGGAGGCTGTGACTGGCACCCACTGGGGCATTTGAGATGAGCACTGGCACATATGAACACACTGCTTCACACTCTTGCCCAGGGACACCAGTGTGCCTGCGAGTGGTGCCTGAGGTTCAGAACTTCTGACTGAGGGATCGGCTGATGCAGCATCCGACCTTCCTTCTCCTTCCCTCTTCCATTGTCCTGCTCCCCGGGCCTCAGCCTCCTTGCATATGAGCCATCCCTGACTCATTCCGAATAAAAACCTCCAGCCCAGGAGTTGAGAGGTTGCCCTTGCTGTTTCAGGCCTGTGGGGACTGAAGCTTTCCTGTGCATTGTAGAACAATGGGAAGCAACCCTGGGGTCTACCCACCTGTTCATCTCTGGTGTTTCTCAGTGATAGGTCAAGGTGTGCCTCCCCTGGGCAAGCCCAACACGGCAAAGCTCTACAGTACCACAGATTTCTAGAACACGCTGGCTTCTGTGACACTGTAGCCCCTCTCAGGGGTCTTCTGGACTTTCAGGACTTTTCGTTTCTTAAAATATGAACTAGAACTGGCTAGTTAGAGAGGTGGCCTTCATGGAAAGCCCTCTGCATGTGTATGCAGTGTGTGTGTGTGTGTGTGTGTGTGTGTGTGTGTGTGTGTGTACATTTGGAGACCAGAGGACAACCTCCCATATGGCTTCCCAAGTTCTATCCACCTTTGTTTGTTTATTTGTTTTTTGACCAGTCCTCTCACTGGCCTAGAACTCACCGATTAAGAGAGGCTACCTGGCTCGCAGGTCCCCGTGCTTAGAAGTCAAGTACTTTAAGGACTGACACTTCCCCTGTAATCATCCATTTAACCAAATCAACCTTGTCTACCCAGACTGATGGTCTCAGCGTGAGTCCACAGTGCCCTCTGGTGGCTTTCACGAAGCATGTCACCTGAATATATTGAAAAGCTATGGTTTCTTTCCTGCAGAATTCTACAACACTGCTTGCCTGGGGATCGCTATTGTCATCTAAGTCCTCTGGTTTGAGGGTGTGAGTGTGACAAAGACAAATGATCTTCCTTGCCTCCTCCAGCACCAAGACTGGCTGGTTAACTGAGTCTCTTAGGATTTCTATTGTGTGATAAAACATGATGGCCCAAAGCAACCTGGGGAGGAAAGGGTTTATTTCATCTTACACATCTGTGTCACAGTCTGTCACTGAGGGCAGGAACCTGCAGGCAAGAACTGAAGGAGAGACCTTAGAGGGACACTTTGTGGCTCACTGCTTACTGGATTGCGCCTCAGGGCTTGCTCTGCCTGCTTTTTCATAGCATCCAGAACCGCCTGCCCAGGGGTGGTCTCACCCACACTAAGCTTGGCCTTTCCACATCAGTCACCAAGAAGACATCCTACAGATTTGCCTCCAGTCCCATCTTATGGAGGCATTTTTTGATTGAGATCCCCCTTTCTTGGATGACTCCAGCTGGTATCCATATTGGAAAAACAAAGAGACAAACACAACCAGCCAGTACAACTGACCCCTTGTCAGCTCGACACATAAACACATTGTCAGTGGCACACACATTGTCAACTTGGCATGCAAACACATCTAAACTGCAACCTTCCCGTTCTCATTTGCATACAAGATGCCATGCCTATATTGGTATCACGATATAAAGCAGTATATCTTCAAAAGTTCCAGCCCCTAAAATTCACTTGGAAGGTTTAGTCTGCTGAGGAGAGGGAGGAGAGATTATAGGAGGCCAAGGAAAGGAGTGGGGGATTAGGGACATCGCAAGAAAACCGACAGAAATGGCTAGCCTGGTTCATGGGAATGCACAGAGTCTGAATCAACAACCAGGGAGCTTGCATGGGACCCACCTAGGCATGTATGTGACAGTTGAGTAGCTTGGTCTATTTGTGGAACTCCTGGCAATGGGAGCAGGAGCTGTCCCTGGTGCTTTGGGGGAACCTATTCCTCATGCTGGATTGTGTTGCCCAGCCTGAATACAGGGGGAGGTGCTTGGTCTTATGGCAGCTTGATGTGCCATGCTTTGCTCATGCCCAGGGGAAGTTCGCCTCTTTCTGAGTGAATGCAAAGGAAGGATGGATAGAGGAAGGTGGGGGGAAGTGGGGGAGGGAGTGGGAGAAGAGGAGGGAGGGAAGGCTATGGTCAGAATATAAAATATATTTCCAAAGTCTCTTTGGAAAGTGTCTGAAGTCTCTAACATTCCAACATCTCTTAGACTCCTGTTTTTAAAAAATAAGAAGACTCAAAAAAAAAAAAAAAAAAGAAAAGAAAAGTTAAATTCCTTACTCCAAGAGGAAAGAGCCAGGCCAGTCACAATCAAAATAAAACAAACCAAAGATCAGCAATGTAAATTTCAGCCGCAAATGTTCAGTACCCATTCACAACCCTGTGGACTGGTAAGAGCCGGGACGGCTCCACTTCGCTGGCTCTGCTAACTACAGCGCACACCCTGATCTCCTAGGCTCCGGCTGACTCCACTCCACACATGCTACTGTCTCTGGTGGTTGTCCCGTGGTACTGGCATCTCTGAAATGCCAAGGTCTTGTCTGCATCTGGGCTGTGCCTTCACCAGTAGCCTCTTCTGTGCTTCCTTCAAATACTCTAACCCAGCCATATGTTGCCAAGCCTCAACTTCTCTCCATGACCCCTTCATACCTTTAAAGCCAGGACCTCTCCTGCATTCCGGAGACCATGCATGGGAAGGCAGCTCAGAGGGGAGTTAGGGACACTAAAGACGGTGATGGCTGGCCTAGGAGAAGCTCTTGTCCAGCACCTGCCCACATGACTTTATTCCCAGGTCAACATAGGAGACCACAGCTCCTCAGGAGGCAGGGGATGGTCAGATTCTGGCTTTCTACGGAGTTGGTACACAGTCCCAAACACAGAAGTGGGGGAGGGAACAGAACCTCCTTCCCAGTGTGGGGCTTGTGCCCTGCAAACTTACCCTTATACAGTCAGGTACTTGCTGGGACCCAAGTTGCCCAGTGAACCTTGGGCACGGCCTGACAGGGATTCTGAAGTCAGTAGCTAGGCATGTAGAAAAGACTGTTTGGGTGCCCAGGAGATCCACAGCAAATCCTAAGTAGGTCCTAGCCTCTCATAAAGTCCTGCAATGTTTTTCCTTCATAGGAATAGCCACCATGAATAAGGATCTTTTCCCCCAAAGCCAAGTTGGTCTAGCCCCATGTCCTTTCTTACAGGGCCTCTATGGAACTGTGGAGAAAGATTGCCACCTCGATTTGCAAGGGTGCCCTTCACTTGGGGATCCTTGGGGTTCTTTAAGCCCAAGCTGATGCAAACACATCATTACTAAACTGCAACCTTTCTGTTCTCATTTGCATACAAGATGCCATGTCTATATTGGTATCACGATATAAAGCAGTATATCTTCAAAAGTTCTAGCCCCTAAAATTCACTTGGAAGGCAGTGTGGCTCCTTATAAAGGCACAGCATCTCCCAGGCCCTCTGCTCTGGAGAGCAACATGGAGAGTATCGAGCACTTTTGTCCTTAGTGACCCAATTCCTATGCAGCCCCGGCTGGGAGCTGAGCTGACAGTCAGTGCCTATCCCAGAAGCCTACCTATTGATCCGGGGTCTTGACCCATCTCTCCCAAGGCATGCATTCATCATTCCCTCCCACCTGCCATCCCAGTGTCCCCAGTACTTGGTCATCACGGAGTCAGGATGACCGCTTGACCTTTGATCCACCCAAACGAAAACACCCACGCAGGTCAACGGGCAATTTAATTTCTTTATTTTTCTTTTCACAAGCTTTGAATTCAGAAATAAGAGCCACCAACAAGTCAGTTATTAAGTAAAAATGGAAGTGAATACAAAGGAAAACTGTACAAAACTGTAAAAATCTGACTGCCCCGCTGACCTCCTCGGAGGAACAGGGACTCAGGCAGCCTGGGCAGAGCTGTTACCCCACCATCCTCAGGCCTGAGGCGGGGGTGTCAGGACACCCCTTCCTGGGTGAGAGCCTGGCTGGGCCCAAAGCCCAAGGCTGGTTGGAAGAACAGACAGACCAGAAAGACACCATGGCCGGGTACAGGGACCGGGTTGTTGACGCGGGACGTGGGTGATGGAGCTCTATGACCAGGTGGAAGGCTTCCCTGCCATTCTGCATATTCACAGGTCTCAGTCAGGGTGGGGATGGGGACGGCAGCTTTCCAGTGAAGACTCTCGGGGAAGAGCCTTCCTTTTTAAGAGTTTGGGAGTCTCCCCTGGGGGCTAAGGTCTTGGCATCGTGTCTATGTCGGTCCTCGGCGATGTCCGTCAGCCGCGCTCAGACTTGCATACGTAACTTACTAACATGCATCCTATCCTAGAACAGCTACAGGGCGCAAAGGAACCATCACTCAGAGGGGCGTGGAGGAACGGAGGGGATGGTATAGGACGATGCTACACCTGGGGATCATCACTAGGAAGGGAAAATGGAGACACCATGCTCTGAGGTGGAGTCTGTGTGAACACACACTGTGGGCAAGGAACTTCCAGGCAAACACACCACACTAGTACCACTTCTTCCTAAACAGAGAAGGAAAGAGCATCACTCAATCTCCCCTCCATCAGTACCAACTAAAACTGTGGGCTTCAAAAAACAGAGACAGGAAAAGGAATGGACATTTTCCCAGAATCCTTCACTCTTGCGTTATCTGGCTCATCCGAGGTCAACCGAGGCTGGTGATGTTAGAGCGGCCACCAGGGGGAGCCACAATGCGGTGGCCCGTACGCCTTGGATTGTTGTCGTCTATCTGGGCACCTGAAAGAGACAGAAGGCCAATAGTGTGTGGGAAAAGACCTTGGTGTGCTAATGCCCAGCCTCTGCCCTCCCCACCGTTGTGGGTATTGCACCCCATCTTGAAATGCTCCTCACTCCAACCCACCTTCAAGACCCTGTCCAGGTTCACTCAAGGAAGCCTCCCTGACTTGTAGACCTGCCTGATCTCTCCTGGGTACCTGCCAGCCCTCCCAGGTCTCTGACTCCTACAGAGTGAGTTCCTACTGTGTGCTGGCAGTCGTGGGGCACTGGTTTGTGCTGAGAACACATACTGCTATGATGGATATGTGTTTTATCCACAATTCAAAGATAAGGGAGTTGAAGCTCAGGCTGAATGTCCGAAGGACACAGACATTAGATTGAGAAGGTAGGACTCATGCCCACTGGCTTGTCCCCAAAGCCCACCTTCCTTTGCACAGTGTTCCTTACTCTAGTGGCCTGTGTCTGCTTATGACTTCTCTTTTGACCTTGACCGTACAGGGCCTGTGTAGGTGAGCCACCGAGATCCTGCCTTAGAGTACAGATCTGGTTCTCCCGGCCATGTCACTGACAGCCGTCTGTCTTCCTGGTAACTCAGGACTCAGTCTGTCATTTTGCTCATTTCCCATCATAGCCCACACACCAGGTCTGCTGGGTGACTATACCATGAATAGTTAACACTAGCACACTGCACCTATGTACTGTAGCCCTGTCCTGCCTTGAGCTGGACAAGGATGAACTTGACAGTAATGCAGGAAAACCAGCCATGTCACTGGCAGCAATAGTGACCCTTGAGCCCCTGAGAGCAACACCATGGGCTTCAGAGAGAATGGAGGGCATTAACACAGGCTTGTTATTACATGGCTATCTTTATTCTAAAGATTTTCTATTCGCATCTAATGGTAGATCTACAGTGTTTAGTTGCCTGATGGGACTAGAGAGCCAGTCTGCAAACTGGCTGTGAGATGCCACTGTCTCCAGGGCGCCTCATAGCACAGAAGGCAGCAGCTCTCTGTGCACACCAGACAAGATGCTAGGGTTGTGCATGGGGTCTCTTTGCGCAATAACGTCAGCCACCCTTAGCATCAGAATTGCACTCATATGACTATTCCAAGAAAGGATTGTCGAAAGAGAGGTGTCCTGGGGTCCCCTGACCCAGGATCCGCTGCATTCTCGCTGCAGGGTACCTCTAGTCCTCCAATACTTTAAAGTGAAATTTCATCCTTCTCTCTGCTCCTGCCCCCCTCTGTTGCTAGCACATACCTTTGCTAGTATGACCCACTTTAGCCCACTGTCTGTTTTTTACAGAGCTCATGAGCTCATGTTCATATTTCAAACGGTTGCATCTTAAAAATCCATTGACTGCAATATCACAGCCTTTGAACTGGGGAATTCAGCAGGCTTCACAACTCATCTGAAGCTTTCCAGCTGTGCCTAGCTCATTATCAAATCCCTAGGACCCTACACTGCTCTATTTCAACTGAGATCATTTCAAGGACTGGGCATTGCTCTCTCGGTCTCTCTGTCTCTGTCTCTCTGTCTCTGTCTCTGTCTCTCTCTCTCTCTCTCTCTCTCTCTCTGTGTGTGTGTGTGTGTGTGTGTGTGTGTGTGTGTGTGTGTGTGGCATGCTCCCTCCTGTGGCCATCTGGTAGAATTGCAAGAACACGTAATCCTGGAACTTTGAAACTGTATTTTGTGAAGCTTCAAACGATACCAGAAACACAGCACCACCATGTGGGGATGACATAAAATCCAGATTGTGTTTCCTAAGCCTGGGAGTGTGGGGGATGGCTGAGGGTGGGGCACAGAGCAGGTACCCAGCAAATGACAGGACCCCTGCCTCACACCCATCCTTGGGCTCCACACTTAGCTTCACGGTATGAGAGTGGTAACATTCCTTGGCATGCTTAAACCCAGGGCTGACAAGTGCCAGGTCAAAAACCAACATGCTGTGCTGTACTCTAGAAGCATTTGCCTATGCTGTGCCCCTGGCCTTGCAGCCTTCTCCACTTATGCCTGAGGCCGTGGGCCCATTTCCACGGGAGCCTGGCTACCAAGAGACTACCTGATAGGCTGAAGTTGGACTGGTGGAGGTTCCTGATAGGCGGAGGTTGGTGTTTGGAAGGCGAAGATTTGGCAGAAGGAGCAGGAGCAGCATGTTTGGGTGTAGCTGGCACCTCGTACACAGGGCCGTCGTACATTCCCCTGGAAACACCGTGTAACCCAGACACCTAAACAGAAAGAGGGAGGGGGTCAGATTAACACGTGTCTGTGCCTCTGCCCTGCCAGCAGATGACCTGAGGCCATCTAGCTGAACATCACACATATGCTCACACAAGCAAATGAGTACACACAGACATGTGCTGCAGTGCAACACGGCTATACATTTACATGCATGCATATGCTTCAGAGATGAGCACATCTGTTCACACACATGCACACAGAGCTTCGCGCTGAAGGACCTCAAGCCATTTCTACAGTCACTTTCCCTGCCTTCCCTCCTCTGCAGCTCCTCAGGCCCAGACTACAGTGTTCAGGGGGGCAGTTTTCCCATCTTTATGGAAGTACACAGGGAAATGAGGAACTGGGGGCATGTGGCTTGTTAAAGGAAGGAGTGAGTGGGAGGCAGGGAGGGCAGGGGAGTCAAGGAGCTCCTCAGTGATGACCTCAATAGGGCAGGCCATCCCCATCCAGAGGCAGAGAAGCTGTCAGGAGGCCCACACAGCCCAGAGTGGAGAAGGAACCCACGGGGCCTGCTGGATATCTCACACAGCACAGAGAACCTCAACAGAGACAGAGAGAGAAGGCACTGACTCCAGGTCTCAGAGAACAGAATTCATCCAGGGAACCGTACAAGGCCCTCTAGGGACCAGTGGTGGCAAGGAACCATTCGCTGACCCCACATCCAGGCTCCTCCCACAAAGCTGGCAGGCTCAGCTTGTACCAGTCGAAGGGACCGCCTTGACCTGTACCACTCTCCTGTCCCATGGCCCTGTTTCCTGACTACCAAGGCCTCCACTGACCTGTGCCCCTTCCTCGGCCCCTGCCATCCTGTTTCCCATGCCCTCCTTCAGTCGCCACCCTTCCCCTGGGCTCAGGGTGGCTAAAGGCAGATTCTATGCCCATTCCCAGCCTGGCTCCTGCCCACTACCCAGGCAGGAGAGCAGGGAACCCTAAGTACAGCAGCCTGTCCCCCTGATATAAACTGATGACTTAGCATTGGGCCAGATATTTTCTCAGTGGCAGTTAACTATTAACTGTGGGCCTCAGTTGCAGAGCAGATGAAAGGGCTACAGCCCAGCATGTTGGCAGGCCTTGGTGGGGAGTGGGCATCCCAACCACTCTGGTACCTGAGACCCCAGGTCACTCTGCCCCTCCCCAAACTTAAGTCTTCCCACCTGATGCACAGAGCCTGTGACGTGCACCTCTCCGGTTCTGACCTTGTAGCAGAGGCAGAGGGACAGCTGACAGATGAGGGCAACTCTGTGGGGCCTAGGGCTGAGAGAAGGTGTCTGCCTTTCTGTCTACATCAGTAGTGCTGCCACTGAAGTACAAGGGTGGGAACACACACACGAATCCACATTCACTTGTGTAAAATGTGCACGCACGTGTATACGCACCCCAATATACAAGGCACACACCTACATGTATGCATACACGTACAGTACATGCGATGAACATACATGTATGAATAGCACACTCAATGGGCACACACATGAGTACATGTATAATATACACAATGGATAAGTGAATGCATACATACGTGTGTGCACAGTACACAATGGGCACACACATATGCATACATGTATAATGCAAGCAATAGACAAATGTACACACATGCATGCAAGCACAGTATACACAATGGGTATGTGCACATGTGCATGTGTGTGCAGTGCATGCAATGAGCACACATGTATAATACACAAAGTGGACACACAAGTATACATTCAAACTACACACAAGAAACAGAGACACACAGGCAACATACACAGCTGGCCCTTCTGGCACACGTCATGCAAGTAAAAAGTTTATATGGTGACAGGAGGGTCACAGACAGGTAGGACAGCCACAGTAAGGAGATCAAAATTCCCTTCTCTGAGTCAGACAAGGACAGCACCTGCTCTGTGCTTCCAAGGTTGAGTCTCGAGATCTTGGAGAAGGTAGATACAGATCTGGCAGGACGGGAGGATGAGAGGGCTAGGGAGGTCAGGAGGGAGCCAGCCCTCAAGAATGCTGGGCTTTACATACTCTCACTGTGGTGGCTGGGTACCCAGGGAAGTCTTTCTTGGCCCTGAGAATCAGGTTCTGATTGGGGAAATGAGGCCCATGACCCTCCAACGGGCCATTTGCAGATCCTCCAAGATGATGCAGAACAGAACTTTGAGCAGCCCATGGACACCTCTCACACATAGGTGCTTCCAGCACAGCCTTCAAAGCCCTGCAACCCCCCTGACCCTGTCTGATCACCTGGGCCTAAGATACAAGCCCACTTCTCAGAAGAACAAACAGGGGCACATGCAGCCATGATCATCAACTGTGCTCAGGAAAGAGGGGATGAAGCAGCCTTCAGCTCCCCAAGAAGGGGATGGCACAGCACAAGGGTCCTGAACGCAGATGCTCACCTTGTTCCTGATCCTCACGCGCTGGTAGAGGTGCTCTGGGAATGGCTTCCGAGGGATGAAGCGGCCCATGCCCTTGCTGACGCTGATGTTTCCATCCTCAAAAACAATCTTGCCCTGGCTGATGACCACCAGAGGTGAGCCGTGGCACTCCATGCCCTCAAAGATGTTGTACTCCACAGTCTGTGAGTGCAAGAAGCCCAGATTTACTTCTGCGCTGCACCCAAGGCTTCCCCTACATCTGCATGGCACACACAATTTGCTGCTCCATTGTGAGCATTGCCCAGTGACTTCTTCTCTGTAATGGCCCACTGTACACAGCACCTTTTGGAACTGACTGTTAGCACTTACCTTGGGCCTCTGGAATGGGAGCCGTCTCCTCCGTGGACAAACACTATGGACATTCTGGCCGTAATGTCCGTTTCTGTGACATTATCTTTTTCAGGGGAGAATTTCCTAAACTAAAAGGATATGGGCTTCCCTAAAACACTTGCAGTACACCATCAAATCACATCCCAAGGACTGGGCCCAGGCTGTCCTGCCGGGGCAAGATGAGGAACATTGCCCACTTACAATATGAGCACAGGGCAAAGTCACGCTGTCACTGTCTCATCAGCTGGAGAGACAACAGTTTGCGTGATGACTCAGTGGGTAGGGATGCGCTTGCTGCCAAGTCTGATGACCTGAGTTCAGTCTTTGGGACCAGTTTGGTTGAAGGAAAGAACTGACTCCCTCAATACGTTCTCTGACCTCCATATCCCACAGCTAAACACACACATATACATATAGTTAAAAAATAAAATAAAGGGTCTGGAGAGATGGCTCACAGGTTAAGAGTACCGGCTACTCTTCCAGAGGTCCTGAGTTCAAGTCCCAGCAACCACATGGTGGCTCACAACCATCTGTAATAAGATCTGGTGCCATTTTTCTGGTGTGCAGGCATATATGCAAGTAGAGAACTGTATACATAATAAATAAATTTTAATAAATAAGTAAAAATAAAATCTTAAAAACAGTAAAAAAAAAAAAAAAGTAAGCCAGAACCTCTAAAATCCTGCACTTGGCTTGTGACCCATGAAGAGGATAGTCAATGCCATCAGCCAAACACCACCCTCCAGTGGCTTCTCACCTATGCTTTTCAATCACGTTTACTTTTTTTAATCAGTTATTGCAACAGCGGGTCACGTGTGGTTGAAAACAACCACGTGGGCGGAAGAGTATCTAGAAGAAAAGCTTCTCTACCTCCGATGGAGCTGAGTGTCTTCCTGTTTGTGACTGTCTCGCACCCAAGTGCTGTCTGCACACCATGAAAGTATTTCTTTGATGCCTTACCCAGAGAGCCTCAGCAGGAGACCAAGGCTGAGAACTCTTTACCGTTCTTCAGCTGCTGACCTGAGTCCCATCATGCCCTTGGGCTACCACCCATCTACCCCCTTCCCAACATCCCATCTGTTTGATGCTTTTGCTAAAACACACTGTGCATGCGGTCCTCAGGGGTGATCATGTGATTTCCATCACCCAAAGAGGTGACACTAGATTCCAGCTTTGGCAACACTGTGAGTCTCCCTGTTGCTGTAACAGTACCGAGGGGCACACACTGCCCCCTGGCGTCTGTCTCTGCACCTGTCCCTCTCAGTGCTCTGACTTGCAGCTGGGAGCAAGAGCGGGTCTATTCCCCCAGCAACACGTCCATCTGTACAACCGTTACTGCACACTGTCTCTGCACTCCTCTCTATTCATTAGGCTCACAGCGTCTCCCCACTTGCAAAGAAGCTACCCTTCCTTCGGTGAGTGGCAGATCCCCAACCCCAATACCCAATCCTTGCCCTGAACTTTGTATCTCATACCATGGTGCGTGTGTGTGTGTGTGTGTGTTTTGGCAGGGGACTATACAGTCAATTTTGGTTACTTTTTTCTATAGCCTGCTCACAAACAGGACAACAATTTCCCCTGCAGATTCCAAATTTGGTGCTACAATTTCTATTCAAAGCTGTTATTTTAAAAAGTTAAGCTGGGGACAGGAGTGATGGCTGTAAGGGTTAGTGCACAGGCTGCTCTTCCAGGGAACACTTGGTCAGGAATAGATATATCTGCCCTGTGTGTGCAGCCAGAGAGAGGCAGAGGGAGAAGAGCGTATTTGTAAAACCATAACCGCAGCCTGGCTTAGCCAGGTCAAAGGACCGTCTTGGAACCTCTCCAATGGAAGTGTGAGTGGCTGGTGCAGTCACAGGCAGATTTGGGAAGTCCCGGCATCACCTTTAACCAGAAGCTTCTGAAATGACCCAAAGTAAAAATCACCCACCCAAAGTAAGAGTCTTGTGGATGAGTTGGGACTTACTGATTTATGGCTTTTGGCTGTTATGGTCTTCATCTTGTCCGGATCCCAGATGACTACATCAGCATCAGAGCCCACAGCAATCCGACCTTTCCTGGGGTACAGGTTGAAGATCTTGGCTGCGTTGGTGCTGGTGACGGCTACAAACTGATTCTCATCCATCTTGCCAGTAGCCTAAAATCAAGACCCAGACATTGACGAGATGAAAAGATGGGTACAGACCTGGGCCTCCCAGTGGGGTCCTCACAGATGAAACCAGGCTTCATTAAGAGGTGGATCAGAGCAGGCTAAAAGGAACCATGGAGGCCTGCTGACACTTGCACAAGAGCCACCGTTCTCTGCCCAAGTTTTATAAAAAGCAAAAACTGGGCCCAGGAGGTATCTCGGTCTGTAAAGCATTTGCCACTTAAGCAGGAGGACCCGAGTTCAATGTCCAGAACTGATGGAAAATGCCAGGCACAGCAACACACACCTGTGATCCTAGCACTGGGGAGCAAAGGCAGCAAGGTCCCCGGAGCTAAGGCCAGCCAGCCACACACCTACTCGGTGAGCTCTAGGCCAGAGAGGGACCCGTCTCAAAAAATTAGATGGGAGAAGCTGGAGAGACAGCTCAGTGGTTGGAACACTGGTTGTTTTGAAGGACTGGGATTCCATACCAGCACCCACATGTAAGCTCACAACAGTTCATAATTTCAATTCCAAGGTCTCCAGGACCTTCTTCTGGCCTCCAAGGGCACCAGTCACACATGTAGTACACAAACATACATATAGCCGAAACATTCCAACACAAACAATAATAATTTCTTTTTTTTTAAAAGATTTATTTATTTATTATGTATGCAACATTTCTTCCATGCCATTTCTGCATGCCAGAAGAGGGCGCCAGATCTCATTATAGATGGCTGTGAGCCACCATGTGGTTGCTGGGAATTGAACTCAGGACCTCTGGAAGAACAGTCAGTGCTCTTAACCTCTGAGCCATCTCTCCAGCCCAAACAATAATAATTTCAAATAAATAAGTAAGTAAGGTTGGGAATGGCAAGATGGCTCAGCAGGTAAAGATGCCTCCCGCCAAACCTGATGACAGGAGTTCAATTCCTGGGACCTGGCAGAAGGAGAGAGCTGACTCCCAGAGGCTATCCTCTGAATGTCACACAAGGCACCGTGACACGTGTGCACCCATGCTTACACATGCACACATGACGATAGACACACACAATGTTACAGAGCCGTTTCCGGCAAGCTAAAGCACACTTCCGCCCACCAGCTGCTTTCTATCCTTCACTCAAGAATTATCACATCAGGAGGTGAGGACCCCACAGCCTGGGAGAGTTTCCCAGGAGCCCTCTGTTCCCATCTCCACCTTCAGGTAAGAAAGGAAAATTTGAGACCCTGAGCCCATACCATTGTCCTGGGTGGGCCAGGCAGGGTACATCTAGACTCTTCCAGGAAAGAGGCGGTGTAGACTTACCACTGCCTTGTCCCAGACAACAGTCATCCGCTCCTCTATACCATTGACGCCCTCGGGGATCAGAGTGAAGTTGTCCTTGCCGACAGCTTTCTGGGCAGTACTGTAGGGACAGTGGCCACTACCTGTGACCTGCAAGTCTCCACTGGCAAGAACAGAAAGAAGGCAGAGTTACACTCACTGTGAACAGCAGTCTCTGGCAGGGGTCACTCAGCACGGGAGTGCTACTTCAAGCCCCAGTGGGTCTAATGGAGGTTTTAAAGGAGGCACTGGGCATCAGGAATTGTATCTGAATACTTTTTTTTTGGTGTTTGGAATTGAACCCACGGTCTAACACATGCTAGGCAAGTGCCCTACCCATGAGCTATGCTCCTACCCCTGTTTCAATAGACAATAACACAATCAGTCATCCAAAGTCAATCTGTCAACTCAAAGCTTGCTGATTCATGTCTGTGTGTCCTATATGTCAGAAGCCTCCCATCTATAACTCAAGCCTGGCATCTCTGCACGTCACAGGAGAGTCACACACACGCACATGTGTCTCTTAGAGTGAGGTTGCTGGCCTATGGCAGCTGGGGCTTCTGTGCTGGGCTCAGAGAACAAATACTACCTGTGGGTAAGAGCTGAGGGAAACAGATCTCTGGGTCTGTCATTTGGTCTCTAGAGAGTTTGGAAGCAGGGACCATCGGGTGCATCCAGAGCCTGAACCTGGAACCTAGTATCAGTGAGGAGAGGATTGTGACTTGGGGCTTGCAAATGCAGGCTGAGGCTGTCCTCTACTTTATAGTATTAGGATACGTAAGTCACTTAGCTGCCAGGCACATGCCTAAGAACAGTCCTGTTTAGGACTATCTGTACTTACATGTTTAGCAAACTCACATCACACAACATGCTCTGTGCTTAGAATGTTGTGAAGCCATAATGATTGCCAGCAGACCGTGACATGGTGGGTATCGAAACAAGACCACAGCATGTTGGGACAGGAGTGCCCCAGATGAGCTGAACTGCCCTTGTAAATCTGACAGCCAGAAGAAGGAAGCTTCCAGCCAAGGTCGGGAAGCAGTAAATACCAACTGAGAGACACATGAGAGAGATGAGAGAGTGCCAGGCAGCGTGTGGAGCAAGCACCAAGGCCCTGAGACACAGTGTTTTCTTGGGGGTGTCACTGTCAGTCCCAGACTGGTAAACTGGGCAGAGGGAGTCAGCCTGGACAGAGGCCAGGTGATAATCTAGTCAAGGAGTGGGGTCCAGGTTATGCTGTGCCTTCTGGGCTCCACTTTGGGAGGAGAAATCATGAGGGTATTCTCTTTGGTCCCAAGGATAGCTAAAGTGCTAAGCACCATGGACAGTGACTAGGGACAGCATCTTGGAAACAGGGTTCTGTGGAGACAAGAGGTGCCAGCACACTGAGCCAGAGTGGTCATGAACAAGGGGGCAAGACATCATAAGTTCCTTTTTAAAAAAAAAAAAAAGTTTTTTTTTATTTATTTATTTATTTATTTATTTATTTATTTATTATGCAGTTAGCCAGAAGGGGGCACCAGACCTCATTACAGATGGTTGTGGAATGTGGTTGCTGGGAATTAAACTCAGGACCTTTGGAAGAGCAGGCAGTGCTCTTACCGCTGAGCCATCTCTCCAGCCCCAAGATTCTATGGACTATGGTCATGTTCCTGGTTTTTTCTGAGTTGGCCAAGGCAGTGGACAGGAGATCCTGGGGAGATGTGAATTCTTTTCATAGTTTGTAGAAGTGTCAGACATTTACAAGCTATGGGCTTGGGTGCTGAGGTGGTACCCGAATTCACCAGCAAAAAGTGTCTGTATCATGTGGGGACAAAGATTTCCACATGGTGCCCATCCCAGAGTCTCCTTGTTCATGCACACAGTTCCTTATATCGGGAAGTCCTGTCTTACCCCCAGGTTCAGCCCCAACTCGTATCCTCCACAGAGCCCCAGCCCTCTACCCTCTCCAGGGCAGCCTGTCTTCAGCTCACCGTGTGGTCTTACATAGCCCTCTTCTCTCATGCTGGCTGATGGAAAGGATGGCAGTGGCTGTGATCCACTGTGAGAAAAACACTAGACTTTCCCAATGACAGTGGCTGCTCAGTGAACTGCCTCTCATGGTAGTGAGCCACAACTAGCCCTGTGCGAATAGGTTCTGTGCCTGTGGCCAATGAGCAAGCTGAGTGGGACAGGGAGGCATTACACATGCTGTGACAAGCCCAAGACGACAGGACCAGTATGTGGCAAAGGCAAGATTTGAATCCTGGTCTCTCAGCCCTAGCCCTAGAGCCTACCAACCACACCTAACTGCCTAGAATACAGCAGGTTCATAAACAATACCGAAGTGGTGGGAGGAGATGGCCAACTAATGGGAACAGTCACTGGGGGGAACATACCCTTAGGTCCAGAAAGAATTTCGATAGTATTGTTGTCTGAGCACAGACCCCAAGCCTCCCTTCTCTAGGGTGCCTAATGAGCCTGTGGTTTCCAGCAGTGGACTAGCCACAACCCCAGTCCTACATCCCCGTCTCCAGGGCTCTCACCAGGCCAGCAAGGAGGTCAAGTAGTCAGGAGTGGTGGGGTCTGGACTCAGGGGAGGGGAGGTCACAAACGCAGCGGCCTTTGCCCAGTTCTTGCTCCAGTAGTGGGTGCCATCGGTCCCCAGGCTGGCAGCTATGGGCTCACCGAAGACGAGGGGACCTTGAAGAGGCAAACATAAGGACTATGGTTATAGCCAATAGTGTCCATGCTGGCACGAAGGGAGGGTCTGGGGCAGAGGAGACTGACGAGAAGCCAATAGCCTGGTATCTTTCTCAGGGGAAGTACCACGGAGTACCCCTTACTGTGAACACCCAATTCTGTATCCAATTAGGGCAGCTGACCTAGGCCAGCACATCTATATCCAGCTCCTGCTACCCCCGTACTATTGACGCTGGGACAATGCCTTCCTTTGTCCCAACCTACAACTGGCTCTCTCCCCTCAGACTGTGAGGTAACCCTGAACATACGTGCCCAGTGTGAGTACTGGACAGATACCAGGAGAGGGGCGAGCCAGGTGGAGGGTCCAGGGGGCAGTCCCCCCCAAAAGGAAGAGAGAATCCAGGCCATTCCTGACTAACCATCAGCTTGTGTGAAGCCCAGAGAAAGGTTCATGTGGTCTCAACTGGTCCCTGGAAGCAGGGATGAACATCACTAATGAAGAAGTGAGGTTCGGAGCTTGTTGGGGATTTGAAGAGGCCTCTGATGGAGGGCATACTAGCAGTCAAATCTAAAGCCAGCTACTGTGAACCCCACATCACCCCCTTATAACACTAGAGGCCATAGGCTACCACAGCTCCTAAGAGACCCCTGCTCTAGAGTAAACGTGGGCATCCCTCCGTCACCCCTCGAGAGGACAAGCACCACCTGCCTTTCTTCCTGGCCAGCGCGATGATGTCCGCGGCACTCTTACTCATGACCTTCGTGATATACACAGGGCAGTTGATCCGGCCTGCGATGGCAATAGCCCGGAACACGGCTTCAGCCTCCAGCTGGGGATGCAGGAAATACAAAGGTCACAGGAGGGAGGGGACAGCCACCCCTGAACCCATGCCTTTCCAGTCTCCTTAAGTGTCCTCAAACGTGAAACCTTCCACTTAAAAGGAGGACAGTAAAACCGATGAAAAGTGAGAAAAGTTCAGACGAATCTGGTGGGAGGGCTGGAGACGGAACGGTGCCCTGGGCTTGTTTAGAAACACTGTGCAGGCTGTGTTAGAGGGCACCACCGCATCCAAAGGCACACAAATGGTCAGGGCCAATGACTGTCCCCATGACATCAGGGCATGCCCATGACTGACATTGCTTTCTTAATCACTCCCTGAACCTAATTCACTTCATCTCAGCCCCTCTAGAGCTGTGCTCTCAGGAGCGGCAAGCCAAAGCACACACTGTGACTCCTATTCTTGGCTTTTAATTTACAGCCTGTCAAGGCCACAGGCATGGCACCATAGAAGCAATGGTTTGACAAGGGCACTATGGAATGCTTCCGACCCTATCACCTGTCACCCAGATACCAAGTCCTCAGTGAAGTTCCCCGCCCCCAAGTCAGGATACAAGAGTGTGTGTAGGGTCCAGGGGTGATGCTCCTGGACCCCGGAATAGGTGAGGCCTTTTATAGCCTCTCTGACTGACTTGCATCCACCAGAGCCCTGGGAAGGAGTAGAGGAAAGGGAGTAGAGTGGATGGAGGAGTGGAGTGGAGAGGACAGCGCAGAGAGAAGCAGGAGGGGCTGGGAGCAACTGTTCTACTTCAGCTAAAGGGTTTTGGAACAAGCACTTGGCAACTAGAGATCGGAGAGTGGGAGTCTTACCTCCTCAGGTCTACTCAGGGCGTGACCCTCGGGACCCGTGATGCCCATCTCCAGGATCCGTTTTTGTTCCTAGGAGACAATCACCAATGAGCTGAGAGAGTTGCTCTTCCCACCCCTGCTCGACATGAAGCTGAGGAGGCCAGGAGGTTCCCACAGGCCCATCAGTGAACTGAGGGTGACCAGCTGCTCTTAGCACTCTAATAACCCTCCCCTCCGCTGGTCCACACCCATCCTCTGCTGGGCCACAGCAGCACCTGTGTTGTTCTAGAACTCCAGAAACCAGTGAGAAGAAGCACAAGACAGGGTTTGTCTCCTCAGAACTCAGTGGTGTCTTGTACCCTGTGTGGGGGTGCTAGGAGATGAGAGAGCCTATTAGAAGTTGACGAGCACCAAGAGATACTGATGCTTTCCTGTGGGGTGGGCTTTCATCTCAGATAGCACTCATTCTGACAAGAGTGATTTTTACAATGCCTGATCCCTCCCCTGTGTTTTTCCACACACCCAGACTTCTGCACACACCTGCTTTTCTTCCTGAGTTTTCCCCACACCTGCCTGAACCCTCACCAGAAGCTCCTCAGAGCCTGGTACCACATTCTTGGACCTCCAGGACTATGAGCCTAAACTATACTTCTTTCTTTCTGGGAGGGAATTAGTTACCCCTTACGTAGGATGTCACCAGGCAAGCCTCTCTGTCCTGCCTCTCTCCCTCATGCTCCCTGTCAGCTCTCTTCCCCTTTTCCAGTTTGCAGCCAGGTATGAAGCTGTCGGTATTCACCCTCAGAAGCCTAACAGAGGCCAACATCACCCTTGGTGATCTCCAGAATGGAGACCAAAAATAAGCCTTTCTAGAAGGTGGCTGTTTGTGGTTGACAACTTGACTAATCTGGAATTAACTAAAATCCAAGAAGCTGGGTATATACTTAAGAGGACTTTTTCTCCGTTAAATCACCTATAATCTGGGCCACACCTTCTGGTGGCAGCCTATATAAAGAACGCAGAAGAAGGAAGATTTTGTTCTTTGTCCATTCCGTCACTGGTAGGAGAGTCTACTTCTTTGAGATTCGAGCATATACTCAAGATCATTTGAGACAGCCAGTCTCATGGACTGAACAACTACTAGAGTCTCGAGTTTTCCCTTGGTAGACAGCCATTGTTGAACTAGGTGGACCGTGACATCTAGTCCACTCACATGATAAAATATTGTGTAAGTGGGTAGACAGCCATTGTTGAACTAGGTGGACCGTGACATCTAGTCCACTCACATGATAAAATATTGTGTAAATGTGTGTGTGTGTGTGTGTGTGTGTGTGTGTGTGTGTGTGTGTGTGTGTGTAGGTGGGGTGGGTATGCCACCATTCTATCTAGAGAGTCCCGCCCAATACAAGGATCTTGGGGAGATGTCTCAGTTGGTTAAGTGCTGACTATGTAACTATGAGAGTGAGTAAAATCTTCAGAATTCACATATTAAAGAAGCTGGGAAGCTGGGTGCACATGGCACCCCTCACCCCTCCCTACTTGCAGGACAGTTTTGCTCAGAACCTCTGTTTGCTCAGAGGAGAAAACAGATCCCAGAAGCTGCGAGTCTTGCCAGTAGGCGCACTGCACACAAGGGAATGTCTCTTATAGTCACATGTGATACGACCCCCAGTGTTCAGTTCCTCCCTTCCCCGTGCACACATCTCACTAACAGAGGATGCACCCCTCTTTACAGTCTACTTTGTAAGGGGGTCCGTTCATGGTAGGAAGGAGAACCTTGCGCCACTCACCTGAGCTATCAAGTCTCCATTTTCTGCATGGACTAAGATCACAGCTCCCAGGCCCTTGAGGAAGGTGAAGGTTTCGTACAGCTAAAGAGGAGAAATGGGGCTGGTGAGAAATCAAGGTGCAGCAATCCATGTCTATAAAAGGCTGTTCCTCTGCTTACTCCTGCAGCCTCTGCAGACCCCATGGGTCACCATCTTCCAGATCGAGAGGCAGGAGACTGGGTGGGGCCAAACTGATTTAATCAGAGGCTCATGGTGCCAGTACAACGCCTTCGTCCTCTTTGTCTTTCTTCTGAGACTCATGCATGCAGGTGGGGTGGGGGGGGGGGGGAGAGGCAGGAAACACCAGTCATAATCTCACACGTATGTTACATACTGCCACTTTCATGCACCCCAACCAACTTCCTGCTTCTAGATACCCTGGGTGTCTGCATCAAAGGCCTCAAGGATGCTAAGTAAGCTGTTATCTACTTCAAGGTGCTGCTTTGGAGGACAGGACGTGGAAAGGCCACCATTGGCCCAATTCTGCAGTAAAAGCCAAAGAGCAATCCCTAGCCATCCTTGGACTTCACTGGTATTAAAGCACGCAGCACTCTGACAGCCTCTAGAAGGACGGAGAGAGTAAAAGTCCCAAGTCCAGAGACACCAGGAAAGATGCTCCCGGCTGCCCAGCAAGCAGCAGGTATGGCAAGCTGGTGTCCACAGTTTTTTTCTAGGAGGAAGAGGGGATCTGATGATGGAGGGAGGGTGGGTGCAAGTAGAAAGCCCACCCTTGGAAACACACAGTGGTGTCTTCTTCAACTCCTTGCACCCTGGGCCAGAAAGATGACATCCTTCTGATGAGAAAACAGACTGAATTCCTCAGTGCCTTGCATCCGTCTGAAGGCCACAGCTGGCCTCTACAGAGCCAGTGTGCACTGGTCCCCAGCCTCCCCTGAGTCCCAAAGGGAACTCCAATGTCCAGCCTGCAACAAGTACATGCATATCCAGAAGGCAACTTCTGAATAGCTACAATGAGCTCCAAGCAGCTGTTTGTTAATGAGCTGCCCAGAGAATGCTGGGGAAGAGCTATGTGAGGGACACCCCACCAAGGACCCCAGGCTCCAAACTCTCATCTCTTTTTAGGGAGGAACAAAGGTAGAGGATGGGCAATGTTGCACTTGGTACTGAGAGCAAGACCTGAGCCCAGGATGTAAATGTTCCCCACCCCCTCATCCCCCTGCTCGTCACAGCCGGCTCCAGCCTGTACTGGTAAAAGGGAGAAGCTAGCAGCAGGGCTTACCTGGCTGTCGGACATCTGGTACAGGTCCTTATACGCCATGTAGACTTGGAAGGAGTTGACACCTATCACAAGATAAGATGGAGAAAAACATGTTTGAGTTGAGATGAAGGTCTTTTCAGTAAGTCAATGACCAGGTACACAGTAGTAGCTGACAGGAGAGAAGATGCCACGGGATTCACGGCAGGGCACCCAACTCAGCTTGTGGGTGGCAGCCAGTCCTGGAACCTTCTGGGAAAGATCAGACCTGAGTTGGATGTGAAGACAAAGGAAGAAGGAAAGAGATAGAGGAGTGGACTGGGAACTGTACAGGGGGCGAGGGTGCACATTGTAGGGATAGTCTTCTTTTTAGAAAGCATCTTCCTCCAACTGAAGCAAAGGGAGCGTGAACTTTCTGACTGCATTGTTTTAAGTGTAGTACAAATACACAAGGTGAAGTTCAGTGCCAGACCAAGTTCAGACCACATGCTGGCGCTTGGCGCCCAGAACATGCAATCAACCGCTATATCTAGTGCATAAGTCTTTGACCACTAGGGGGTGCCATAGAGCACATTCTGTGATGGCCAGACAGCCCTGGAAGCTGCGAGGTCGTGGGGGTGCATGGGAAAGGCTGAGGAATCATGCAAGAGGAGGGTGCTGAGGCTCTAGGCAGAGTGCAGGCATGGATTTAAAAGAGAAGAAAGGGCAGGTCTTGATCGTGAGGAGCAGTCTGGGGGAGCATGGGACAGACAGGAGAGAGCTTGTCTCTCATCCCTCGACAAGCTGCTTGAGAACAGAGACCATGCCTCATGGATCACTTTGCCTTGCTCATCTGGGACCTGTGGTGTGTGACTCGGGTTTGTAGTTAGAATATGAAAACATTTGGAGGAGGAAAAAAAGAGTCTGAGGCAAAGAATTAAAGGGGAGGAGACTTCTCTTGCATTCAGTGACAAAGACAAGAGGCTTCTGATATGTAGAAGACGACCGTCACAAAAATTTCTTCTCTAAAAATAACGGGAAAAATTAGGAATGAAAAGTGTGCTCTAAGATTAGTATGAAAATATCAATGACTGATCAAGTATACTCAAGGAAAAATGTCAGGATTAGTATATGTATGTGGGAAGCACAAATATGGTGATTATGAGACTGCAGCCCTTGCAGAGATGAGCTTTTCCGAAAATATAAAACCTCGATACAGTCACAGACACAGAAGCAGTATCGCTGTCACCGTCAGTCTCCAGGATCATCGGGTGGGCTTTGGGGGTCATGTCTGGATCCTGAGGGCTCCGACATCCATCCATTCAGGGGGAGATGCACTCAGTGCCCTACCCTTTCTCCTCTCACTGTGTCCTGAGGTGGTGAGTGGCTCTGCTCCGCCCCATGGTTCCCATGATGCTCTGCCTTGCCTCAGGTAGAGCAATTCAAGTTCCCACCCTCAGGGAGTTCATGGGCTGGGCTGGGGTCGGGGCTGTGGAAAGACAAGCTCACTGAGCATTGTAAGTCATGATGGAGCTGAGCTAGGGGCTAATGGATGGGCAGGAAGCCCAGTGTGGCATCTGTGAAGGCCTTCGCCCAGGAAGCACAGTTCAGTTGAAAACAGAACTGACTAAGAAGAGGCAAAAGGGTGCTTTAAGGAGTAGAGGGACCGGCTGGGAGTAATGGGACAGAAAGGGAGAAGACCAAGCTGTAGAGCTTAGGGGACATTTAAAATCCTGTTCAGGAAGCTTGAGTTGTTCCTACAAGTCACCAATCAAGAAAAGGAAGTGGTTCTCCAGTCTTGGGAAACAATGTCATGAACACCCAAATCTAAGCAGACATCCTCTCCCTAACAGTGTGGCAGTCACTTGTCCCTGAAGAGCACACAGCTCTATTGTTCACTCCTCTGCACTCCCCACATCCCTTCTCCTCACACACACAGAAACGGACTCAGACCTCAGAACCAGGTGAGGACAGCGAGATCTCAATGGCAGGTTCCCCTAAGATGACTACGTGTGCAGTAAGTCACAGCAGCCACCACGGAGGAACTATGCCTTCCTGCCAGCAGGGCACGCACAGACACGGGGAATCTGTGGCAAGAGTTACGGGGACAATTGGATAGTCACACAGGGAAAAATCCACACAGAAAGTGAGAATAATTAGTGATTTAAAAAGTGTGATAAAAGCCACAATGGCACCCTGGTTTGAGATTAGCAAGGGCACCACAAATGCAGTGGCACCCGGTGGTGTAACATGCAGGAACCAGGGACTCTGATGTGGGCTATGCCTAAATGGATGGGAACATATTTCAAGAAATCAATTGCCCATCAGGGTCGTGGTCCTAGAAAATGTTGTAATTGCATTTCTCGACATCTAAGGAAACTATGAAAATTGCAAACTAAAGCTTTTGTATGGAGAGGCTCACCGAAATGCAATTTATAATAAAACAAACAGGAAACCTAAAAGCCCACTAAAAAGAAAACAGTTGCACAAATTAGCCATTGCATTTCATAAGCAATGCTATTAAAGAGTTATTCGTGGAGGGCAATGTCACTCATAAAACATTAAGTGAAAAGAAAGATTCCAAATTACAGTGACTGCACACCACATAAGGGGAAAAGTTGCTGACATAGACGGGAAATTGAAGGCAGTAATGCTTAACTAATGTCACATTGCAATCGGAAGCTGAAGTAGAGGGGAAGATGTTTGCTTTTCTGGTTTTAATGTATTAGAAACAATGATACTCTCATAATGAGAAAACATAGCCTGTATTGTAAACATTAAAGGCATATCCCAGCACCCCTTGAATCTCCTGAAGGACAGGTACTTCCTCTCTGGAAGAGTCCCTCTGAACTGACCACTAATGTCCTGACTTGTTCCATCCTGTTACCAGTCTTCACTTCCCTTCTGTCTCTCTCTGACCCATTTCCATGCAATGCAATGAATGGCTGAACATGTCTGCCCTGGGTGGGGTCACCTGATGTGAGTCTGAATGGGAGAGTCATTGGGATATAGAGATATATGATCACGAAAGTTGTGATCAACCAGACAGACAACCAGTGTTCTAGAAGCAAAGAGCAATGGAAAGGTTGTGCCCCACAAGGCCAGAGTCAACTTTCAGGTATTTAAGGGCTAAAGGAATTCTGACAGGCTAAGGAGCAAGGGCTCTTAGCCTTTGCTAAGAGCAAAGTTCTGGTTTTTTAGTTCTGGGTCTTGAGAACAAGCATTTGACAGGAAGAAAAGGGACATTCCTGTGGAGAAAATGACTCAGGCAGAGACTAGCAGTGAGGCAGGTGGCAGGGGATTGCAGCCATGATCTCAAGCTTCAGGAAGAGTAAAGCTAGACCAGCAAAGGCCCCCATGTCAGGCTATGGAGACAGGACTTATTCTGTTGGATAAGAATGCCTCCTCAAAGCTACAAGGAGTACAGGACAGACTCCCTGAAGAGGATGCATGTCCTTCCATGACTCAGCAGAAGTGTGCGGCTCTAAGTTGGGCTCACAGAAGATGGTCAAAGGATTCTTCAGCCCATTCTGGGCTTTCACTGACCTTTGTCCTGCACCAGCACCTCCAGCTCCTCCCGAACACCATCGTACCAGCTTGTGATGTCCACATGGAGGGAATAGTCACAGCAGGACTTGGTGTCTGCTGCTTCGTGCCACTTCTCAAAGGAAGTCAAGAGGCTGGACCCAGGCTCAGGAACAACATGGTCAACTGAGACAGAGAGACATGTGTCAGGGTGCTTAGATCTCAAGCTCTTCCAACAGTGACCATCACCCCCACTACCACTTATCAATATTATGATCATTGCCACAATCATCCATCAGCACTACCACCATCATTCCCATCAACATCACCATATGACCACCCTCCTATCATCACCACCATCACCCCCTACTACTACCACCATTACCATAACCAATGCCATAATCATAAACCACAACCATCAACATGTTCTCACCATCACCGCTGTAGTGGTTTAAATGGTAAACCACTACATCCATAAATCTCAGGCATTTGATTACATTACATGTTCCCCACTTGGTGACTGTTTAGAGAAGTTGAAGAGGTGTGGTTGGTTGGGAGAGGAACGTAACTAAGAGTAGGATTTGAGGTTTCAAGAAACCCCTGCCTTTCCCAACGTGCTCTCTGCCTGCTGCTCCTAATCAAGAAACACGCTCACACTGACTCTGGACTGATAGTAAAGGAACCTGCATAGAACCAAACTAGGCCCTCTGAATGTGGGTGACAGTTGTGTGACTTGGGCAGTCTGTAGAAACACTGGCAGTGGGACCAGGATTTATCCCTAGTGCTTGAAGTGGCTTTTTGAAGCTCATTCTTTTTGGAGAAATATCTTGCTCAACCTAGATACAGGGGGAGGGGGAAGGCCTTGGTCTTGCCTCAAGTCATGTAACAGACTTTGTTGACTCTTCACAGGAGGCCTCACCCTCTATGAGGAATGGATGGGAGTGGGGTGGGGGGAATGTGACAGGAGCAGGAGAAGAGGAGGGAGTGGGAACTGGGATAGGTATGTAAAATGAGAAAAGATCATTTTTAAAAAATTAATTAATTAATAATAATAATAAAGACCTGAGCTCTCAGGATGAAGAGGGAAAATAGCACCAAGAAATTTGATGTTGGATCCAAGGCTGATACTGAAAGAGACAAGGAATTTAGGGAGAAGCCTAGTGTGAACTGGAATAAAGGGAGAGATGCCCTCAGGGTAAGACCCTTTCTAGTTAAACTTTCAACTTGGGAAAAGAAAAGGACTAAAGGGTTTAAAAAGCAAAAAAAAAAAGAAAAGAAAAAAAACAAAAAAAACAAAAAACAAACCATTCTAAACTGTTGCACATGTGATCGAAGGGGGTCAAGGTTTACCCCAAGTTGGCAGCTGAACTTAGCAGTGCTATCCATGTGACTTTGGCTTGAGTTATGAAGTATACAGAAGTAAAGGGGTTCTGAACCCTTCCTCTGAGATTTAGGAGAGCCACTGAGGTCAGGTGTGGTATACATGGTCCCTGCATGGCAGCTCCGAGGGGCCATCTTGTGAAGCTATGAAAGTACTGCCTGGATTAAATTGGAGACCTCAAGATGCTGGCCATGCCTGAGCCACAGAATATCTGCCAAGGAACCAGCCCAAGCAAGAGAAGCATGTTGCAGGCAGAAAAGCCATCTAAGCCCTTTGACATCAGACAAGGAGCAACAGGAATTGGAGCTTGCCCTGCTGGGTTTCAGTCTTGCATTGATCCAGTATTTCCTTGCTTGGGTCCATGGACTATTCATTAGAAAAGAGAAAGACTTGAGTTGTCTTATCAGCCAAGTCATACCCTCCTGGTTCTGGTGGTTCAGATATGTGACTCTGTTGGTAGTTGCCTTATGTAGCCTCCTGTATGCTCTGCGGGGATAGGTAAGGCTGGGGAGCTCAAAAATGAGCTGCTTGGAATTGAAGGGTTTAACAAATGAATACTGTAACCAACTCATGTCTTTTTAAAGAAAACCTCATCACAACAGGATACAAATGAAAGCAGGTCAGATGGTCGTCCCAGGTCCAGGGGGACTGCAATGAACTGAGAGGCTTCCTGGACACTCCACTGCTTCCCTGGCTCACTGAGGCAGACAGTACTTCAGGGAAGTTAGGCCTGGCCCTGTGACTGTTCAGCCAAGGTGGGTGGGAGCCAGAGCAAGGGAAGGGATGCTGCTGCAAGAGGAAGTTGGAGGTCTCCCAGGCCATCCCTCTTACTGGCATGGGTCATGAGTAGAATGCAATGAGCGTGCCTGGGTTCCAGAAGGGGGGGTGCCCCAGGGCCCTGATCCAGCCACAGCCTGAAGTGGCCACTGCAACACTTCCTTCCCGGCCACACATAAAGATGCAGAATAGTAAACAGTGTGAATTCACTGGTGATGTGATTTGACTGAGTCCGTCAAGTACTCATGCATCTGAAGCTGGGTCTCCAGGGTTCCAATAGTGAAACTTTTAAGAGGTAGGATCTAATAGAAGATGACTGGGACACTATGTTTGTGCCCACAGAAAGCACTGATACTGGGTTCACTCAGTGAGTTGATGTCTTTACTAGACAGTGAGTTCTACCTTGTGATCTCCTCCAGTCTTACATGGTGTTTATACCATGATGTCATTTACCAGGAGTGAGGGACTCCTGAGTCACAGGACCACTGAGTTGAGGTACTTGGTAATAACAATGTATAACAAAAGAATCCAGAGCTTGTCCATTATGTAGCATTAGCATAGCATTATCGCAACAACACTGATACAGCTACAACTAATATAACTACTTTCTAGCTGTGTAACCACAGGCAAATCACTTTGCTCTGTGAATCTCTTCCACCTTCTATTATAACTTCAGCTAAATTCACACTTCAGAAAGTTGTTCAGAATGTTGTCTGTGTTTATCTTGATCTCCCTATGACCCAAAGCATTCTTTAAATGACACTCCCTCTGCCCAGCATACCCCCAGATAAAAACCCATTATACTCCTAGGATCAGAAAGGCCACTGTCATGCACTAGGAGGACCTTTACCTCTTTCTTCTCTCCTCTCTCTCTCTCTCTCTCTCTCTCTCTCTCTCTCTCTCTCTCTCTCTCTCTCTCTGGAAGATATGAAGCACACGTTTGAACCAATGTGGTCCAGCAAAGCTAAGAAAAAGACTTGACACTTTTAAATTTGCTTCATTTCTAAGACTCTAAATGCAGACTTTCATCTCATCCTGAGTACTGAAATTCATGATTCACTAGTCATTTTTAGGTAAGCAACCATAGGGAAGAGGTTAGCAACCTGGGACTCCACTTGGCTTGGGCTATGCACACCTCCGATTAAATAATAATGTACTTGGCAGCCTGAGACTCTCACCTGCACATATTAAGGACACACACCATACTCTGAACAATGCACCTAGCAATCTGTTAGCCCCTCAGAACTCCAGATATATTGAGCGTCATGCAAACCCTCTCTGAACAATGGAATAGGTTTTTCCTTCCCATAACAACCATCAATCTTAGGTTCTATTCAATCATGCTCTCTTTATGCCCAAGTAGGACCCCAGAAAAACTTAACCAACCTGAACTGGTTTGGGGTGTTTGTACAGTAAGGCAAACTGTGTTCTCAAAGGGAACTTTTATCACCTTATTTCTATGCATACTTGAGAGTGTATGTGATTAGACTTAGATGCATTATGGGAAGGGATATGTACAGTAGAAAAATAATTATGTAACCTAATCTATCAATCAAAACAGAACCACCCTCACTATGGCTCTTGGTAACAAAACTACTTGGATCCCCATAAAAATAATGGGGCTCTTGCATGTCTTCCTCATGTCCCCTGAAGTGTATTCTGACCTGTTCTAGCTCTGAGTTGAACCACATGTCTTTGCTACATTTGCAAAACTATGGGAACTTTTTTTCAATTCCTTGAATACAAGGCCAAGAACCTGCAAACACCCAACCTGACTATGCCACATTGGTAACAATTTTACCTTGATGCAGAGTAAAGTAACTTTTAAAAGTTAATGCCCATGTATCTGAACTCTTTTGTGCTGGACAAGAGGCACACACAGCAGTGACCTATATTGATTGTGACAGGGGTGTGATGAGGAGTTTACACAGAACTCTGAGTACAGGGCTTGGTGGATCAAACACCAGTGTGTATGAACAGGGAGGGGAGAGCTCACCGCCCACGTTCCTAAGGCCAGGGACAGTGCCACTCACTGATCATTGTGGTTCCACCCGCCAGTGCTGCTTTGGTGCCCTGGAAGAAGTCATCGGCTGAGGTCATGCCCTGGCAGGGCTTCTGCAGGTAAGTGTTGACATCGATGCCCCCAGGAATGACCATTCGTCCATTGGCCTCGATGGTTTTCACCCCACCAGGGACAATCAGGTTCTCTCCTATTTGTCTAGAGGCAAATAATAGAGAAATCTTTAGTTTTTTAAAAGAAAACCAAGCAAGGCAGCCATTTGTACAATGTCAACTCCTCGGAGTCCATGTTTCCCACCCAGGCTGACACAGGCACTGGGCCGAGAAGGAGAACTCAGATACAGCACCCTCAGGGCTTAGAGTCTGCTGTAGCATTTGACAGCAGCCTAGGCCAAATCCAGAAGCACCACAGGACTGGTAACTTGGCCAAGCTATCTAGAAGACTCCAGGAGGGGAGATGGCAGAGCTGAGAAGAAACCAGCCTCTCTAAGAAGTGGTCAGGCCTAGGGTACTTTATGATTTTTTGACAGTCCCCTAAAGGATACAGAGAAGAGCCACTGAGTGAGACAGCGATAGGTTCTATCAGTCCCACCAGACTTCACAGACACCAGTAGGTACTGAAATGTGTCCCCCTAACATTCTTATGTTGACACTTTAACCCCCACAAACTCAGAATATGACTGCAGTAGGGACAGGGTCTTCACAGAGGTAAATAGGTCACTGGGGTGAAGCCTAATCCAATAGAACTAGAGTTTCTATACTAAGACATCAGGAGGAAGGCAGCCAACAGCCGTACACAACTGTGACACCTATGAACTGTATCCATGATCAGAATGGCATCAGAACCCTATATCAACGATCAGTAGTGGCAGGCAGACCTAAGTGGTAAACAATAGCTCTCTAAGTGGACTTAAGAACTGCTCAAAAGAGGGAAACCATGTCTGGGACTGAAAACCTAGTCAACCACCCAGAATTAGTGAAGTCCTGGATCTTGGAGGAGAACCTCAAGTCACTACTAAACCAGCATAATCCCTAAATACAATCTAAACGTTTGTCTTCATACCCACAAGCAAGTGTAGTCCTCAACCCTCAACTAAGACACGTCTCTTCACAACAGGTAGAGACCATGATAAAACCACAACCAATCAAAATGCAGAGCTGGGGAGCCCAGTCTCAGGGGATGCATCTATAAAATACTCCCTCACCTGAGGAGCAGGAAACACTGCAGAAGAGGGGGTGGAAAGATCGTAAGAGCCAGAAGATGGGAGACTTTCTTCTGAGACTGTGTCTGCTAGTAATGTCAGGAGCTGCACCCGTAAAGTCTCACTGACGTGACTGTTCACACATGAGCTGAACAAGGAAGACAGCCACTGACATGCCAAAGGGGGACAGAAAAAAGTCCATGAGGACTCAACCCTACACAAACAACTACACACAACTAAGGACGCTGAGAGCAGGAGACATAGTGTCTTCAGGGAAACGTACATCAACGGGTTGCCACATACCACATGGCCAGCCCTGACAACATACATACAAGCAGCATTGTAAAGACTAAGAAGGTTATATTTGGGAATATGTAGGTATAGAAGTATACATATCCTCATGTAATAACAATTCATGAGAAAAGAGGCGATGAATTTGAAAGCAGTCAAGGAGGGATATATGGGAGGGTTTGGAGGGAGGAAAGGGAAAAATTTAATTATAATCTCAAAAACAAAATAAGACAATTCACTTTTTTACAAAGACATTAGGACAATGAAGCACACAGGGGGATAAGCCTGTGAGGATACGGGTTCAAGATAGTATCAACGACCAAGAGAAGCCTTTTTAGAGGCACCTGCCCTGCCATACCCAGACCTGGGACTCTAGCTGAACAAATCGATCTGTGTGTTGCAGCGCTGGGCTGTGGGAAGGCATTACATGGACTGGGCACAGCGCCCTCACCTTAGTCAAGAAATTGGAGTACAGTTTTAAACAGGTAGGAAAGCTTCCAGAGCTACCTGCAAAGCCTCTGGCAAATGATAACTTCCAGAGGGACTCCTAGCTTCCCAGAGGGCTGGACCAGCATGACCAAGTGTGCCATGCTGGCCAGCAATCTGGTCCCTACTTGAGATAGGAGCCCAGGAGGGAACCTCACAACAGGCCTGGGAGGGACAACCACAGCAACTAGCAGCCTGGCCCCTGTGGAAATGTCTAGGCAATCTGAGACAGGGTGCACCAGAGCAGGAGGGGAGCTCAGCCGCTTCCAAAGTCATCACTGGGATGGCATCACTAAATCCAGGTGGCAGCAAATTTACTTGAAAAACCAAATCCAGATGCTCCAAATGCCCCCTGACTTTTATAAAGTGGATAAAGACATCAGTAATGAAGAGGAGGGTATTGCTATGATGACCATAACGCCAGTCCCAGTAAGCACTCAACCCAGGTACAATGCAAAAGCCTCAGGCCTCTTGAGTAAGAATGGACCGAGTTAGGATGAACAGAAACAGATGAGCAGGCCCACACAGTGATTACGACAGCTGAGTTCTCCTGAGGAACCCTGGCATCACACAGGGCTGCTCCACAGCCAGAAGTAGTGAAGTGGAGGTCTATCAAGGGGACATCCAAACCCTAACTGTGACAGCTGTCATGAGAGTTGTCTGCCTCCCTTCCATAGTTCTCACCTGAGCGCACAGTCTCCCCTCCAAACTCTTGGGATCCTGTGGAAACTGGAAACTGAAGGGGGTTCAGTTTCCCTGAACATGTGGCTCATTAAGGCTAAGGGTGGCCCTACTAAGCACCGGGCCCCTACTGCAGAGCTGAATTTCCTATTCATACCATATGAATCATCTCATGTAGTACCCAGTATGCATTCAACATGGAAGGGCAATGATCTAAATGTGCCCGCCCCCATTACAGGGGCGGCAGCACAACCCAGTGAGGTCACTGTGCTGCACCTGAGGAGCCACAGAACCCCAGCCTGCGTGGCTCAGTACCTTGCCAAGGTACCCAAAAAGCACTCATTGTAGGGCCCATTCTTACCTCCCTATTAGCTCTGTAGTTCCCAGAACTGGAAAGAAGGAAGGCAGGGGCCAGCCCACACTCCTGAGCCCCACTCTTCACTGTACTTTGCATAAGTGGTCTCTCCTAATGCACCCCAGCATTTCCAGCCTCTTCCTCCCATCTTCTTCCTCATCCTAAAGCACACATGGCCCCAGGCTGGTCCTACTGACAAGATACCTTCCAACCTATTACTTCCTCTTCCCATCTTCTTCACACACACCCCCATTTGCTCATGTACCCGATGCCCAGGGTGGCCCTATGATGACCTTCTTCTCTCCCCCCTCTCTCCTCAACCAGACCTCAAGGGAAGAGTTGGGTAGAAAATCAAGGCCACCCCATATCAAAGGCAGAGAGCAGCAATGCTCTGTCACAGCCACAGAGATAGATGTGATCATCTGTTGTTGTGGACTGCATAGGTCCCTCATAGTTCATGAGGAAGCCCATCCACCACCCATTCCACACTGAAACAGCTGCTAAGGATGTATTGAGGTTTAAATGAAGCCCCAAGGGTGAATCCCTAGTCTATAAAGACCAGTAACCTTCCACCAAGACAGCTGTTTCTATGTCACACAGAACAACTGTGGACATAGCTAAATAAATAAATAAATAAATAAATAAATAAATAAATAAATAAATAAATAAATGAAGTGGTCATTTAGAACCAAGGAATGCAAATCAATCACTGGTGGCACCTTGTTTTACGACCACCAGTCTCCAGAACCAGTAGAAATAAATTCCTGTCTTTCAAGTCACCCGTGACATTTTGATGCAGTAGTCTAGAGCTGATCTCATCCTTGGTTGTCATGAATAGGACAGAAACCACGGGGACATCAGGGAAAACTCCAATACCAAGAGGCTTTTCTTGTGTGGAAGGTAATAGTCCCCTTCTTTTCTGGGTACACTCAGCCCAGTCCCAGAAACTGGCAGGTAAAAGACAGAACTAAAGATTCAGGCAGATGGCTAAGGGTGGGATATGGGTCCCTCCCTTACGCTATACTGCAGGCAAGCTGCTACTCCCATGATAACAAGAGCTGAGCATCTGCATCAGACACCTGAGTGATGAGCGTCGAAGAAGCAGAAGGTAGGGTGTGTGCGGGGCCTCCATGCATGCCAGCACGTGCTGCACCCACAATCTGACCTCCCGCCCTATATGTGTGACAAGCAGTAACACGGGAGAATCATTCAGGGAAGAGCATCAGCCTTCCACAGGGTGTAAGGCCAAGGAGCCTAGAGGGGCCAAGCTCTTAAAAGGTCTGTTCTGGCCAACCCACTTTATGAGTCCATCTTCCAGGTAGACATCGGCGTAGAAGGACTGGTCATCGTTGATGATGCGTCCACCTCTGATGAGGAGCCGGTCACTCTGAAAGACGAAGCAACATGTTAGATCGCCGGTGAGAGACAAGACCTAGATATTCTTTTAGCTTTTGGGGCCTTTATTTATATTCTATGTGTATGAACATTGTTGTGATGGTTTGAAAAAGAATGGCTCCCATAGGTTCATATATCTGAATGCTTGGTCCTTAGTGGGTGGAACTGTTTCAGGAAGGATTGGGAGGAGTGGCCTTGTCAGAGAAGGCGTGTCACTGGGGTGGGCTTTGAGGCTTCAAAAGTCCATTCTAAGCTCTCTCTCTCTCTCTCTCTCTCTCTCTCTCTCTCTCTCTCTCTCCCTCCAACTTGCACATCATTATAAAACCACTAAGCTCTGGGGCCAAGCCTACCTGCCTGCCTACCATTCCCCCCACTATGGTGGCCATGGACTCACCCTCTGAAAACATACGCAAGCTCCCAATTAAATGCTTTCTTCTATAAGTTGCCTTAGTTGTGGTGTCTCTTCCCAGTAACTAAAACAAGGCTTTTGCCTGCATTTACATTTTGTGCACCAACTGTATGCAGTGACCTTGCAGGCCAGATGAGGGCATCAGATCCCCTGGAACTGGAGTTACAGATGGCTACCAGCTGCCACGTGGATGCTGGGAATCAAATCTTAGTCCTCTGAAAGGAGGGCTAGTGCCCTTAGCCAGTGCACCACCTGGCCACACCCTGTCCCCTTTAACTTTTGATATAAAGCTTCAGATATCTTCAACAGTGAAGACAGCACTGGATGAGGCCCTGAGATCCATGCACGGCCCCTCCTCTGTCTGACGGCCCACCATTATTGGCTTGCTGCATTTTCCACCGTCAAATGTTTCTCAATTTTGCCGTGTATTTAAAAAGCTTTTTGCTTTACTCTCATTAATAGTGGGAGGGAATGGATGTGTACATGTGCTTTGTGTGCTTGTGGAGGTCAGAGGTCAACTTCCAGGAACAGGTTCTCTCCTTCCACCTTTACACAGGTTCTGGGAATTGAACTCAGGTTGTGGGGCTTGTGTGGCAAATGCCATGACCCACTGAGCTGTTCTGTCAGCTCCCGATGAATATTTAAACAAAAACCCACCATCGCCGCATAACTCTAGCCATAGAAACTTAGGACACATCTCTGTTCAGGACATGAAGGGGTGGTGTTTGCATGGGTGTGCACGATTGGTCCACGCATGTGCAGAGGACGTAAGTCAACACTGGGTGTCTTCCTCAGTCACTCTCCACGTCAGTTTTTGAGACAGAATTGGTCACTGAACCTGGAGTTCATGAATTAGACGAGGCTGGTTGGGCCGTGAATTCCAGGGATCCTCTGGTCTCTGCCTCAACAGCACTGGAGTTACAGGCACACTCTGTCATGCCTGGCTTTTTACGTGAGTGCTGTGGATATAAACTCAGGTCCTCTGCTTTCTTGGCAAGAATTCCTAACTGAACCATCTTCCCAATCCCTTTTAAGGACTTTTAAAATAAACTGTAAGCATAATTTGCAATTCCCACTAACCCGATTAATACCGCTTCCTTTAACCCAATCCCCCATCAGACCATATTCAATTTTAACTTGTTCAGAAATGTTCACTGGGGAAGGGGGGCGGCCTCCGTGCACCTACAATGAGTTCTCTGACTCCCTGCTGCCTGCACTAGCTCCTCCCTCGTGACTTCCGCTCATTAGTCAGAGAAACTAGGTCATTTGTAAAATAAGAATTTCTTAAGCCACTTTTTAAATATGATCATAATCATACTCAAAACACAATAAAAGATAATGAAAAGATGAAAACTCCTCCTCCCCTCACACACAGTCTATGGCCAGGCATTCTGATGTTACAACTCTGTAGTGGTCTTTGTGCCATCACCGCCTGCATGGGCCATGTGCTGGCTGATTGATTTTTCAGTTCGCAGTCAGGGTCACACTCTGAAGAGACAGAGGACACGGGAGCATCTGGGTCTGCTCTCCTGGGCTGATGGATGAGATGTAGATGTTTAACAAGCCACAGGGTTGATGGGGGTCAGGAGGGCAAGAATGGGCCTTCCAAGTTCATCGGGGGATTAGGTAGGGCAGGCTCAAATCCATAAATAAGCTGAAGAAGGCTGGACCACAAAAAGTATTGGAAAGGGAGAGGGCTAGGGGACAGTGTTAAGAATTCCAGACACACCGAAAGCTATGTGAAGCCCAGAGGTAGCAAACTAGAGAGTTCTGCCTTTACATTTTGCCATAAGCATGTCCCAAGTTACAACATGTTCTTTATGGTTCTGATTTGAAATGCCTATACGATCTGCCTTGTGGATACATAATTGTGCTATCATTTCAGCAATAGCTTTGTTCAGTATTAAGATTTGGTCATTTGTATCTCTGAGGCTATACATTTTCCCATATGTTTATTTACAGTTTCCATGGCTCCCTCCCCACAAGCCGCACCTTAAACCCCATTCCTTGAGAAGGGAGAGTTTTACAGAGTTTTACAGAGAAGAACCCAGTCTCCTAAAGCAAGACGTGACAGGATGACCTGGGGGGGGGAGGGGGAAACAAAGGCTCTAAGGGGAGCCTAGAAAGTCAGTGGAGGAAGTAGAGAAAGGAGGCAGATGCAGAAATACGAAATCCAGTTATCGTGGATCTAGTTAGACAGAGTGCAGTTGGAGCTGGAGTCTGCTGTCCTGAAATGCGAGGACAAGCTGATGGTCCCTCTGCCATGGCAGCTACTATGTCAGGGAAGTAGAAGATGAGCAAGCCCAGCGAGGAATTCACGCTAAGGAAGCTGGGGCTTGCTGAGCAGAAGCAAAGCGTGGGATCTTGCAGCTGGCAGCAGGGTTCAGACTTTGCTCGGACAGCATCATCTGAGCAAGTATCACATTTTACCACCTGCCTGCAGAACCTATATACCACACCTGCTTTCTGTTTTCCCGGCCCTTTCGAGAGTGTATGCCACATGGATTATATCCATGTCGGGCTAATGTATTGCTTGACCCATTAGATTCCAAGCTGCTGTTGTGACAAAACACTGGCCAAAAGTAACTTGACAGAGGAAAGTGTTCACTTCAGCTTACACGCCCAGGTTATAATCTATCACTGAGGGAAGTCAGACCAGGAACTCAGGACAGGAACCTAGGTGATGTGGGATTCTACTCTGTATGTTGTGAATATCACTGATTAATAAAGAAACTGCTTTGGCCTATAGCAAGCTATAGGGGAATAGAGCTAGGTGGGGAAAACTAAATGGAATTCTGGGAGAAAGGAGGCAGAGTCAGAGAGAAGCCATGTAGCCCTGCCAGAGCCAGATGGAACATTAGCCAGTAAGCCACAGCCATTTGGTAATACACAGATTACTAGAAATGGGTTAAATTAAAATGTAAGAGCTAGCCCGATAAGAAGCTAGAGCTAATGGGCCAAGCAGTGATTTAATTAATACAGTATCTGTGTGGTTATTTCAAGGCTAAGTGGCTGGGAACTAACTAGCAGCCTCCTTCCAACACCTAGAGTCAGGAACCATGGAAGGAAGCTACTTATTGGCTTGTTCAATGGCTTCTCCTGTGTCCAGCTAGCTTTCCTATTTATCCCAGGATACCTACCTAGGGATGATGCCACCCACAGTAGGCTGGGCATTCCCACATCAATCATTCAATCAAGACAGTACCCCACAGACTTGCTCATGGGCCAATCTGATGGTGGCAATTTCTCAAAAAAGTTTCCCTCTTCTCGGGTGATCCTAGGTTGTATTGACTTGAAAGTAAAACCTAACCATCACAGAACCATTTATGGAAGGAAGGAGGGAAGGAAGGAGGAAAGGGAGGAAAGGTGAATAGAAAAATTAAGGATGGATGGATGGCATGATAAATGAATTATTGGGTAGATGAATGGATGGGTAGATCAAAGGATGACAGATGGATGGATGGATGGATGGTTAAATGAAAGGATGGATGGATGGATGGATGGTTAAATGGATGGATGGATGGATGGATGGTTAAATGGATGGATGGATGGACGGACGGACGGACGGACGGATGGATGGACGAATGAATGGATACACTGAAAGACGATGGGCAGATAGGCATCCTGAGGCATCTGAACTGGTTCTTGAAAGATGAGTGGGTGAGGCTGGAGTGAAAAGAAATGACAGCATTTGTTAAAGGGAGAAAAGTGTGGGGCAGCCCCCATTTCCTGTCTGAAATGTCTTTAAAACAATTTGTTCAAGGTCAGTCACTCTCAAGTCCAAGCTCCTGTCCTGTTCTCCTAAGGCAGCAGGCAACGAGGATGTTGCAACCCCACAAGACCTTGGAGAGCAGTACAAACATCCGACAGAAGAGGACAGGGCCCTGCATGTTGAGGCGGCGCCGACAAGTGGGAGGCCAGGTTTCCCAGCACCAGAAAGCAAGCAAACATGAGTCACCCACAGCTGGCACACAGCAGGGAGCAGTGTCTGACTTGTCACATTTAATAGTGGGTTTCTCCGGTGCAGCCTGAAAGGATGTATTTAAATGCACAGTGTGCCAGTGTGCTGGGTCAGTCCCAGCCTGTGCTATGCTTCCAGAGTTACGTGGCAGAGCCTGTCTGTGCTCAAACATACCCCTCCATCTAGCTCCAGATGGTGTACGTGAGAGAAACCACCAGGTGACGGGCACCAGAAAATCTGCAGAAGAAAATATATACACAAGGCAAGAACTGCTGTATCTGTCTGTCTTCCTCCATTCCTGAAAATGATTGCTACTCTGCCTTTGACAGTCCTCTCTCTCCCGCTCTCCTGAGTGTGTGTGTGTGCACGCGCGTGCGTGCAAGTGTGTGTGTGTGTGTGTGTGTGTGTGTGTGTGCATATGCGTGTGTGTGTTCATTTCTGGGGCAGTGCATGTGCATGTGCATGTGTGGTGGGTACATGCAGATATGTGGAGGTTGAGTATCATATCCCCTAATTTGCTCTTACTCTTTTGAGACAGTCTCTCATTGGCTTGAACCTTCCCAATTAGGCTAGGCTGGCTGGCCTATGAGCCCCAGGAATTCACCTCTCACAGTCTTTCCTATGCTGTGATTATAGGCTCGCCACCATGCCTGGCTTTTTTATGTGGCTTCCAGGAACCAAATTCTTCCGCACCGGCCCTTACCAATTGAGCCATGCCCTTGTCTGGCTTTTTATGTGGTTTCCAGGGACTAAATTTACTCTTACACTCTGGCGGCACTTACAAAATGAGCCGTCTCCCCAACCATTTTCAGAGTCATTTCTGCAAAACTCCAGCTCAGCTACTCAGAAGATGCCATCACGGACTAGGGTTCCCAGGGGCAGCAAGTCCAGTAAACCCTGCCTGGCACAGCATTAAGGCTTCTCTTCAGGACAGCCCTCACCCTGCCAGTATGTGACGCATGGTGAAGACTCCGGAGAAGTTAATAAAGCCTTTTCAAACTCACACTGTCCATGAACAGAGTGGGGGTGGGCCAATTTAGTGGAACAATTTCCACAGAAGACATGCTGGGTTTGAAAGTCATGTTTTTTTGTAGGTGATACATGGAATGTTGTGTATCAGACAGATTAAACCCAGGAGCACGGGTGGCCCAGCTTTGCACAAATAACCGAGGCGCAGGTCAGACTCAAGGACTCTCAACTTACTGTCCACATGGGATCCACCAAACCACACTGCTGACAATTTTAAAATATCTCCACACTTTAGAATTTGTGGCACCTCATGAGCAGATGGAATTTGGAAATATTCTCTGATCCAAGGGCCTTGCGTTCTAAAACTCCTTTTCCCCATGAGTAAAAAATGGATACAAGGGCAGAGGAGATAGCTCCGTCAGTAAAGTTGTGCTTGCCTTGCAAGCTCAAGGACATGAGTTCTATCCCCAGAATCCACATAAGGAAGCCCAGGAGTGGTGGCACATGGTTGTCATCCCAGCATCAGGGAGGACACAGGCAAATGCCTACAGCTCACAGCAGCCAACCGCGTATAACCAGTGAAGTACACACAAAGTCAGTGACTTAAAAAGGACACGTGGCACCTGGGAAGTGACACTCGTGACACTCAACGGTGTCTTCTGGCTTCTATGCACACAACATACACATGTTCATATACACCTACACACACACACAAAAAAAAAAAACCTTGCAGAAACAGTTGTTTCAGATAGCTGAAAGAAACAGGTTTTGGTCCTTAAGGGCATTCAACCTAGTGGGGGACACTAACTACCCAGCCTTTGCAGCCCAGTGTGGCAAAGTCAAGATGATAGAGGGACAGGAGGGCAGGAAGGAAGTCTCCATTCACATCCCTGCAGGAGAAGAAAACACGCATTCCCAGTCTGAATGAGTGTCATGCAAAGGAGGAAAGAGGCTCCAGAGAAAGGGGGTCCCATGAAGAAAGAAGCCAGGCTACACTCCAAGGAGGGAGTCTCATGAGGAAAGAGGCCTGAAAAGCAGAGGTCTGGGGGCGGAGTCTTTAGCTGAGTATAGCCCCCACATATATAAAGAGATGTGGCTCTAAGACCACCCACAAAAGCCACAATCCACATGGGTTTCGCTCCCTCATATAAATAGTGCAGTATTAGCATCCAACCTGTATCCATCCTCCCAAATATTTATGTCATCCCTGGGTTACACATAACACTGAATTCAATGGAGACACCATGGCACTAGTCGGTAGGCTGTGCTGTCTAAGGAATATAGACAACAGGGCGGCGTGGGGTGTTGCTGGTGCATGCTAAGAACAGGTGCAAAGTACCACCTGCCATTTTCCATCTGTGGTTGACTGAAGCACGACACATTGAACATGCAGACGGGGGAGCTGACTGTAACCTCAGAGTAAGGAATATGGGAGAGGTCTCCAGAGCAGCCAGAGACCCTGAGGGACATGAAGGCCCTTCACAAAAAGGAGTTCAGGCTCTGCATGATGGTAACAAGGAAGGGGGAACTAAGTTGAAGCGGAAGGTCATTGGTTATCCTATATTTTCCTAATAGCTGAACGGTAAGGTTAAAGGGTTACAACATGTGTCAAGGAAACCGGAAACTGAGTGCTGGGACATGGTCTTCAGGAAAATGTCAAATATGGATACATAATAAAGAATGCAAAATCAAATGTGATGGCATAGTCACACTACTAATAGCTTATCACTGGGCTACTCATAGTTTCTAGGAAGTTTTAAGGACAAATAATAAAATGTTGGGAAAAAAAGGAAAACATAACTCTCTAACTGAAAGTGACTGGAGGGAGAATGAGTCTTTCTGGGAGTAAATGACCCTGGGTGTCCCCCATGTCACCACTGCAGTAAGATGCATGCCTTCCCAACATCCCTGCACTGCACCTGTCTATGCACACACATACACACACACACACACACACACACACACACGCACACTGTTGAGCTGCCCACACCTTATAGCCAGAGAGTCCTGTGCATAGGATCCCTACATTCCCAAATTCCCAAGAACTAGCCTGGGGCCACATAGTATTTAGAAAGACTTGCTGAGACAGAAAAATGCATCACTTTCTCTGGAGTCCTTGCCCCACTGGCTGGAGAGGGACACCTATGGAATGCAAGGCCCACAGAGGGTAGGGGCTGCTGAACACCTCTTCCGAAGGGTCTATCTGAACATGGGCAGCAATGCCATTTCTTCTGCCAAGAGTCTTGTGAGTTGGAGTGTGGCCCGGGCCAGAGGAAGGACTTCTGCTCCAAACCTGACATTGTCTGCTACCAGATCCACTGGAGAGGGGGCACGCTGGCAGAAGGCCTTTTTCCTCCTCCAGATGGGAAGTATTTTGTGCAGTTCTACTACAAAAAATAGCTCAACACTTCAGGCATTCTTATCCACACAACAGAAAAATCATCCACATTAAGGCTCAGCTAGGGCTGGGTCTAGCACGTACGACATGTCAGTTCCCAAGAGGCATCACACAATCCCATCTCCCATGGGTCCGGCTCTCATCTCACACAGTGGGGATGAAATCGAACCTTTCCACAAAGGTAGTTGTCAGAAACTGCACAAAAACCCACTATGATCTGGGACTCGTCACAGCAAAGCGGTGCTATTCTTACCTAACTAACATTTATCCAAAAATGACAGGCTGGTCAGCCGCGCCATCTAAAAATTAACAAAACATTAAAGCTGTGATTAGACAAGAGAGACAGTGATTGAGTCTTCAGAGAGGGGGGCTTGGGCCAGGCTCTCAAATGTGAGTGGAAATTTACAAAGCTGTAAAAGCAGGGAGGTGAACACTTCCATAAACAGAGTGTCTGCAGGCACAGACCTCAGGGATGAGCCTCGAGGAGCGGCGAAGGTGCTGTCCATGGTTCTGAAACATGGTCCACTGGGCACCGTGGCTCCCCAAACCTGGAGATCCTTCTCTCCCCCACCTCATTCAGCACTGCAGGTCCTTGTTGGTTTTCTATTTGGGATGGCTAGAAATTCTTTTAATTTTTTTACATCCCCAAAGAACTAAAGTAAAAATGGCTTGTTTAATGATGGACATCGTCAGCTTCAAATATTGCCCAATCTCCCTTTCAGCATTTTAATTCTCCAAAGGTTGGATATGGGGCCCCTCCCTCAGCTGATGCTGAGGTTGACCACTGGGATCAGTGATTGAATACCATCACTGGTCCTCAAGTCACAGATTCTGGGAAGGCTCCCGGATTCACAAGCAGGAAAGAGAGGAAGACAAAGACCAGGGTAGCTGAGCAGTCGCTCCCACTCCAAGGAAGGGGGTAGGACTTCCTCTTTAAGGGGCAAGAGTGGAAACTAGCTTCACAGAGACCAAGGAGGCCCTATCTTAGAAGAAATACACCTGTCAGAAAATGAACACAAGTGGGGTTGATTTCTCTTATGAAAAGGGGAAGGTGGAGCTGGAATTAGAAAGTTATTAACCCTCCAAATCCTACCAGTGAGCAAGGCTCACATTCGAAACTCCGAACTTCGATAGGGTATTTAGGTGTTCCACACATGCAGAGAGAGAGAGAGAGAGAGAGAGAGAGAGAGAGAGAGAGAGAGAGAGAGAGATCAATGGACAGACAGACGGACAGATCACAGCACAGCACCAGGCCTACTTCCTAGCCTCCAAACTACTCTGGGTGACCTGGTAAAAATTTCATGCTAGGTGCTTTTAGCAAAATTCTTGCTGTCCAGATGTAAGTAACAAATGACATCACTGAAAATCCCCAGATCTCCGGGTGTCAACTCTCTGCAGCAGGTTATGACTTTAATTCCGAATTGTGACAGCCTCCCTACCCCCAGTCACATACACACCCTGGTCAAGCTTTGCAATGGCTGCAGACCAGCCCTGTGAATAGGTTTGACCAGCAAGAGGAGAGACTAGGATGCACGAGACAAGCAGGACTTTCAGACACAGATAATTTAGGCCAGCCCTCTCTAGTCAGCCTCCCGCAGGACTCAAATGACATGTGACCCAAATGAGATGCTTGAAGGAGCAAACCTGACCCAGACAGAATCCCAGAGACAGACCTAGAGGAGCAGTGCCCCGGCCACCCCTGATGTAGTAAACATCACTGTTGTTTTCTGCAGAGTGCGTGGGTGTTTGCTGTTCAGTACAGCACAGCACCTCCGTGAACGAGCGCACAGGCTGGCTGTGGGCTGAACAGCCCAAACACTTCACACTGCCACAGTGGGGCTCCTACCCTCAGTAGCCCCTCCATACCTCCCACCAAGCTGCCTGGCAGCAGCAAGTACCACCACACAGCTGCACACATCTGTTTATTCAGTCACACAAATTATCCTGGTGGCAGCCTTTCCATCCACAGTCAGGAGAGACCCAGGGAGTGGGAACCAGTGTGGGACTCAGTCTAATTAACACCCACTCGCCCTTCCTTTGCCTGGAAGGAAGCAGGGTGGTGTTTCCCTTTTGAGTCAGAAATGTAGATGGGCCCCAGGGAATAGAGCTCAGGCCTGTTTCCATGACAACTACAGCTGTAACAGCAGGATCTCAGGCCCATTGTACTGGTCAATGTTCAGGAAATGCTCAAATGGCAGAATTATGTCTGTGTAAAATGGCACAATCTCCAAAGACCCCACTGGGTAGGTCATTCATGCTGCCTGCAAAAGGTTGCCCTAGCCTAATCCACACGGGTCTCCATTTCTATTTTTAAGTCTTAAATCCCCACAGGAAGCAAGAGTAGTTTCTACAAATGGGGAAACTCAGAGAAGGCAAGTAGTTTGCTTCAAGTCACATAGACAAGAGATGGTTTCAGAATTTGAACCTTGTTCCACTTGGTACCTATACAATAACCCCCCCCCTTCTCTTACTCCTGGGAAATATCTAGGAATAAGGATATCTTCATTATACATGAGCCTCCACCCCACTCCACCCCCCCATTAAATATGTGACACCAGAGTGACTTTCTGAAATACAAATTCAATTGTCTGACCTCAACCCACAACCTTTCAGTGGCATCTCCATCCACAGGATGGAGGGCCCTTCCCGGGTCCTCCATGAGAACCATCATACTTACTTACCTACTAAAGCCATCATGCCTTTGTCTATGACATCCCGGAAGGGTGGACCACTTGCCAGGTCTGCTCAGCCTGCAGATCCTTGCCTCCCCATCCCCATCCCAATGGCCTGGTTCTAGCACCCTGTGGAGTTCCCCCAGTGAGAGGTATGTACCTTTGGCTGCATATTCAGGGTGTTCCATATTTAAGCTCAGCCTTATCTGCCTTATTTCCTGAAGACAGATCCTCCACTTGGTGCTGAGACTTCAGCTTACCCCCACCCCCCTCCATGTCACCTCTGCAGGCTGTGCTCCTCCTCTGTAAATGGAGGCAGTCAGAGCCCTGGCCTCATGGGATTACCTGAAGATCTAGAAGCCCACAAGCTGCCTACACCCTGAACATCAGACCAGGACATCCAGGATTCCAGGTCACACATCTGCATTCAGGCATTTGAAGAAGTAGGAAGAATTTTCCTTGTGTGTTCTTTAAAAATCAGTGTCAAATCATTCAAGTTCAATTTTTGGGTTCATATTGCTACATGTGCCCAGAAATAAAGCTCAGTGAAAAGGAAAAAAAAAGAGGGGGTGGATCCTGTAGCTTTCACTGTCAATTTGACATACCCAGAGCGAGGAGTCTCGTCCTCAATCAAGGGACTGCCAAGATCAGACAGGCCTGTGGACGTGTAGATGAAGGGTTGTCTTGTTAATCGACGTGGAAGGGCCCAGTCCACTGTGTGTGGTATCATTCCCTGGGCAGGTGGGGCTGTATCATGAATGAGCGTGTGGGTGAGCCAGCACTCAGTGTACCTTCATGGTTCCTGTTGTATATCCTTGGCGGTGTGTGAGTTCCCTTGTAAGAGTTAACATTACATAGAGTAGCAACCAAACCTGCCTTTGATTTGCCGTTCTGGCTCTCGTCCTGACTTCCCTCAGTGATGGACTATGACTTGGAAGTGTAAGTCAAACAAACCCATCCCTTCCCTAAATGGCTTTTGGTTAGAGTGGCTCATCATGGCAACAGAAAGCAAACTGGGGCAGAGAAGTAGAGAAGCCAAACATGACGCTGTTCTTGGCACAGAGAAAGGATAGAGGAGGTGGTGTAAGAAGAGGAGGCCCTAGTGTGGAAGAACAGCTTCCCAGTGTTGAGAGCAGCAGGAGAGAAGAGCACTGGGTCATTTATCATGGGCACTTCACAAAAGAAACACCTGCCACCCAGAACTGTCCCAGAGCTAACCCAGCTGTGTGTGAGGCGGTGACCTCCTGTAACTGTAAAGATTCTAGGAGAAGGCATTCGAAATCCCTGCATGAGCCAGGAGAATAAATCATGTCAGACATTTTCTACACAAACACAGAAAACCGCCCCAAGTTTATAAGATTCCCTTCAATGCAGAGTTTACAGAATGCAAATATTTGTGGAGATTGCACTAGGACTTGAGCCTTCAGGATCTGTTATGACAAAAAGCACCTTTCTGCTAAGGAAATAGCTTGATGGTAGAGACCTTGCCTAGCGTGCCTGACACTCTGGGTTCAATCTCCAGCAACACGTATGCCTGCACATGTGTGCATACCAGCCCGGTCTGAGGATAGGGACTACATCCCTTGAGCAGCCATGTGCTTGCTCTATGTGGTTTGGTTCTGTATCAGATCCACTGAGTCTTCCTTGAAACTGACACCAGGTTGTTACTGAGTCAAGCCACTGGGAGTAAGGTCATACACACGTGTCCCCACTTGAACGTGAACAGTACTGAAAATGGTGCTGTCCAGTGTGAAAGCCAGCAAAGCCCCCTGGCAAAGCAGATCTGTCCTCTCCTTACTGCCAAGGTTCCACTCTAAAAAAGCCCCCATTTCTAAAGCCCTTAATGCTGCAAACTAGCCCAGAGCTAAGCCCAGACAGACCTTAAGGAAGGAGAATCCATGCAGGGGCAGCTAAAACTCACTCAGCCGAAAAGTATGGCTTACCGTGTGGATTCCATCCATCCCCACACACAGTAAGGAGTCCCTTAGGTGACTGGCAAATGAAGGGGCGCTCCTGAAGAGAGGCTGAGGAGGAGTGACTCTCCCAGTCCTTTGTGTGCTTATGGCAAAGTGGAACGTACAGACATGAGGAACTAACCAAAGAGCTCACAGCTCCCACCCCGGGAATAAGGGTGCTCCTTAGAGAATAGATCTTGCTGGCAAAGGCAGAATGCTAGGGAGAGCGATCCTACCCAAGGAGGGAGCACCAGGTTCCTACAGCAGAGGGCTGAGTAAAGTCTATGGGACTGGGGAGGTCACACAGTCACAGGCACCAATGTTTGCTCTTGCTTTCTGATGTGTGTATGTCATGCAAATGTGTTCGTGTGGACGCGTGCCCGTGTCCATCAGATAACGTTCATATGGAGAGTGAGACAATGCTGTGAGCCGCCTTTCTCAATTGCTCTCCATATTCTTTAAGATCGGGTCTCTCACTGAATCAGTAGCTCATGGATTTGGTTAAGCTGGCTGGCTAGTGAGCTCTGGGGATCTGCTTATCTTACTACCCAGTGTCTTCCCCTCTTCACCCCTCCCTCGCCCGAGCTGGAGTTACAGAGGTGTGCACCACACCCAGAATTTTCACGAGTTAGGGATACAGACTCAGATCCTCATGCTGCGTGGCAAGCATTTTACTCACTGAGCCACCTCCCCAGCCCCACTTGTGTGTGCTGAATCACGTTCCCTGTCAAGTATCCCAGCTCCCACCCCACGGTGTGAACCACCAACCAGCATTGATTCATAGTTGTATTAGCTTAGAGCAAACCTTGCGATCTAGACATCATACCAGGGAAATGGGGTTCTCAGCCTCTCTAACCAGGAAATATTGACAAATAGTCTAAAACCCAGAAACACTCCTGAAGCGTTTAAATAGCAAACACCACCAGCTAGGTTGGCAGCCATGTTTCCTTATCTCAGAGGTTCTTAGCAGCAATGACTGCACAGATTTGCCCTTCAACACCATCCCACTGTCTGATGCCCTGACCTAGTTCTTCTTGGTCCTGTGGGAAGGAGGACATCCTCTGAGGCTTCTTTGTCTTGTCAGCACCAGATGCTTCATTTTTGCTCACAGCAACAAACCAGGCTCTACTCAGCACCTGGGAGTGCTCAGAACTCTAAGACAGATGTTGTTAAAACACTCTGTAAACTTTGTCGCTGACCCACAGTTCAGTTGGTGATGGTTCCAGCACACCACATCACTCCCAGGGGCTGAGAAAACAGCTTCCATTTTTCCTTTCTATAGTGTCTCTTCCAGACCTCTACATGGTTCCCTCTCTACACCTGACCCTTGCCTCACACCGCCATGCCAACCTATACTGCTAACTGCCCTTCGAATCAACGCCACCTAAGAACAATCACTGTGCCTTTTCTCCATCACACATATATTCCCATAACAAGGTCGGCATTGGTTTCAACAGATGATTATAAGTATCTCTTCGGCACCAGAACTGGCCCATGAAGTCCTCCAGTCACCTCCAGGAAACTGACTTCAGGTTTACCCCAACTTGAGGCTCAGCCCTATGACTTGAAATATGGCATGATATATATGGTATACACCATGATGGGGCAGAAGTTGCTAAAGGCCTTTTAGGTGGCTTCCAGTTGGCATGTTCTGCTCCTCCTTCAGCCTGGTCTCAATGTGGAGAGATACATGAGGCAGATGCACCTTCTCATAGCAGCAGAGGCTGTGGCATGCACTGGATCTCAGTGATTTGTACTATTGTGCAACATTGACCGATACTGGCATGCTCTGGATCTCAGTGTTTTGGACTATTGCACAACACTGCCCCATGGTGATCGTGCTGACAGCTACCCCATGTGGTGTTTACTCAGTGCAGAAACAATTCTCAGCACCTTACATGGTTTTTCATCTAGTGATCAGGGGATAGGGCCCCATGGTGGCTGGTATTATGAGTCTTCTTTTATAGATGAGCATAGAGAAAAGTTGATGAATGGGGAGACTGTGTGGACTCTCAAGATTCAAGCCCAGAAATCCTGACTTCAGAACTGTCACTGTTTTCTTCTAAAACACCATCTTTCAGTGCTTTCCTATGACCCATAGGGCTTCAGAATTGTACACTGTAACATTGAATCTCAACCACCTCACCTATTTCACAGTAAGAAAAGGAATTCAATATCTAAGAAAAGGAAATGACTTGCCCAGAATCAGACATCTCCTTGGAGTCTGTGTAATTTCTTTTACCTAGGGTGCACTCCAACCTCCACAGTCCTAAAGCATCCTCAGTTGCCTGAAAATTCAGATCTCTCTCAAGTCCCTCACCTTCTGATTCCTTTGTGTAAAACTCTTCACCTTCTTTTGGTGACGATTCTCTCCTCCCAACACAGATCTCATGGGTGCTGTTCCATCTTTGTGTCCAGCAATCAAATTCTTATTCATGCCTCTGTGAAACCCATGAAGCCTTCTGTGGCTTCTAGCCAGTACCACGGCCTGGTCCTTGTCTTAGAATTTTCCTGGCATGCTCTGACCCAACTTGTCCTTTAGCTACTATTAACTTGTCTCGGATGTGTGCACTTTGTCACTTTGATGGCCAACTTGGTAAGAAAACCTGCACAGTCACTATTTGAACAGTACTAGTCGCTAAGGTGAAATTCAAATTTCTGTTTCTTCGGGGTGAATGAGTAAGGAGCTGCATCTGACCTGTTAGATACTTGCTATGTGCTAGGAACTCTTGGGAGTATTACACTGAATGTGTACCATAAGCATTGGCCAAGTTCACTTTGTAACGAACCCATGAAGCAACTGATACAAGGAATCATGCCTGAAATATCAGAACTGTTACAAGGAATTCACGCCTGGAACCTCAGCACTTGGAGACTAAGCAAGAGTATGGATAGTAAAGGTTAGCCTGAGCTACAAAGTGAGTTATAGAATAGCCTAGGCTACATACAAAGTGAGATCCTGCCTCAAAAAATTTTAAAAAATTCAAAGGATGAGTGTTCAAAACTGGTGGATCACTGTGCTGTGACACCACCCTGTCACTTCTGTGTTCCTTCTGGAAACCTCCTTAAGAATTTGGTTTTATTGGTATGCCAAACTTTGTTGACTCCCCAAGGGAGGCCTTGCCCCTCTAAGGAGTAAATGGGAATGGGATGGGGGGAGATGAGGAAGCAGGAGAAGAGGAGAGAGGGGAACTGGGGCTGGCATGTAAAATGAAAAAAAATTAAATAAAAGACACAAAAAAGAATTTGGTCGTAATAGAAATATTTTTTTCTTCGAATTTGGCTCACTTCTTCCTGCCCATAAACTTTACATTACTGGGGTTTCTGCTTCTGTCCTGGATGGCAGGAACTCAGATCAGACCACGGTGGCCCTGGTGTGCTGTCCTCTGCTCCTCCTGGGTCCTTAGTGCTGGTGTGTGGCTTCCAATTGATTTTCCAAATTGTGCAAGTATCCAAGTCCTTTGTGCAAAGACTCAGGGGATTAGTGAGCACCTATTCTAAATGAAAGTCCCCTTTGGGATAGATAGCCACATGCTTCACAGGTTTGCTTTTTTTTTTTTTTTTTTTTTTTTTTTTTTTTGGTTTCTCTTTTCCCCCATAAGTTTTATATTAGAGTCACAACTCCAGCCTAATATGAGTTTCTTCCCTGCCTTCACTGTTTGATTAAACACACACACACACACACACACACACACACACATTTTCACACCACCATATATTCACATATACAAAGACACACCACAAAATGCCCACCCCATGATTTTTCTCAGCAAGCAGAGCAGTCCACTCACTCTGCCTGTTTGAATGTAAACTTGAACATGAATCTTTCCTCCTTAGCCCAGTACAAGAACCTTGACCTGCCTGTGCATACCTTCGAACCTTAGTTTCCTCTTTGGGAAGCAATGGTGATTGAGAACACACCTAGGCTACCCTATTCCCATGGTTCTAAGATCCGTGTGGAAGATGATAGGAGTCAGGTAGACTACAGCAAGAGCTGCATGTCCCATTGTTAATAACAACCAGAAGCACTATAGCAAGCTCCCTTGACTTCCCCCTGCATACAGCCGAGCAAGCACACACACACCCTGTGGCTTCTCCGGGAGCTCAGAGCTTCTGCAAGGCCAAGGAGCCCAGTGCCTTTGTTTGCTCAGAGCCACACCCAAAACACTGTACTTGCTAAACACAGTGGGCACCTGTAAATAGCTTCAGCTATGTTAACTCCCCCCTCCCTGTCTGTGCTATTCATTACAGAAAAATCCACCCATGAGAGAGCTTCATCAATATTTTATCTAGCCCCTGGGGATGGAGACTAAGAGTGTGTTTCCCATCCTCCTTCTCCATCAGGCCAACCTGTCCATCATCTCATGAAGGATTGGGATGCTTAAAAGAAGAAATGACTCCAAATCACAGCCAATCAGAGTAAAGCATTTTTCTAGTTCCATCTCCATGTCTGTCCATAAGGTGCATGGCCTGTGTGCCCCTGTGCTCCCTGTTCTAGTACACATCTCTGGATTCCCCACTGAAGCCTAGGTCTCCATCACTGTGGATCTCTCCCCATCAGAGAGATTAATAGGCCCATGGGGTGACACAGCACCCTACAAAAGGGACCTGAGACTGCAACTGTACTCTCTGCTTGCTTCTGTGTCCTGAATCTTGAGCCTTCCTGCACCTCAGGCTTCTCCTCAGGCTGATTGAAGCACCTTTGGCTTTTCCAAGGTTTGCTTTCAGTGTGCAGAGAAGCCACACGGCAGCAAAGGTGGAAACCCATAATGGCTTTTCTCCTGCCTCCTCCAAGAACCACCTCCTTTGACCCTTGTCCTCTACATACCTGCTGAAGTTGCCTGCAGACTCCTTACTCCCCTTCACTATACCTACCATTTATGACCATTTATGAATTGGATGTCAATTATTGCTAACTTGGGAGCTAAGGCCATTTCCTTCCCACTGTCCCTATGTCTGGCAGAGACCAGGCACTTATTATAAACTACCTAGTGACTGCTGGGGAGCAGGTGAGGGCTGTAGCGTCTAGAAAGCCACAGTGGCATTTTAAAAGGGGACCTGATCCCCATCACAGTCCATGTACCATTAGCAAAAGGTCCCCATGTATAGAAAGGGTTCTTACCTTCCCATCCAGCCTCTAAAGCTTGCTATTTCCTCTTAAAACCACAAATTTTTGTGGTTGGGGCAGACAATGTGCTTCAAAGGAACAAGTGCCTTCTCATAGGCCTTTTTAAGTATCTGAGATACCCTTTCTGCATCTCTCCTCACCACACTCCTTGGAACCACTCCTGAGGTTAGCAGAACATCTCTGCAATTGTCCCACAGGTTAATCGTCTACTTTGCATAAAGGATTAAAGCAGCAGACAGGCCAGCAGTACCCAAGTCTTTCATAAGTCAAGGGTGCCAACACACTAACAACTCTGCTGGGATGGTCAGACTGCTCATGAGTCTTGTGGGGGTACCTGCTAAGGATATCAAAGCACTGGGGCTCAAAAAGCCACCATTGCAGGACACATACCCACCAGCCATCTGGTGTAAAGGCTGAGCCCTTCATCTCTATTGCAGAAGGTCACAGTAGGATGGCCCTGCAGCTCAACAGACTGAGAGCCAAAGGAATGACTCCAAAGGAGCCCTTTCCACAGACCTGCCTAGCAGCCATCTGTTGAACTTCAACCTGAGACACTGGCACCCTCAAGCTTAGATCTGTCAGGAGCACACAACACAGAGGGACCCAAGCTATTGACTCATTAGTGCCTGCACCAGGCCCACCTTATCACCTGCCTCAATTCCCCCGGCAGGGGCCCAAGATCAGCAGGCCTTCCCACAGGAACCTGCTCAAAAAATCCCAGGCTTTCTTCCCTCGTTGTCTCACAAATGGCCACCACATTCCCTCCAAGGACCTCTCGTATCTACAGGGCTTACAAAATGGATAGATATGGCTCTGCCTCCATCCCTTGGAGTCGCTTCTGTAGGTAGGAACTCAGTAGAGTTCTGCTGGCTGAAGCTGGGTTCAGGAGGGGTGAAAGCCAGACAGGGAACCAAGATTCCTCCCACCCTCTTTCTAACCATACTCACAGCCCACTTTCTAGCCTCTCCCTGCTTCACAGCAGCGCTTCCCTGAAAGGACCACCCTAGGACCATAAAACTAGCAGGGTGTCACATTTGACAGCTCCCTAGGAAAAGTCAGCACCCACCTCTAACCAGAAGCTGCCCAGCAGGGGCCCTGGAGCTGCCCCTGAGTCAGAACCCTGCATGAATCAAGCTGAGTCTCCACCCTCAAACCTCAAGATTACCCCTGGGAATGCCAGGTCTGGGAATCCCACCTCCCAGCACCTAGATGCTCCAGGATTGCCACCCCATCTCTAAGCTGCCATCTCTGGGCAGCTGTGTGCTGTTTCTAACATCAGGCAGGAACTCAGTGGAGGATGTAGCTTCTGACCTCATCACCCTTAGCTCCCAGCCTAGACAAAGCTTAGAGATCAGGGCTCCTTTGTTTCCGGCCACACCCAGGGACACAGCCCAGATGTTCAGCCTACACTACTACCCCATTTTCGGGCAGCCTCAGCCTTTGCGGTTAACCCTTAAGAAGCCGCAGCTGCCAGTGTGGATCACTGGGTTATTTTTAGCTGCAGTGAGACATGGGAGAGGTGCCTCTCCATCATGGCGCAGCTCCAATTCCGGCCTTCCACCTATCAGTAAGCAAAGAGTGAAGAACCACATCTTTTTCCTTCCTCTGCAGGCTGCAAGGTGCAAGGGAGGGGTGCTGCAGGAACCAGGTGCACTAGGCCAGGCACACCCTCTCCATCCTCGCGTGAGGCCGAGGGAGGGGGCTGGGGCCCCGCGCCCCTCCCTCTTTTGTTCAGCTCCACGTCCTCCCGGCCACGCCATCCTCCCGGCACATCCCGCAGAGGGAGGGGGCTGCACGCCCGCAGGGAGAGGGACCGGAGCCTCCAGCCCCGCCCTGCCATGCGGGGCTCCCCCTCATTGTCCCCAGAGGGGGAGGGGGCGGCCTCGGCGAGACGGGCCCCGCCCCACTCGCGGCGACGCAGGAAGCCTCCGGGGGCGCCCCTGCTGTCCCCCCACGGGTCTGGACCCTGTTGGCGACCACCCCCAGGCCAAAAAGCACCGCGGCAGGGCGGGGGCGCTTACCGTGATGTGCGGGATGCTCTTCTTCCCCTGATGAGACATGGCCCCCCTGGAGCCCTCTACCTAGCTTCTGGACCTGCCGGCTGTCTGACGCCCCACCCGGCTCTCTCCCGGCGGCACTACTCGTGGGAGCAGCGACAAAGGCCCAGAAGGGATGGAAGAAAGGACAGAAGCTCGGCGACCACCGCTGCCCACTTCCCGCTGCTCGGCCCGCCGCCGCTGCTCCGGCTGCCTGCACCTCCCGGCTTGGCAAGGAGGGCGGGAGGAGGAGGGAGAGGCAGGGCGAGAGGAGGGCGCTGAAGACAGACAGCTCCTCCCGGTGGCGGCAACAGAACCGGATTCGCCCCTCTCGGCTCGAACCAGGAAGCGCTTCCCTTCCGATCTCCCCCACTCCGCCCCCGACCCCCGCCCAGCGCCCTCGCCTGAGCCCCGGCCTCGCTCGCGCAACCAGAAGAATCTGCTTTTTAGTGTTGTTTTAAAAGCAAGGATCGGCCTATGGGCGCGCGGGCAAAGGCTTTGAGCAAAGCCACAGGTGTCTCTGAATCTCTGCAGGTAACCTGTGCTTGAAAGGGATTGTGGACCGGGAGCCAGCACACTCTTTAATTTCTTGAAGCATCCTTGGCCCTTCAGGGTCGCGCTCAAGGACCCCGCGACCCGCAACCCGCTCCCCGCCACTTCTTTAATGGTCTCTGTTTCTCCGTCCCCTGAATGGGCCTTTTCCATATCCAAATCCAAGCCTTCCTTCACGCTGTACCCTTGAGTAGTCTACCTTGGTCAAGGTGTACTCTTTTATTCATTTTTCCAGGCCCATTTCCAGGGTCTTCACCTCTCTTTTTACCCTCTCCATTTTCATTCCCGGTCAGAGGCATTGCAGCAAAAAGGACTAGGTTAGCCCGAATCCATGGGTAACGGGCTCTGACCCTTCCGCCGCCGCTCTCTCCTCTCAGTGTCCTGTCATTGTGACCAGTAGCTTGACAGGGAGTGTTTGGAAAGCTAGAACTGACACCAGGGTCTCTACAGCTCTGGGAACAGGGAAACAATGCGGTTTTCCTGCCTCTCATTTGAGTATTCAAAACCCTGAGGGCCCATAGTGCCGATGTTGCTCTGGAAGAGGTAAGAAAGAAGGCAGGACAAAGCTTGCCAAACTTCACCAAGAGAGGACAAAAGATGGAGAGGGAGCCCCAAAAGACCTTAAAGCACTGGGCAGCTGCCCCCAGGCAGGAGCAAGCCATTTCCCTGCCAATGAGCTCATTTCCTGCCTGCACAATTCCCTCCACTGACCCCGTGCATAGACACTCTCCTCCACTTCCGGGTTGCCACGGAAGGTGAGGCGTGAAAAAAAATCTCTGGACCCTGATGGCACCTGGCATCCTACACCACAGGGAGAAAGGCGGTTTCCTAGTCTGGTGCAGGAGATCAGGTGGGGGTACAGGCTCAGAGAGAACAAGTTTACATCTGGGAACACACTAAGCCACGATTTCCCCTTTTTACAGATAAGAAAACTGAAGCTTGCAGAGGTAAAATTCCACACATATACAGAGATATAAATAACATATCTTAGCTGCCGCAGGGCAGTGTCCGGAAGCCAGACCGATGCGGGTTCCCTGCTCATTAAGTCCCTGTTCTGTGGCTCCTAAATTCTCATTAATGACCGGAAGCTGCGGATGGCAGCGGCATCCTTCCAACTGACGCCTGGATTCCCATCCTCAACACTAAATAATAGGTTCCAGCACCCCGGCATTCCCTAGGGTCAGCCAGAGGGGTCTAGGCAAGCAAGCTACCGAGAGGGACTGGGCCACGTGCAAGTCAGAGGGAGGAGTCATGTTCGCGACTAGCCAAACAAATTGCTGCTCCCAAGCAGACTTTGAAGGTACAAAGCGCCGCAGCCACCGGCCTCTGGCAACTGCAAATGTTGCGCCTGCGCTGTAGAAACCTCTCCTCCCTCCCAGAAAAGAGCCTTATGGCCGGGGGAGGGGCCCAGGCACCCTATGCAGGAGTGTTGAGGACAGCCCCGATCCCCAGCCCTCTGCAATCCAAGCCCTGCGGTCTCCAAAAAGTAAAGGGGCCGCGAGCTCTTTCTCTCCACAGTCCCCACCAGGAAGTGCTTTGGGAGAAATCGGACCAGTCTTTTGTCCAATCCCTAAGAAGCCTGAGAGAAAGGACAGAGGGGACCCAGGAGGGAAGAATACAGGAGCAAGTGAAGCAACCAGAGTCCAGAAATACCAAGGCACATCTGCCCCGCCGGCCATGGCAGAGCTGAGGACAAAGCTGGTGAGGATGACCCTGACCACCACCGCCAAGCCAAGGTCAGTTCCGAACCAGGCACAAAGAGCATTCTCCTGCTGGGTACTCCCGTTGAGGGAAGCTGAGAGAACAGCCACTCTCGGGTCACAGAAGGAGACAGCTTAAAGAAGGTGAAACATCTCGGCTGGCTCCAGGTGGTGGCTGGGTTTCGGAACCCTGAAGCGAGAGATCCTGTTTCCCACGCGAGGTTCTACTACCAAGGAGGAGATAAAGGGATAAGGAAACCGAGGCTTCAGCTAGTTCTTTGCTCCTCACCCCTCAACCCCTGTCTCCCACTCCCAGGCCCCAGATTCAGGACCACGGAGAGCTCCCAAGCAGGCGTAAAAAGCCAGAGGCCGGGATACCATCCTCAGACCAGTCCATTTCCTTCTCCAAAACCCTAGTACAGATTATAGTCCTGTTCAAGATCTCCCTCCCTCTTGCTTCATTTTGTGCCTCTTATAGCGCTAATGGGAAGAGTTAAATAACTAAGAATGATAATAAAACTCAGCAGCAAACATTTATTGATCAATCTTTACCTAGAACTTAATTCTAGAAATGAGTCCACAGCTCGCCTCAGCCTGGGAACTTCTGGAGGGTGGGGCCAAGATGCCTAGCCAGACCAGCCAGCGCTCAAGGGAGAGATCCTAGCGTTATTCCAACTTCTATTTCCCAGGCACGTGGCTCTGACCTCACCCACCCAGTCCAGGACTCTTCTGTCAGTCCAGCCGTATTCCCTGGCAAATCGCAACTTAGGGAAGAAACATATAGGGCCCAAGCCCTGGCCGTGCCTTTCCCTGATATCCCTCCCCACTTTGAGAACTCGGGATTCAAATTCCACATTTCCTTCCAGTTTGCACATTCAGGAGTGTCCCTGGATGATTTCTAACTGACCGCCACCCAAAAATCATCCCACAGGGAGGGTCGGGATGCAGTCTTATGAGCAGAGTCATTTGGTGAACCTCTCCCAGAGCCGGGTGAAGCGTAAGCACTCCACAATCACTGAGGAGAGAATAGATGTTGGAGGAAGACAGAGAATGCTCCCTATTCACAGAATCCAAGAAAGAGAAATGAGGCTTAAATTAAATTTACAGGTCCCTTAGCGGCAGCTGCAGCAACTTACTTCCCCTCTCAGAACCTGATTCTGGCGTTCTAGACCTGAGTGATCCCTCCAGAGTCCAGAGGCTATGCTGGCCAACCCTGGCCTAGCGTACAACCTCTCTGAACCTCTTGTTGAATAAAATGGGGGAAGGGCCATTGCAGTCCCCCAGACCCTGGTGACAGCGGGCCCTAGCACTCGCCCTCGAGCTGCCCAAGCCCTGGGTCTCCAAGGGCCCCGCCCCCTACGTCCGGTCCACGCGCCCCGAGGGTACCTGGCCATTGTCCCGACCGAGGGGCAGGTCGCGGGGCGCAGGGCATCGGATGCGCAACGCCGGTGGTCTGTCATCACGATCGCCTGGCGAGCTGACTGCAGAGCCAGAGGGCTCACTCACATCGCTGGCGGTGTCCTCGCTGCCGCCGGGACACGGCAGGCCCACGGCGTCGGGCCGGCCAGCGCTGCGTGGCGTGCGCGCGGAGCCGCGGCGGCCCACGCTGTAGGCGTCGAAGTCGATGGTCTTGTTCTCGTAGGCGCCCTCCACAGCAGCGAACATGCCGCCGTACTTCTGGCGAGGGGTCTGCGCCGCGCTGCCCGGCCGCGCCAGGTACACCGGCAGGTCGTCCTCCGTGTTCCACGCGCGCCGCCGTTCCGCCATCCCCGTCCCCGGCGGTCAGCCCTCGCCACCGCTGGCTCCGCGCTGCGCGCCTCGGTGCGGGCCCGCGGCGGCCCAAGCGCGACTGCGGTCGGGCAAGGAGGGAGGGAGGGAGGGAAAGGAGGACTGGGGCGTGGCCCACGAGGGGCGGGGTCTGGGCGGGGCGGGGCGGGGCCTGCGGTGACCGGGCCGCCTCCACGCCAGCTACAAAGGACCGCGGGGGCGGGAACCGCGGCCGGGGTGGAGAGGGTGGTGACGTTCTGGAGCCGCAGCACGGAGGGCGGGCGGCGAAGCGGCAGTGCCCTCCATACACCCGACTCTCCGCCTCCTGAAGGAACACAGGGTGCGGACAGAGATGGGGTGGGGGCGATGCGCGCGCGCACACCACACACACACACACACACACACACACACACATACACACGGTGAAGCTTCACCTCACACACCAGAGTTGCACGGGCATGCTAGTACATACCCAAATCAGGTACCTTCGCGCTCCCTTCAGACAGTGTACACACCATGGGCACATATACACCAGAGATTCTCGCTGTCAGTCAACCCCACCCATCAAAAAATCAGAAGTTAAATGAACTTGCATGCACAGTCAGAGGTATTCACATCCAACCCCCAATTGGCTTAGACAACACTACTACACTGATTGCCTAAGAGGGTCTGGTAGTAGTGTAGGTGCTGGGGACTGGGCTAAGAGTGTAATAAAATCCTGTTCTCAAGGGCCAACATTCTAAGGGGAAATGATACAGGAATGCAGCATGCAGAACTCAGGAATAGGTCCCTACTGCACAACAAGGGGGTCATGTTAGTATTAACTCCCGGATGCTTGTATATGAACCAATGACCCACACGCGTGTTGGATACAGACTCCAAATGACACCTCTGGCTGGACAATTTCCACACAGTACCAAAGGCAAACTCACAAAGCTCCTCCACACATACCAGCCTGTAGACAGGGAACCCACACACATCCCCACCAGAGAAGTGGGAAGAACTAGACACACAGACAGCAGGCAATCATCGGGACAACAGCTTCCATCTATGGGCAGCTACCGCATGCTGAGTACAGTCCACTCTAGATATGCCTGGAACTTGAAACCTGGAGATTTGGGGGCTCTTCTAACCAGGAAGAAGTGTGAAGACTAGGGTTTCCCCTCCTCAGAGGCCAGGCAACAGTCACTGTCCCCTTATTTATTCATGACTTTCTAGTCCCTGGGGACCCTGGAATCTCAGCTGTGCTTTCTGGATGGAAGACTCACAAGCTGCCAGCCCCCTAGGCAGACAAGTCCAAACTGGCAGTTAGAATTGGAGGGAAGCAGTAGGAAGCCTGATTCAGCATCTGTCCTTTAGTAGGCTTCAGGGCGCTGGGAGCTGTCCCTTCAGCATCCCCACAAAAGGTCACAGAACTCTGTGAACAATCTTAGAGAATCCCAGATCAGACAGACAGCACAATGAAATGATTACTGCGATGACAGCCTGAAGACTCTACATCAGCTGACACCTTGTGTGCCTTGGAAGCCTGGACCAAGGCAGTCTGTGCTGCAAGTAGGGTCCTTCAGTTGTGGGACTGAGGAAACGGAGAAGCAAACAGTTGTCTGCCCGTCCCACTTCATGTGGCTGTCTGCCCCTGTCTGCCTGAGACTTCATGATCATCCAAGGTCAGTGTACAGTTGGAAAGTTCCTTCCTCCTCCACTCACCCATACTTGACAGGGACCAATGCTGGAGACACAGGGAAGCATTTATAAAGTCCTTGGACTCAGGAAGAGTCTTTTCAACAGTCACCATTTTGGGGACACGGTCTCTCCAGCCTTGTCGATGGTGCTGGAAACCTTATTGCTTTTTAAGAAAATATTAGGCCTGGAGAGATGGCTTAGAAATTAAAAGCACCTACCACCTTTCTTCAGAGGACCTGAGTTTGATTCTCAGCACCCATGTCAGGTGGCTCACAAGTGCTTGTAACTACAGCTCCAGGAGAACATACACCATCCATTTCTGGCCTCTGTGGGCACCCACAAACACACACTCACACACACACACACACACACACACACACACAGAGGGGAGAGGAGGCACACACATCACACAGATACATAAACAAAAGTAAAAGAACAAAATAAATCTTGTAAAGGGAATAAAGGAAGGGGCTGGAGCGAGGACTCAGCAGTTAAGAACTCTAACTGCTCTTGTTCCTACACTGTCATGGAAGCTCACCAATGCCTGTGCCTCCAGTTCCAGGGGACATGACACCCTCCTTTAGCCTCTATGCTCTCTGAGGTGCATGTGGTGCACATAAACTCATGAAGAGTCACACACATACAAATAAATGAATAAATTTTTAAAGAAAGAATAAATGAATAGATTTTTAAGAAAGAAAAGAAAGCCCATTCCCTCAGGAGAAAGAGCCAGCCAGTTTGTGAATGCAGAGGATGCAATGGGAGGAAGCACTCATTATGTTCAGGCAGAAGCAAGGAAAATCAGTTTTCACTTACCGAGTGTTTACCACCTGCCTGGGGCACCCTACCAACAGGATGCTTGGTGCGCCACCCACCCACACTCCCACCCCCACCCCCGCAAGCCTGAAGGTGCTATTTTAGCCTCATTTTCCAGATTAGGAAAATGTGGCTGAGAGATTAAATCCTTTGCCTAGAGGCACAGATGGCAAGGAGACTGTTGGGATGCTAAAACATAGTCTCCTGCTGAGGCTGCATTCTAACCATCAGCCCTTTCTCTCCCCAAAATGTCTGACTGAGGTGGTCCCTTGGGAGAGAAGAGAGAAAAGGATGAGGGAGGTACTGTCAGATGAGTGTGGACGTGGGAGTTAGACTCTTGTCCTTAGTGAAACCTTGGTCACCCAAGACAGCTTTTGGGCGCCACTGTGTGGTCACTGTCTGGGCCAGTCATCTCTCCTTCCTTCCTTGCAGAACGGAACACCAAATGCTGGCACTGTGTATTCTTTGTGTGCTGGTGAATGGTGCTCTACTTTGTGCACCGCTGACTCCTTCAGCCATGCCAATGGCAGCTTTGCCACCTCCACCTTTAGGCTGTTGTGCTGAGGAGGCCACATTGTAAACCTATCACTCGTGTGCTCCAGGAAGAAAATAGGTTTGGACACCCTCTAGTCAGGTTTGTCGGAGGCCTTCCTGCCACATCTCTTTAGTCAAAGTCAGTAAGGTAAGTGGAGCAGATAAGTGGAGGCAGAAGACAGAGGCAGGAATGGAGCTAAAAATGTTCCAGTAGCAGTCAGGGAGCTGGGGACAGTGGCTGGCAGAGGACATCCAGGATGCTGCATCAAGCCCATCCTGTGCTAGACAGCTATGACCTCTCCGTCCTCCAAGGAAAAGTTGACCTAAATTAGCGACACCATAAATGTGAGAAAACCCAACCTTGAACTCACCATGGAGACTGTGAAGCCTTCCAGGGCACTGAGAGAGAGGGACATGTCAAGAGGGTAGCAGAGGGGACAAGGCCAACTCCACACAAAATAAATACCAAAATACAACTTGTCAAAAGAATGTTTTGTTTGGCACAGTAGTACACACCTTTAATCCCAGCCCTAGAGAGGCAGAGACAGTAGAGTCTGTGAATTTGAGGCCAGCCTGGTCTACATAAGTTTCAGGCCAGTCAGAGCTGCATAGAAAGACCCTGCTGGGGAGCGGAAAAGTTTTTGGAAAATGGAACTGCAATTTGTTGTCAGGGGTGTACTGCTCTTTGTCAGTCTTCTAGCCAAAGTGATGGGCTCATCTGAGACGTGAGAAATTCAGAGCGGACAGGGGAGCTTCCTGAAGTGAGCCAGAGATACACAGCCAGGCCAGTATGAGCCACAGACTCAGAGTTCTAAATACCTGCCTTTTTTTGGCTGCTCCCACCCAGAATACACTGCACAGAAGTAAGCTGCCCAGTGATGTTCGTACAATCTCTCGGACCCATGTATTAACCCACATGCCAAATGAGGATTCGGGGTGTTCTTAAAGATCTGGAGATGAAGAGGATGTGGTAGAATATCTTGGTGGAAACAAGAACAAGAGGCTGAGGGACAGAATGAGATGGTGATATAACAGCAGAAGCAGAGAGAATGTATGCTGCAGCCCTGCCCTTGAAGATGCAGGAGGGACCCCAAGCCAAGCCAGGCAGGCAGCCTCTCCATGGAGGAAAAGGCAGGAATATGTATTCTTCTCTGGAGTCCGAAAGAAATGCATCCTGCCAACACTTTGATGTTGAGACCCACTTCAGGCTCTGGATGCCAGAATTAGAAAAGATGTGGGTGCTGGGGGGTGGGATCTCATACCTGTAATCTCAGCACTCAGGAAGTAGAGGCAGGAGGACTTTGGGTATAAATGTAGAAGTGTTGGCTTTCGCCATTAGTCTCTTGGCTAGAAGAAATTAACATGGAAGTAAATGTTAATTTACTTCCCGTTGTTTGTACTGAGTTGATTGGATTCACAGGAAAATAGTTTATTTCCCACCAGAAAAGGAGAGTCCTGAACTCACTGCCTTTTTACATTAGACCAGGACTTCCAAAACTCAGTAACGATCACCAAACACTAAAAGGAAAAAAATACTTTAATCATGAAAAAAGCATATGTTTTAATGTACAAAATTAAACAAAGTATACATTTCACTAACATAGAAAAATACCTCTGCATAACAAGAGAACATCCTGTTCTAATTTACACAAGACGGGATTATCATTAGAAATCCTGATGGGGCAACTGAGCCTGAGTTACACAGGTCTGAGTGGTGATGGGAGGGGCTAACAAATACCCATCATTCTGTTCGCCACTCTGCACGCAGAGTGCTATGGGACAGCCACTGCCAATCCCTCGGGGCTCTGCCTGTCACTGGACCATGTCTCTGTGAACCACAGTGGTTCACCGGGAGAGGAACATGGCTGGTCTGCTAAAATTTTGACCTTGGTTTTGTTAACACGGTTGTGGAAGAGTCCTTTTAGAGTTCAGCAGTGGGCTGTAAGCTTCTTGTAAACCTGTGACCTGACTGGGATATACACAACCTCTCAAATGCTGTTGTGTTTTACATTTGTCCTGTGATTTCTGCTCCTTCCCAGTTCTCACCCCCAAAGGCTGAGAAGGCCAGGGACTCTCTTCAGCAACCCAGCCAGTGATTCCTATTCCCTTCCCTCGCTGGCCATGAAAAGCTTTAGCCCCCAGCTCAAGGGGGTAGCCTGTGCTCTGACTTGCTCAGAGTTGTCTGCATACAGATTGCTTTCAGGGGAGTGACAGAAGTCCCTGGTGTCTGTCAACATTCTTTGAGTGTTTTCAGACACACAGACTAATCCTCACACCCACCTCCCACTGTTGCCCCCAGAGAGGCCAGGAGAGTCAGTCTGAGCTTCCACGGCAGGTTGGTGGCCCTGCCAGAGTTCGAGCTCAGGGTGTGGATCTGGCTTCTCACTAACCCTCCCACCTCTACTGGCCTTGTACTTGGGCTAGTGAAGACTCTGAGAATTATCCTTGACCTAGCTTCCACTTCCCCCACCACTAGTCCAAGGTCATATTTACACACACTCACACTGCGTTATACTTCTTCAGTTGCAAAAGAAAATGACACCGAATTGAAATCAAGTTTTCAGCCATGTTTGACAATGAATCTCATCCATTCTTCGCTTCTCTTTTGCTCATCATTAAAGATCCCATCAGGTCATCCTTTGTCATGGAAACAACCACCCCCCAAAAAACATGCTTTTGAAGAAAGCCTTTCTCTTGTGGCTTGGTTCAGTCTTCTCACAAGGCCAAAGTCGGATTGTGGGGCAGCAAGGATTTATGAAATCAGAGCATGAGTGGAGATCGGATGAAATGAGGAAAACACTGCCCTTCAATCTCACGGTGCACTTACTTAGTCCAAAATGACTTTGGGTCCAAGGTATGAACCTTTTCTATAAGGCACCAGAGAATCTCAAAGTATTTATGCTCAAGCCGAGTAGGATACACTTAGCCAGGGGCACCAATGCAGGAATGAAATTCGCTGCCGTTTATTGAGCAACTGGTAGATTTGCCTCTCATAGTGTTTCTGGCCCAGAAGACTTCAAGATGCAAGGAAGATGCTAGAGGGACATTCCATTCCCTAGATTTTCAGGTAGTTCTGCAGTGATTGGCCACCAAGACCCCATCATCAAGACTTGTCACAAAGAACTGAAGGTCATCTCTCACTGTGTGCTCTGGCTCCACAAGACACACCGAGGCTCACAAGAGCCTCAACAGTCAAGTCACCAAGCTGACTTGTGGTCAGAAATATTTCAAAGATAGGAACTTGCTACCCGCACACTTCTTTCCTTGAGGACAGTAAAAATAAATACAAAATGAAGCACAGGAGAAGCCCACAGGGTTGTCTAGGGCAGGGAATAGGGGTGGGGGGGACGACATTGGTTCACTGTCTGAAAGTGGATCGTTATCTCCCCAAGATGCCTGTCTCAGAGCTTCCCCAAAGCATCTTTGCTCTGGTCCCATCCAGGACAACCTCTGCAGGTGAGCCGAGCACCCACTGTCTCAGCAAGGAGAACACACGGATCATCGGAAAGATGTCAAAACTGTCTAGTGCCCTGTTCTGACAAGCTGAAGCCTTAAAAAGTTTTACTTTCCAAGCCAGGGGTGGCACATGTCAGCATCCCAGTACTTGGGAGGCAGAAGCAGGGAATCAGAGGTACAAAACCAACCTGGGCTACACAAAGCCACGAGAGTGTCTCAATCCCACCCCGTCCCGAAAAAAAAAATGAAAGAAAGAGAAAGAGGAAGGAAGGATAGGACGAAGAAGGAAGGGAGGGAAGGAGGAAAGCCTCACCTTCTAGCCCCTCCACTTGGAAACAAGCACAAGCCATGAGTCTCTTTCAGGCAGCTGAGAGCTTATAGGAGGAACAGTCCCTGAAATTATTGACCTCGTTCAATCACCTGCAGAGCAAAAGGAGTGCAGGGCACTCTTGTGTGAGACCTGGGTCCCCATTCTCTGCAGTGATGATGAATCAGACTCACAGATGAATCTCATCACAGATGGTTCAGGAACATTTTTATCAGACAATTTCACAGAGCCCAGGCTAGCCCTGAACTCTGGATCCTCCTATTCCCACCTCCCGAGTGCTAGATGTGAGGATAACAGGCATGTAACAACACACCCTCCCCAATTCATGGTTTGTTGTGTTTTGTTCTTGAGTATCTGTAGATCTCAGGGAAGCTTCAAACTTGCCATGTAGCTGAAGGTAAGTTGAACTCCTGATCCTCCTGCTCCACCCCTGGAATGCTGGGAGTTCACCATCACATGCAGGGTATACGGTGGCTGGATGGGCCTCACACACGCCAGCCAAACTCTCTACCAGTCGAGCTGCATCTTCAACCTCATGTTCATGAGCTTCTGGTCAGTTCTGCTGGTCTGAACATTGGGGAAGTAGGGAGAGGTCGAGCCAAACCCCACTCACACAAGTCCAGCCATAAAGTAAGAGTTCCAAGCTATTCCAGGACTCCGGACTTCCCAAGGAGGAGCCCACACATGAATCCCACAGAAAAGGAGGACTGGAACTCAGTCTCGGTGTTAAATGATGCCATTCACATTGAAACCCACGACAAAACGAGCCACATCCTCAATCGGAAGCAGCTGCACTACGGCACTGCTGGTCAGTAGTCCACAAGAGATCAGAACCTGGTTCCGTCCCATCTGGGGTCCCTTAGCTAAGGATGTCCCACTTTAAGTTTTCTGGGCTTCACGAAGGAAACGGATTTCCCCAGATTCCACAGGGGATGCTCCCGGTTGACCATCTCAGTCCCTGCACTGCTGACCTGCTGGGGAAGGACAAGGACATGGCCACCCTGAGCTTACCACCCAGTTCAGCCTGCAGAGCAATCCATCTCGGCGGCTGCCACACCTCCAGCGTACCTATTTTAAGCATACTGCCTCGTAGTTCAGGGGAAAACGTTGCCATGCCAACTCTCTGGCTGTTGTTAGTCATGATCTATGAATGTGTAGTACAGCCATCTGACAGGCAATCCTTCTCAGTCCAGGGACATATTCCAAATCATCTCGAGGCAGACTGATTACGTCGGTCACAAGGCACACAGTAGGTACGCTACACACGCACACCAAAGTAACAGCCTGAACAAAGCACCTTTACTGTGCTCAGGTCTGCAAAGTGCTTCCCTACCCAGCCTGTTCACTGGTGCCCCCGGCAGATGCTGGTGTGGGTGACTGTGTTAGGACCCAGGCTGCCAGGTGAGGAAATGGGCTAGGGGGTGTCTTCAGTGTCAGAGCTTCAGACTGCTCCCTGCAGCCTTGTGGCTCTGGCTTTAAATCCTTTCCACCCCTCCTATGCCAGGTGGTCTCTGTATTCTAGCTAGCACATGAAAGTCAAACAGCACCAATCTGGTCTTTTCCCACAGAATGTAAGTTGACAAGAGCCTTTTCCATCTGTGCCCTATCTCATCCAAAGCCCAAAGAGGAAGAGACTGGGCTCTCCTGGGTCCATGTCTGATCTCAAAGGATCCCCCATGTGTGGTCCAGGGGTGTCTCGAGTTAGGGGATGTTTCATACGTCTCCATCCAGGCTTTGGAAAAGAGCAAGCAACAGCCTCGGTGTTGAGTGGGAGGAGAGACCAGTGGGACCCCAGGACAAACAGACCACCTAGAACTTGGCCCAGGAAGACAAAAAGCACCCCATCCAGCCATGGATGCCCCTTGAAGGCAAAGTCAGGGAGAAGGACTATTCAAATGGAGCATGGAGCAGAGCCACCAACGCTGGCCACAGTGGACACCTGCTGAAGGGGCTAGCCTGACTCTTAGTCAATGCCATTGGTTGAATCAATAAATAAGATCTGGAAAGCATTATGTCATGACATCAAGTGCCTGTGAGTTCTGGAGTGAGCCAACAGGAACTAAAAAGCCACCTGTGCCCCTTCCTTGTGGAAGAAGTATTTGGAGAATTGTATTATAAAGAGAGGATCTCACAGTATAGCCCTGCATGGCCTGGGACTCACTTCAAGCTCACAGAGATCCACCTGCCTCTGTCTCCCAAATGCCAGGATAAAGATGAGTGCCACCACGCCTAGCACAAGCTTTGCTGATCTTGAACTTCTAAGTCTATCCTCCTGGTACTGAGAAGACTATGCAGATGGCCCGGAGGATGCCCACTACAGGCTGATTCAAATCAAGCAGGCAAATCCAAAGCCAGGTGCTCCCTAGACATCTTGACTTTTTCTGGGAAAGGGAAAGTGTTTGGGAGACCTCAGAAGTGACCCCACTGACTAGAAAGAAACAATTATGGAATACCTGGTATATGCCAAGTTAATTTCCCACAGGCCTCGTGAGTCCTGGGAATGGTCCTAGGTTGTGCAAGCCTCCTTTCCACTTTACAGCACAAGGAAGGAGTCCCTCTCCATGCACACTCAGTCTCCAGGATTGGCCTGAGTTGTTATCATCACCTTCCAAACACACTTTGCCCTCTGTTTTAGCTCCTCCAGGCTGCCAGAGAAAGGGCTTTTCCTCCAGTGTTCCTCCACGAGACAGAATTGAGACTCAAATAGCTCAGGGCTTTGCCCTGAGGTGGATGGGCAGTACAGGGCCCAGTTTATCCCAGGGAGAATGGTGGTATCACTCCCTGTCATACGTAGGCTGAGGCTCTGACCCTTCCTGATATCTGTACTGCCACTGCTACGTGCAGTGCTGAGAGACTGTCACTGAATAACGGTAAGGTGGCAGCCAGCTGGCCTTTGGAGTGGGTTGAGGAGAATAGTCTATTCCCAAGGCATCAGGACAGGTGTTTGACATTGGAAGACAGCAGAGCAGCCTCACACCGCTCCCATGGTGGCCCAAAAGACAAGGGGTTGGGGGAGCAAAGTGACAAGATCCCACAGCTTTCTGGAGAACCCAGATGTTCTCCAGAAACTTCCTAGGGAATGTCTGGGCTTTAAATGTTAAGTTAGTCCGCATGCGCGCGCGCACACACACACACACGGAATAAAGCATATCAGCATATCTGAGTGCTCACCTTCCTAGCAACACCAGTCCTGTGTTCGAAAGATCCCAATGTCACTGCTGGGTGAGAGGACAAACAATGTGGCCAGTACACGCAGTATTGGCTTTATCAAAGGGCATTCTGATGCATAATTAGCATAGGCAGGCTCTGGAGACATCATACAGAGCCCAAGAAGCTAGTCACAGGATACATGTTATTTGCTGTTCCTAGGGCAATCAGACAAGAGAGACATAGAGTCTCTCAGGGCTGTCAGGGTCTGGACCAAGAGGAAGAGGAGCTAGTGTGTAATGGACATAGGGTTTTAGTTGAGAAGACAAAAGAGCCCTGGAGATGGTAGAGGCTATGACTGCACAGCACTGAGTGTGTGGATGTGCTCAGTGCAGTGAGCTGGAGGGTTGAGATGGTCATGACACTGAGTTCATACTCTGTACCTTCAGCCTAATAAGAACCACAACTCACAGACAGGGTTTTGGCAAGACCCTCCAAGGGTAGCCTGTATGCTATCTACTGTGGGCTAGATTCTGTGTTTGAGCACATAGGTTATCTATCACTCCTATATCCTGTGGTCCTGTATCTTCTGGGAGTACTTAGATCTCAAAGGTCCTGTTAGATACCCATCTACCAGAACCAGCCAGCCCCATCACCCTTAAAGGGAAATACCCTACCCCTTCAAGGAAACTAAACCCCTGGAGAAGAACACAGAAATGGGACAAGGCATTGGTATGTGTTGCTTGCTTGGCATGCTGTGACTACCTAGGGGAGAAGTAGAGGACACAGTTGTTAGAAGTGGCCTGTGTTTGGATAAGCAGTTCTCTTTCCTCCTCCTGGAAGAAGAGAGGCTACCTGGAGACTTTCCCATGAGTCAGAACCTGCTCCTTAGGAGAAACCAGCAAAAGGAGCTCATAACCAGGAGGGACTGAGCCATGGTGTCAGACAGGGAGATGTTGCAGTTGCCAGTGAACTGGAAAGCATGTGGGTGTATCCGCTACACAAATGAGGAGCTGAAGCCCTTAAGGGCCAAGGGATTGCCTAAGGGTCACCAGCAAGGTAGGGGCAGAGGCAGCTATCTAGATCCCCTGCAGAATTCTCTTTCTACCCCTATTTGACACGGAGTCTGTTGCTTTGAGAACCTGATGACAGCTGGGGGGGGGGAGCTCTCCCTCGACAATTCTCAGTACAGGTGAGACCTCCATTCAGCCTGGGACTCTGTAGAGCCTCCATGATGTCCAGATCATCACCAAGGCTGCTTTATAATCATCCTTGGCAGGCCTCATGACCTGCTGCAGGTAGAAGAGACATCAGTGATACGGTGTGTGCTTCAAGACAGCAAGTCCTGAATGGCAGTAGGGAGGTGAGCAAAAGATAGTTCACAAACACCAAGAAGCTCCAACACAAGAGTCACCATCCTGGAGTGTCAGGATGACTTGCCAATCATCACACATGGGAGAAAGACTCCCCAAACAGGTTAAGAAGGAAACATTCAAAAAGTTAAGCCATTTGTGCAAGTAACACAGCCAGCCGGGAAACTCCAAATCCCAGAATCCTGCCATTGCTCCACGCCAATGCCGGGGACTTCTGAGGCTCTCACCGGCCTCGTGCAGAGAGACACACCCCCTCATGATGACTGGGACAGGGGCTGGTGACGCGGCTTGTAACTCAGCTCTTGCAAGGACTGTAAATCACAGAGCCACCTCTGCTCCATTGGTCAGCCGGGACAGCCATTCATCTTTGCCAGCATGATGTGCCTGATGGTGCTGTCTTCTTTCCTGCAACAGGGAGAGCAGGGAGATGAGTCTCTGGAGAGAGCAGGCCACCCATGTGGCCACCACTGAGAGCTGTCCAGATGGGCCAGCCTTCAGATTGCTGGGGTCGTGCCTCGAATCTCCACATGCATAGGGCCTGCAGGACAACTCTCCAGCTGCTCATACTTGGAAAAGAAGCTACTTGGTGTTTTCAGAGAGCAGGCTTGTTACTGGGGTGTCTGTGATCCAAGTGTGCTCTATGAAAGTGTTACATGGACAAGTCTGGTACACACAGGCTTTCTAGTATCCATGAGGCCTTCATGGAGGCCAATGGCCCAAAGAAGGCTTGAGAACTGACCAAAGGAAGAGAGCAACAGGGTTTCAGGGGTGTATTTACTGTTCTGTTGGCAGAGTTACCAGATCCTTGCCTCTGCCAGGCCTGGTGCCAGGTTCAGAGGATACAGACAACCCTGTGGCGGTTCCACTGAGCTGGAGGAAACAGTGAGCGGTGGGGACATCACAGCTGTACTAAATCAGGACAGTTACTGCAGGTGCCAGGAAGGAACCATGGAGGTAGCAGAACAGGAACATGAATGAGAGGAGACTGCCAGGCAGCCTGGGCAAGGGTTCTGTGGAGAGAAGCCTATATGGTGAGAGCTGAAAAGAGAGGGGCTGTGTGGCTGGAGGAGGGAGGGGTGCTGGGAAGCTCCAGCACAGGCCTGGGCACGATGAGAGTTCAGAGAGGAAGGAGAAATAAGAAAGAAAACTTTGGGGATTGGTGAATGCCTAGAGATCGTGATATCTGGGCAGGATATCAGAGACCCATAGGAGTTTTCTAGGCAGAGAACACACAGAGGCTGGAGGCAGTGCAAACTGGGTGGGGTGTGGGAAATGCAGGCTGGAGAGGAGCCCGTCGGGAAGCTGCCAGATTCATTCAAATATCTGGGCAGTGTGACAGCCCAGAGGGAGACCCCTGAAGAGTGATACCCTACCAGAGCGAAACATCCCTGTGCAGTTCCGCGGCCACCCCACAGCTGACGTCACCAAGGCCAGCTTTCCTGTGATGCCGAGGGTCTGTGGAGTTGGACAGCAGCAGCACCGTCTGAGCTGCATCCCTCACAAGACTGTCATCCCCAGCATCACCCTCAGTGCCCAGTCCTGTAGCACAGATCTCATTGTTCTCTCTCTCTCTCTCTCTCTCTCTCTCTCTCTCTCTGTGTGTGTGTGTGTGTGTGTGTGTGTGTGTGTGTGTGTGTGTGTAGGTGGCTGCAGACTGCTTTGCTTTTCAAAATGTATTTATAGCTTTCTTCCTGCATGCTATATCACATGTTGGGGGTGGGGAATGAGACAAAAATAAACTCAGTGCGAATCCTTGACCTCGTAGGATCTCTGGGGCCAGAATTCCCTCTCCATCAGAGTCTCTGTGGAGCTTCACAAGTGCTCAGGTCCTAGGAATGTCCGTAGCTCTTCAGACCCTGTGCACAGGGTAGATTCCAGAGGTCTGTATATCCAGAGGGTATACAGAGAACTCCTTTCTGTTCCGAGCATTCTGTACCTCGTAGCCTCAGCACCTGGTACTTGGGTATCACTGCATTGAGATGGATTCTATTCTGAGCACAGAGCACAGTCCCTAGATAGGGCTGAGTAACAGCATCACCCCTAGTTTACACTGACAGCTCAAGACAGCATCACCCCTAGTTTACATTACACACAGGGTTCATGCTTAAATTCTTGCACTGATCTTGTATTCACCAAGAAATATACAAGGATTAATACACAGAATTAATAAAGGCCATAGGGCCACCTCCAAAGTCCATATGGGATGTTCACAGGTTCAGTTTAAGGATAAAAGTTGGATTCCAGAAAGGATGTTAAAATGAGATGTTCACAGCAATCTCTCTCTCTCTCTCTCTCTCTCTCTCTCTCTCTCTCTCTCTCTCTCTCTCTCTGTGTGTGTGTGTGTGTGTGTGTGTGTGTGTGTGAAAGCTTGCCCACGCATGTACACACCCCTGTAAAGAAAAACGTTGGAATAGCTATTATAAGACCTCTCTCAGCAGGTTAAACGGCAGATAAACAAAGATAAAGAGAGATGTGGTGGACAGAAAGACAGATGTGAGGAAACCATCCGGAATTCAGTAACAAGGTAAAAAGCTGTGGGGAAAGAAAGTCTGCGTGGTCAGTAGAGATCGGAGGCTGTGACATCTGGGTTGAAACCCCAGTGACCAAAGAGACCAGGCCATGGAGAAAAATAAGGCAAAGGGTCCCAGGCATCAGAGTGCAAAGGCCCTCAGGTGGAGTAGAATCATCCAGGTGCCTGAAGGACAGAGAGAAGGATCCTTGGGCCTACTGTGTGTCAAGGGACTGTAGGAAGAGGGAAGAAGATGAGACATGGACCAGCAGGATTGGCTCCAGCTGAGGGCCCAGGACTGCGGAACAGTGAGAGCGCTTGCCTACCCGCTGACCTGTTCCTCACTCGCTTTCTCATTCTTTTACCTATACACGCACTCATTCATTCCCTTCCTCCCTCCCCTCTCATTCATTTGTTCCTTAATTACCTACTCCGTGCCTATGTGTCAATGTCAGGATATGTTTGTTCTTGAGGGCCGCTGGCCAAGTGAACCGCAATGGCTAAAGAATGAAGGCTTAGGAAAGATACTGGGGTGGTGGGGAGTGGGAGAAGGGAGGACCAGGAAGAGCCTCCTGAGATGGCAGGTGGAAGCCTGTAAAAAGGTGGCTGCGAATGTCAAGAGGACTCCTGAACATGAGACCAGGCTTCAGCCTCCTGGCATCATCAAAAGAAGGAGGACCTGTGTGAGCAGACCATGGTGGAGGCTCGGGCAGGAAGGCAACCACATGATAGGGAGGGAGAAGCCCTGGGGTACCAGGAAATTAGGCCAAAAATGGGGACAGTAGTCTATGCCCTACTTAGTACCAGACCCTTATGAAGACAGCTCCTTAGCAAGAGAGTGCAGCCCGACAGGAGGCTGGCATAGATGTGCCTGCCCTTGGCACCATTTGCTTCACTGGATCACAAGGTCACAAATCTCAGTGGGGACATAGATGGAAGCCTCTCTCAAATCAAAACCCATCAGACCGTGAAAAGCAGACTGGAGCTCACACCAGCACTTCTGAGGGTGAGGCAGGAGGATTGCCATAAGTTCAAGGGTAGCTTGAGCTACATGGTGAGTTCTAGGCCATTCTGAGCTTAATTATGAGACCTTCTCTCAGAAACAATGAAAGGAAGGGAAAAGGAAAGAAAGGAAGGTGGAGAGAGAGGAAGATAAGGAAAGGAAGGAAGGAGGGAGGGTGACAGGAAAAAAAGGAGGAAGAAGGAAAGAAGAGAAAAAAATGAAGGAAGGCAGGAGCCCAAATACAAGTTTGGAAGCTCTACCCCACCTTTCTCTTCCACACTGCCAACCCCAGCCCAACCACCATCACTTCCTGCCTGGGGAAGCTTCCTGCCAGTCTCTTGTTCCCAGGCTGGTCCCTCCCTACTCCACACAGCAGCCAGAATTCCTAGAAAGAGGATGATGTCATCACCTTGCCTCAAACTACCTTGTCTCTCACTGCTCTGAGGAAGCAGCCACACTCCTCAAAAAGGCACACAGACTATTCCATGATATCTAGCTCCGCCTGCCTCTCCTGCATGTCCTAAAAACTTGAGCCCTTCTTGACTGAACTTACTGCTGTGGCTGGGGCCACCGTGGGTGTCCAGAAGGTGGGCTGGAATTTCAGTTACACTCTCTTCTGTGTCTGCATAAGATATTCATTTCCACCAGTCCTTCCAGTGCTCCCCAGAATGCCTGCTCCAGCTTAGTCCCTGAATCCTTGGCTCAGTTTAGCGTCTGGACACAGCTCGGTGTTAGGGATTGGTGCTTGCAATTCTTAGGACAGAGGGGCACCAGTCCCTATAGTAACAGTGATGGAGACATGGAAGCAGGGAGCCTGGAGTTCAAGGAGGATCCTATGGGAGCACCGAAGAGAGCCTTACCCTAGGAACCCACCATGTAGGAGTCAGCCCACTGTCCCAGGACATAGGATTAGCAGGTCAAAGCATGCCATCCCAGAAGCTTGGACTGTGGGCACCTCCCTGGACCGGCATCCCCTTGGACAGCTGCCACACTCAGAATCTTACTGGTATCTAAGATGCATGTATATCTTTATCCACACTTCTGACTATACAGCCAGGTCCCACATCCAGGAAGTGGTGACACTAGCAGCTGGAAGTCTGGAAGACTCAGGACTGGTGCCCTTAAGCAAGGCACAGAGACACACACAAAACATTTCAAGCCCTGGAGAAACCACTCATGGGGAAGTATGAACAGTGAGGGACCTAAACAAGTTAAACCCCAGTCAACTTAACGAGTCTCCCCTCTGAGGCAGCAGGTTTCAAGACAATCCTTGAGTCAACATTTTTTTCCTGCCATATAATGGAAATCAAACATAAGATCCATGATTCCCATCCAACTTCAAATACAAGGCTTCAAAATTTAAGTCCCTACCCCATCTACTCCACTGGGTCGCTGATTTCTCTATTCAGATGTCAGAAAGTTCCTGGTCTGCACTCAACTATAAGCAGGGCAGGTATGAATCTCAGCATTGAATGAACAGACCAGTTCTTGAAATGGGACCACCCAGAATCCTCTGTACATAGGTAGTTCAGGAAACAGGCCCCCCAAAAGCAAGGGGCCCCAGAGTGGTAACCAAACTAAAAATCACTTTCTGATTCTTCAGCCAACACTGTCTCTACCTCACTTCCGGCTCACATTTATCCGGACATCCTATGACCCGCAAGCACCCAGACAAAAGCCATGTCATTCTGTGCCACCTCTCTGACCTAACATCCTTTTAATTATCAGGGAAAACCTTTTTGGATACCTAACCCAAGGCTGTGAACAGATGGCACCAGAGACCTACAGTAGAGATTGCCCTGCCTGGCTGGAACCAGTGTACCCATCTTCCCTCCAATGCATCTGATGCTTTGGTTTGCGGATTTCTTTCTGCGACTACAAAAGCTCACAAAACTGCTTCCATGGAGAAAAGTGTTATCTGGGGCAACCTGAATTTGGCTCAGAATAAATGACCTATTATTTCCCCCTTTAGAGTGAGACCTGGGCTGTATTCATATTTCTATGCACCCAACCACGGGCAGGAAGTTCTTTGGGGGTTCAAGAGGAATCAAAACGAAGTTCATTCCTGTAGCTGCTCTTGAATGGTCTGTTGATGCCTGGCCCCACCCACCACACATGAAAGCGGCGTCATCTCTGCTTTTCTCCAACAGGCAGCCCTGAAGAACTGTGGGTCCCTTCCCCTTCTATCTGCTGAATGTGGGGAATTTGCTGGCCTTTCTCAAAGCTGTGCTGAAAATATGATGATGACAAATGCAAGAGACTAGTGAAAACCAAGCAGTTTTTGATATACACTTCTGTAGAAAGGGACACCAGGATAGAAAAAGGGCAAGAATGACCTTCATGCTGATTTGGTGTCAAACAGTGTTTTGTCTTTGTTTTTAGGCCCCGTCTCAAGAAATTCCTGCCTCTTTCTCCATTGGGAGATCTTGCCCTATCCCTCGATTCTCCATCTTATTGGCTCAGGACACAGCCTTATCTTATGAATAACATGGAACTCAAGACTTCTCTGACCCTGGGCTCAGTCAGTTGTCCCTTTCCATCCTCAGAGTCCCGAGACAATCATCCTCCAGCCAGTGGGGAGGGACGCAGCACCTGCTGCTTGTCTGTGGCTCTGATGAGCTCTAAGTGCACCCCATGTTGAAAATGCACTATGAAGCCTCCGGCTGGAATAGTGAAGCATGGTTGCTCAAACCCTCTATCCTCTACAGACACCATGATGAGGCCAGTTAATGGTGCTCTGGGTTTCTTCCAAATAAGAAGAGAGCATCAAATAAGGTGCCTTCGCCTGCTCAGGTGATCCATTTCACCTGCTACATGGTCAGCAGATCATGGGCCACTTGCTGCTCTTGGACCCTGGCAGGGCACAGAATAGAAAGACCCACAATAGGAGCTGGCACAGGTCTAGCAATTGACTCTCAGATGAGGTCTGCCCTAAAACTGAAATTACTTCTGATGTTGAGCCAACCACATGATTGATGACTGAAGGGTTGATAAGACGCACAGACACACAGACACACACACACACACGCACACACACACATACACGAGGGGGTAGCTGAGCAACCCTCTGTGTTTGCATGTGTGTGCATGTGTGCATGCATTAGGGGAGACTGTACCTGGAAGGGAATGAACGAGTACACTAATGAACAAGAGAGGAGCACCAATTTTTCAAAAGCTGATAGAGAAGAACTGTCTCGATCAAAAATTTTTATAACCACACCAGATGTGCCTCTGTGAAGAACAGCACAAAAGGTATTTTATTATAACTTTTCCAAATTTTCGAAACAGAACAAAACAAAAAAACAAAACAAAAATACATGTGCCCTTATATCAGAGGCATGACGGTAAAGCGCCTGTGAGTTTTAATCAGCCAGGCGAACATCACAGACACAGAGACAGCAGCCCGAGATGGCAGGCTATTACTCATGGCTCCCCAGAGGAGGAGGGGGCACATGGGGAGCACTAGGGTCAGTCAGGAGGCAGGCACAGCAGCAGAAAGCCTTTATTAGGGTTTCCAATCTTCCAATTAAGACGAGCAGCTTGAGGTAGACTTAGACTGACTGGTTTGAATGGTGTGGGGGGGGGGTCTCCAGGCTACAAGGATGGGGGTTCCCTAGGAAGTAGGGTGGAGATTCACTTTGATTTGAATCAGAAAGGTGTGCTCACAGGGAGTCTTCTGCCATTCCCCCTCACCCACCCAAGGCCACCTCTTCCACAAGTTGCTGACATTACAAACAACTGAAGATAAGCAGCTCCAGGTTTATTACCCCTAGGACTTTAGGCAGGCTCCCTCAGTTTCCCCATCTGCACATTGAGGGTAACAATCCCTACCCACAAGGCTGTTGGAAGAAGCTGACTCTCGAGGCTTCTGTAAGCGACTGGACTGGAATCAGTGCAAACCTGCAGTGACTTTTCTTGGGGTCACGGGTGGGGGGGGAGGGCTGACACACTGGTGTGCAGTGGAAAAGAGCTCACACTGTAGACTAGGTGAGCTGCTCCCCAGCTTCTGGGAGCTTTCTGAACAGTGAGACACTGAAAAGATAAAGACAGAGTGTTCTTTCCTCAACGTGCCCTAATCTGTGCATCAATAGTAAGATTCATGGGGCTGCTTTTCCTCTCCTGGTCTCCAAGCTCCGCTTTAATTCACGGGTCTGTCCTGGAGGCGGGGCTCTGAATCTCATTACATACACTGGGGCTGGAGCTGGGGCAGATCGATTCCCTCTAGAAACGAGGCAATAAATCGCCCATAGACATTATGAGCAAACCTCAGCTGCCAAGAGGGAACACACAAAGCAGGCTTTCTCCAGCCCTGAGTTTGGAGGTTCACTCCTGTCCCAGGTTGACATTTTGAACCAGCCGTAGGCATGAGGCATGGCTGGGTCTTAGAACTACCTCCCAGAAATAGGCTCCTTTCTACAAAGGCAGATCCAATAATAACAACCAGCACGGCATTATTATAGGATGGAAGAGCGGCCCAATGTTGGGTCACAGGGGTCAAAGCAGCTTTTTGTTATGCACCCATGAAAGGTGACACCTCTGAAGACCACACTGACCACAGGGAGAATGGCGGTGAGATCCAGCTCCAACAAGGCAGCTCATAAAACTCGGTATTGATCATGGCCATAAATATTACAAGGAAAAGTACACAGGGGGATAAAAACGACACAGGCCAGAAAGCTAACAGCAATTTTGTTTTTATGAATTTCAGTTTTCTTCTTACCCACTTTTCTCTCTCTTTTTTTTCCTGGACAAAGTAAACATCACTTAAATTTATTTATTTATTTATTTTTTTGGAAGCTTTCGATAGCTACAAACGTTGACCGTTAACTGTAGCTTCTTCTGTTCCAATGACAGCACACCTCCTTAAAGCAACACGAGCAATGGCACTTATCCCTTTCACTTGTTCAACAGCCTGGCATCCTACTCTACAGCCCTAAAGGAATCCATCTTGATCTACTTTAGGTGTGGGAAAGTGGAGCTTGTTTTATGCACCTGAGTGAGTGACCCCCCCCCCCCCCAGAATCTGCCTGTTTGCCAATAAAAACCTCACCCAAGACACTGAAAGTCAGAAACTTGCGCCACTTCACCGTTCTCAGCCCTTCGAGGACACATCCCAGAGTTCTCCTGAGAGAGTGTCTGTCACCTACCCCGTCACTTTGTGTTCTATACTTGGCTACAGCATCAACAAGCCTAAGCACATGAGCGCCTCTCACTGGCTTCCAGTCTGGCTACCCTGACCTATTGACTGGAGGTTCCAGAAGGTGCGGTCAGTCAATGGCAGTCCTTCCTAGCGCTAAGCTGGGGCTGTCAAGTTCTTTCTTCACTCTGCCCCAGCCCCACACCTCGAGGTCTAGTCTCATCCAGTTTCTGCCACTCCGAGGCCCTTGCTCTTTTATAGTGCTGAGGGTTCTTACACCACCAGGAAAAGACACAGTCGGTGCGCTAACTCACAGCCATTTCCAGCCTCCTTTCCCACTTGCGTCTTATCTGAGATGCTGGAAAGGAAAATACTCGTGTTGGGAGGAGTGGCCTCAGAGCAGTTTCTGGCCATTCTAGCCAATGAGAAACAATGCAACATTAGGAACTGGGAAAGGCATGCATTTCCCTTTCCTATTCAGACACGTGAAGTGTGAAGCTGCAAGTAGCCACCTCGTGACAGTCTGACAATGCTCTTGGAGATGTGAGCACACTGAAGACAGAGAGCCTAAGAAACAGAGGAGGGCAGCTAGATGGTCGTGAGCGTCAGGGAGGAGCCGGGAAATCCCTGAGAACAGGCCTGAGTACCCATTCATCCTCTTTCCCCTTCTTCTCGAGTGCTCCTCCTAGGCCACACCTACTCATCTTCTGGGAATGCTCCAGACCTGGAGCCATATATTTTCCTGAGATAAACCAGTTATATTTATGTCCATACAATGTGGCTGCCTGTGAGTGGGTTCACACTGAAGTTGCCTAGGAACAAACTGGCTTTTCCAGAAAGGCTGCGAAGTAACCTCAGGGGAGGATGGACTACCTTGAGTAAAGTTAGGCTTTCAGACTGTGACAGGGTCCTGTCCCACAGGGGACCATTACTGCACCCTCTTTCTCTGTCTCATGGCTTTTTCTCTCAGACACAACACACTCTGCCCAGCTCCAATTAGTTTGGAGTTCTAGGTAGTTGAGCCGGGCAGATCCTGCAAGAGTTCTGATTGGCTTGGTATCAGTCAGTCTCCTGACTGTCGACCAATTGTCTTTGAGAGGGGTGGAGCGATGCTGCTTGACCCAGCCTTGCATCTAAGCTCCACCCACTGAGGAGAACAAAGCAGAGGTAAGAGAAAAAGCTGGACCAATCTCTGGCCTCCTCCCTCAGTCCATGTGATGGACAGGCTTCTGTGAGACACCAAGGGGAGCAAGGGCATCTTCTGGGCAAAGGCAACTCCTTCTTCCACGATATTCACAGCTTAGGTTCCTACAGGCACAGAGGCCTAAGTCAGAATGTGCATGCAGGTAGATGCAAGAGGAGGAGCCAAGTGTGAGGCAGAAGGCAGAGAAGCCAGTGTCCTGGTAAGGATGGAAGTCACTCCTGTTACAAGAAATCATGATGCTAAGGACCATCTGGCAAGACCAGAGAAAACCATTGAGATGTTCTGCCTCCTGGACAGGCAGGTGCCTGAGGCCCTAGGAGAGCTGCGCTGGTCAGTGGAAGGCTGACTAGAGTGTGCAGCATGGCCCCAAGGCCTCTGTCCCACTGGCCGGAGGATACAAGACCAGGACTGGAATTAGCCCAACAAGGAAAAGTTCAGTCTAAGAAGGGCACTTCCAGGATACATACACCCACAAGGCTCTGCTGCTGGTGGCCACACATGATTCCATAAAGTTCTCTAATTCTGTGTTGCCTGCTACCTTCAGCCCTCAGTTCTAGAAGAAGAAACCAAGCTTGGGGACACTAAGTAACTTCCTCGGAGTCGTCCAGCCGGGGGAGGGCAGATCAGCACTGGAATCCAGATCTCCCTTTTCTCTGTAAGGCAGGTGCCCCCACGAGCTCCTCTTCACCCCAGGCATCTTAAGGGAAGGAGAACTGGGCTGAGATTTCCTGCATGTTGCTGATAAGCAGCCTCCTCACACAGCCTAGCTCAGCCAGCCCGGGGTTGCAAACACTAGAATCTCCCATTTAAACCCAGATATATTTGTTAACCTGAACTGTACCATGCAGAAAAGCCTAAATGAGAAAAAAAGGAAGGAAGGAAGGAAGGAAGGAAGGGAGGGAGGGAGGGAGGGAGGGAGGGAGGGAGGGAGGGAGGGAGGAAGGAAGGAAGGAAGAAAAATACCACCAACAACAAAAATTGTTAGTGATCCACCCAGAAAGAACAACAGCTTTGAGCTGGTAAAGCCAGAACACTGGCAGCCTCAACCCAGTCTCCCCCGAGAGCTACAACATTTCATTCTCGAGTCTGGAAAGCGTACACCCAGCCCCAGCGAAGTATTTAATTATTGAGCATCCCAGCAATTCAACTGCGCTCACCACAAGCTCTGCTTTGCACAGATCACTGGGAGTCACTGGGCCTCCACAACTCCCATAAATCATTGCAGTCTGGCAGAAGCCCAGGCACAGGGCAGCAGCAGCAAAATCATACAGAGTGCAAAGAGAGGCCGCAGGCCATTCGTCGGAGAGCTGGGGCTAGAGGGACACAAATGGTGACTAAGAAGAAATGATTTGTGGCCCTGAGGGAGATGCTTGCAAGGAAAGGGCAGCATGTGAGAGAGAAACCACATGGTTAGCCGTGTTGTCGGGGAAAGACCGCACAGGAGACCCCAGAGTTCAGCCACATGTGAAAGAGGAGATAGCCTCTCACCCGTCACCACGCCCAATGATTACACAGTCCAGGAAAGCACGGCTCGTTGAGGGACCAGCAGGCGCTGGACTCCGACTTCAGGAAGGTTGGGTGGGGCACTGAGCAGTTGGTTCAATGTCACATGGATAGATTGGGGTAGTTCTGCTCCCGAGCCACGTTCCTGACCAACCCATAGAACACAGGACCACACTCGGTGTTGGGGCAGGTGCCAAAGAGGCACGGAGCTCAGGCTGTGCTGGCTCCAAGGCTGACTTGCGATGTTTGCCTTAGGGTGTTTGCGGAGGGAACAAGAGGGATAGGAAGGCAGAACACACCCCAGCTGGCTGGTGAAAATGGACACTTATTGCCTGCGCATCTGGAGGATACCCTAAGGGAACTGCTAGATGTCTGTGGCTTCAACGTATCCTCCTTTACAGCATCCTCTGTAGTCACCATGTTGGGGTCCCTATGCCTGGCAGCACGCCGACACCTCCCACTTGAGGGTTTCTGAAAGTATCAATCGTGTCTTTGCAGGTCAGGCGGGCAGAGTGTCCTGAGGGACTCAGATATGCTATCCGATGAAGTTCCCACCTTCCTCCTGTGCAACCTGGCCTGAGAATCGCCGGGCCAGACCACACCCCTGTCTGTGTAGGGTAACAGACCTCCAGGCTCAAGACTTAAGGCTTGGGGCTTCTCCAACAGCACCTCCCACAGATTCTCACTGGGACAGGCACGTCCTCCGTTTCCCAGGAAAAGCCATCCCAGTAGGATCTGGGAGGAAAGGAAAAGGGACACCAGAGCTGAGGGGGCCTGGGGAGGGGGCGCTCAGCTCTCATCTCATCTGAAAGACATTATCTCTCTGGCCCTATTGAAAGGTCTCCCAATGAAAACCGAGCATCTGGAAACAGTGGCAACCGAGTCTCCTCCCCAGATGACTGACTTTTGGCCAGAGGGGTGATGGGAGTTCAGAGGACAGGCAAACACGGAAGATGGCAGGGCAGCTAGCCCACCTCAGATCTTGGCATGGCTGCAAGAGACAGATCGTTGGGGACAAGGCTCTCAGAGCCCAGAGTGTCAGCAGGAGCCAAAGAGGGTGCCCAGACTATTAGGGACCAACACCAATACGGGCAACAAGGACCCTCTCATTATCTCTGTCCCAAGAGTTGATGCTCAGAAAAATTGCCAGGAAGGAATCAGTGACCAACTCTATGGTCCCTTTGCAATGTAGAGATGCTCCGTGGGTTAGTAATACACCCATCCCTCCCTGCTGGGAAGTCAGCTGTCATTGTTAGCTCAGCACCTCTCACTCGGCAGGCAATGCCATTGAGGATAAGCAGGGGGACAAGAAAGTGCCCAGAGTGACCACTTATCACATATTCCAGGGTTGGGTGAGGCTTCAGAACAAGGACCCTGGAGTCATTCACAGGCTCTCTTCACACATGCAACTTTCTCATTCAGGCTTCTAAAAGACCCTCAGAAGGAGGCAGGCAGTTCTGTAGCTCACTTCTGCCTCTCTCCAGGCTGTTCTAAATTTTAATTAGCAATAATTATCATAAACATTTCAGAGTACTTGAGCATCTACAAACCACTTTGCACGCATTATCTCCCTGGGAACTCACGGAGTTCTGTACGTGGGGACCTGTGAATGAGCTGCTTTCTGGATGGTAGCCAGAGCATTGCCTGTTGCAGGGACGACTGGGCCAGGTATTCTCTGTGGCCTCTAAGTACTGGAACCTTTACATGGGCTGCTAGTTTTTATTTTACACAACCCAGCAGCAATGCAGGGAAATTCAAGAACCACTGACGGTGGATGGGAATTTGATGTTCACGAACGGTGTGCATCTCGCTCAAGGGCCACAGCGAAGGAGAGGGGAGCCGGGACTCAACCCTGGGTCTGTCTGACTCCAAGAGGTCAGAAGGACAGTGACAATAATGACGATACAGGACACTAACTGATGTCACCGGAGCCAGGCACAGAGCCTGGCACTTGGCATTGTCTATCGTCTTATTCACTGCTCACAAGGAAAGGAGACAGTGCCTGCAGGAGTGGATAGAGAGGACTGTGGAACCACCCTGGGGCAGAAGGCTGGAGAAAGGAAGAGAACTATAACTGGGTCAGGGCTGACGTGGAAGTGGGGACACAGTCTGAGCAGGCAAGTGAAGAAGCCGGCTCTGGGTAGTGCAATCCTGAGGTAAGAGCCTTGCAAACTGGGAGGGCGTTTTGTCCTAAGATCCCACCTCACCCTGGGTCCAGCCTGAGACAGATCTCACTCACTGGGGTTAGAGTTACTTGTTAGGCGAAGTTTTGAGCTTCTAACAAACTACAGGAGTCTGTAGTGCAGGACGAGGTCTCACAAAAGGGGTCATTGGACCAACTACAGGTCATGTAACCCTGGAGTTCTGCCTTGGAGATGACACCCACCACCGCCCTGCCCTGCCACCTGCCTCAGACCTTAGGGCCACTGGAACAAGAGAGTAGGAAGAATGGTGGATGTCCTTATCCGCTGTAGAATATTATTTTAAGATATGCTACATTTGTTTTTGCTGTGCAACATTTGTTTAATGATGCAAAGATGTGTTGCATTCTTTTATGTTGCATTTGTTTAACTCTGTGAAGCTGTGTCACTTTGTCTGTCTAAAAAACCTGATTGGCCTAATAAAGAGCTGAATGCCCAGTAGCGAGGCAAGAGAAAGAACAGGCAGGGCTGGCAGGCGGCGAGAATAAATACAAGAAGAAAGAGAAGACTGAGGAGTAAGAGAACATGGAGAGGAGGGCCAGCCACACAGCCACACAGGCATGGGGTAAGAGTGAAAGTAAAGAATACAGAAGTAAGAGAAGGAAAAAGGCCAGAGGCAAAAGGTAGATGGGATCGTTTAAGTTAAGGAAAGCTGGCTAGAAATAGTACAAGCTAAGGCCAGGCATTTATAAAAAAGAATAAGACTTTATGCATGTGATTTATTTGGGAGGTAGGTGATGGGCCCCCAAAGAGCCAAAGAGTAAAAACAACAACACTTTTCAGTACTGTGTAAATCGGAGGCTAGCAAGGATCGGAATCTGGGTCTTGGTTCCCATTTCAGTGGCAGCCACCACAATTGGGGGTGGAGTGGAGGGTAGGGGACGGTCTGCTAAACCTATGTAAACCAGTTTTAACCAAAGCTTTGTGGCATAGCTTGTAATTCCAGCTACTGATGTGAGGCTGGGAGGACAGGAAGATCATGAGTCAAGGCCAGCTTGAGTAACTAAGACTCTGCCTAAAAGAAAAGAAAAAACAAACAAACAAACAAACAATAACAAAAAACCCGACTGGGGATGTAGTTCAGGCGTGAGGAGATTAAATGTATGTGTGAGACAAGCCTAGAAAAGCAGTCAGAGAGTTCAGGGATAGGGTGGGGTGGAATGGAAGAGGCGCCCAGTGTTCCTGGTGGGAGCTTCAAAGCCAGGGGGAGGAAGGAAACTCTCAGCAGGAGCAGAAGTTAGAGCAGCTGAGCTCAGGCTTCTAGAAGCTTAACCAGGCTGAGCGAACCATGGAGGGGTGATGGTCTCCAAGTTGCCATGCTTTTTATGATGTGTCCTTTCCAGGTAAGAAGGAATAGGGAGCCCTGTAGATTGTCTAGGATCATTCAGCCTATGACCTGACACCTGGAGATACAGACTCAGTCCAAGGCTGTGGGGAGAGTGGTATAGTGGGGAAGGTGGCAGCGCTGGTCACTAGGACCCGTGTTCACTTGTTTGAGGCAGGCGCTCACATAACCCAGGTTGGCCCTGACCTTCTTGCCTAGCTGAGGATAGTTTTGAACTTCTGTTCCCCCTGCCCCCTTGTACTGAGTCCTAGAAGTCCAGGCACGAGCCACCACACCCAGCTCGGGCTGCTATTGAAGGCTGACTGTATCTTGTCATCATAAACGCGTGTTTCTATGGCAACCTGCCCCCTTACACATGTTTAAGGCAGAGAGTCTGCAGTCAGAGATGAACAGAGTGAACTCTGGAGCCATGTCTGGCAGGAGAGACACTGGGTGCAAAGTGAGGACAGCACCCCGACTTTGGCCTTGGCTGTGGGAAGCAGAGACCAGCTGGAGTTAGAGAAGCAAGGAAGCTGGTGGGGAGTTCTGAGGAACGAGGAAAGAGATGAAGAGACCAACTGTAAGGAGAGTCCTTAGCATGAGGGCAGACCTGGAGACCCCCAGGGAAGGCTGTGGCTGTGAAGCATGGGGTCTAGAGACCCCCCCCCCCGGGATCCCTGGCTGTGGGGAAAATTAAGCCATGCGTGAATGAACAGTGACGATGACTGTGGATACCCAGGGTATGTTCCCTTTATGTTTCTTTCTGGAAGGTCTACTTTGGTTAATCTGGTAACTTACGTATTCATAACTGTCAAACTGAAAGAACTCAAGTGTTCAGCAACTGAAGAATGACCACTGAGACATGATCTACCCGTAAATATTGCTCAGCCATATGATGGTCCCTTACATCTGGGTGGGCTGAGGCCGGAGCATCGCCCTGACTTCAAAGCTATCCTGGACTACAAAGTGAAACTTGGACTTAGAAGACCAAAACAAATGTAAAAATTGAAATGAAATGGTGACCTCCTTTGGTTTAAAAGCAGACAGCCAGCAAAGTGCCTGCCTCCTCAGGCAGGGAGACCGTATTTATGATCCAAAGAAAAAGCTAGACGAATTGACTGAACCCAGTTTCTAAGCATCAAGGACACCTACCTTCCTCATTACTCTCCTCCTGGCTGCATTCTGCCCAGGCCCAGACCCCTGGCCTTTGAGAGTGGAGGGCCCCTCCCCTCGTTCACATGCATTCCTCCCTGCTCCACACATTTCCTACTGCTTCATTTCATTTCTGTTTTCTTATTCCTTTATTCAGGAATTGTCCCTCGGCCTCTCCTTGGCTAGTTCTGTGCAGAGAGAAGAAGTGGCCACCAAGAGATGTCTGTCTGCCTTCCCGTCAATGTGTGTCTGCCTGCCAGTCAGATTTATGGAGTGCTTTCAGCAGCAAGCAGGCCCAGGGTTGGCAGGAGAGACTGGGAGTCTCATCCCCATTGCCCAAGCAGCCCTCTGTGCATGGGAGCCAGAGTTCAGGCATCAGGGGGGTCAGAATGAAGCTACCAAATGGTTGATCTGATGGCCACTGTCCAAGGCCAGCCTCAGCACTCCCCATTCCTCAAAGGCAGGGTCCTCCACGCCTTGTCCTCCTCCATCACAGCTGCCCATTCCCCGCTCTACACAGACTTCCAGTCCTCCTATCTTGGCCCTTGGACGATTAATTCCTGTCTCCCAAGCCCCCAGTTCAGCTTGAGTGGGGCCTCCTCCTGGACATTAATTCAGCTGCACTGCCCAGCTTCCCTGCTGCCCAGGTTCTCTCCTAGCAACTGCTGTGCAGGGCTGCCATTGATGCCTGCTCTGTGCCCCCTGGGTGGACTGTGAGGACAGCCCTACGCCTCTCCCAGTCCCAATTCCAGCTCCTTTGAGGGACCCACAAACACAAAGCTGAAATTAACACATGGAACTCACGATATTAAGGGACATAACATTTATAGTCATCTATAAATGGCAAGCGTTCATGAGACGCATGATGATTGAATTCAGTGTAGCTCATTAAGTCAGAAATAAAACTCGGTCACAAAAGGCCCTGGGACAGTGTTCATGTTCCACCCACCGAATATCTGTCATGGGAGGGTCCTAAATCAGAGCGGCAAGGGCATTCACCACGTAGGAGCAAAGGTGAAAGCACTGGACGAAGCTCTCTGTGGGCACACGTACACATCTCTACTCAAACACACACGCATGCACAGGACAGCTATCAGCTTGACAGCGCTGACAGCCGGCGGCAGCTGAGCTCTGGGTCTCCAGAGAGCACGTGGAGCAGATGACAAATCACCTTTGTTGCTCAGTCAGGGTTTCATGGAAGCAGGAGCAGGTCCTTGCAGGGACACAGATGGGAACGGAAAGATGGAGGCTTCCCTGAGAATCTGCTGGAAGAGCTGTGGTCACAAATGCTCCTATACACTGCAACCTCAGGCTGTCAGCTGGATAGGGGTGGCTGTGTTGCTCCCAAAGGGTCAGTGATTCTGATACACAGACATAACACCCTCAGAAGCTCATCGAACTCTATGTGGCAGATGCTTTTAAATCTGCTCCGCCTCTCCCCTCCTTGTAAGTATCGGGTTTCCTTTCGAGACACTTGGGGAAGCAGATTGAAAGAAACACTGAGTCAACCTTCACGGGGCTGTGTGTTAACAGAGCTGATATTATAAAGCTGTGGGAGGCATTTGCATTCAACATTTTACCTTTCCGCAGCATTATCTTCCCAGAAGTCATTATCCACAGCCCCTTCCTCACTGGGTTCCCGCATCCCGGGATGGTCCTCAGTACATACAGCTCTCAGTACTCAGGGCACACGAACCAGCGCTTCATTATTGTACTGTAGCATCATTTGCTTAATGCAATTGGATGTCTTTCCTGTTCCTGGTCATTTTCTATTACAAGTCAAACCGTGTTACATTGTACAATTAGCTGTATCTGTGTCTAAATGACCAAGAAACCCCAAAGGGAGTTGTTACTGACGGGCAAAGCAAAGACCATGAAACGGCGGACAGGAGGTCGCTGGCTCGAGGCTGTGGTGAAGGTGCTGCCACAGTCTGACCCAGGCTGCAAAGAACCTTGTGTGAGGAAAGTCACTGGTGGGGAGAAGCCAACAAGGCAAACATCCAGCAGGACTTTGGAGCAGAGGGACGTGGAGAGTAGAAATGATGAAGGTATGCTCTCATCAAACCCGAGGCATCCAAATGCTCTCTGAACCACGAAGGACCACAGTCCCATTCCATCCCTACCCGACACACACACACACAGAAATTACCCTGATGGTTAAATGCTTGGCGACCATTAACACTGTACACTTTCCCATTAGCTCTATTTGTAAATCTTGGCAGAAGAAGGTTTTCAACATGGTGATACCTTTATAAAATTCGAGACTTTTCAAATCGGTCTTACATTGAAATAATGCTATGTCAGAGAATGGACTTCAAGCTACTGTCTTAGTTTGGGTTTCTACTGCTGTGATGAGACACCATGACCACCGATAAAGGAAAACATTTAATTGTGGGTGACTGACAGTTCAGAGGCTTGACCGATTACCACCGTGGCAGAAAGTACAGTTGCACGCAGGCAGACACAGTGCTGGAGACTAGAAGAGTTCTATCTCTGGGTCGGCAGGCAGCAGGAAGAGACAGTGACACTGGGCTGGGCTGGAGTTTCTGAAACCTCAAAGCTCACCCCCAGTGACATACCCTCTGCAAAAATATATGCACACATACTGACTCCAACAAGGCCACATGTTCTAATCCTTTCTAATATGCCACTCCCTCGGAGCCTATGGGGGCCATTCGGATTCAAACCACCACCACTACTTATATTATAGATTGTTCAAGGGCCTTCATTTAAGGCTCCCAATGTACAAGAAACTGGGAACTCCAAGCTCATCACTTGCACCTATGCAAAGGGTATGGGTGCTGTCCAGGCTTCCAACTTATTTACCAGCAGTCATTTCTTTCAAGCTAGGGTATGTGCATAAACACTCCTTTATCCCAAGCCCAGTACTCCAGCTAGGCATAAGGACACTGTTTTGTGTATTAATACTTCATGGCTTGACTCTGATGCCCACTGTGGCATGCGTGCTTTTGAGAACCAGGCACTCAGAACCTCAGCTTGTTTCTCGCCTGGTGATGACAGCAACTTGAACTTAAAGCCAAGTAGAAGGAAAATGAGATTCACTGTGAGCTCCTTGTGAGCAGAGCAGCAAGGAACGTGAGCAGTTTGGGGGCACAGAATGAACACCAAAACTATGTGCAGCAGTGACTTAGGTGGGCCCAGCCCAACGGATGCCTGTGGAATTCTCCATCTGTCCGTGCTCCTGAAGAGACAGGTGTCAATGGGACACGTGAACATCCTACGTGGTGACCTTCCTGTACTATCCTCTCATGAAGGATGATGAAGTACTAAAGATGTCTCATTGCTAAGGGCTGTTGTGATGATGGTGGGTTCCGCCAGAGCCACCCCACAGTGAGCAAGCTGCCCTGGGCTCTCCCCAGCCTGGGAGACTGGAAGCTTATGATGATTTTTACACGATTGCTTTATAGTCTCCTGAGTGTTCATAGCCTTTAAAGGCTGCACCACATGTGTCTACAGGATTCAGCGATACTTTAGCTGCACTGAAAGCCAGAGAAGCAAGAGGCAGACCCTGGAAAGACCAACGCTGGAGCCATGCTGCACTGTGTGCTGTGATACAGAACTGAGAATCAAGGGAACACAAACCTTTCGTGGACACAGATTTCTCCCTCTCTCCCTCGAAATGTAGGGCCAGAGGCTGGGCGGTCTCTGCACACCCAGGTGTTTGGCAGGCAGAGGCTCTGCTGCTGTTCTTCACAGCCAGGTGGTATTTCACCTTCCCTGCAGAGATCAGTCTCCTCACCTCTGGGTCTCAGTTCCAAGTTCATCTTTGGGTCACTTTTGTCACTAGTGCCAACTGAATTCATCCCCTAATATATCTGAGCCCATTTTTCCAGTTACCCCCTCTCATAACACTTTAAGAAAAGCCAACACGAGCTTTGTGGACCTCAAAACACCAGGCATTTTCAAGAACTTTAAATAACACGTAGCTAACCCTCCCCAGAGTGGTCCTACAAGGTGCAGGCAGTAGCTTTGATCTATACAAAGCAGACACTACTGATCTACAGTACATCTGGACAAGCAGATACACAACTACCTTGGGCTTGCTCCAGAACCTGGCCCTCCCCACAAGGGCATGCAAACATGTTCACAGTTTGCTGTGTGGCTGTGTGTTACAATGTCGATCTCCTTGGATCCCCTGTTTAAATTCACTTCTGTGTCCATGCTGGCTGGATGGAATGAGAGGAGAGGCTTGTGGCAAAGCCTCCCGCATTAGTGAGCAAGCTGCTCCGGCTGCCTAGAAGAGCTCACGGTGGGAGCAAGAGCCTGGTCCTATCCCAGTGAAACAGATGAGGATGACCGAGGGCTGGTTCAAACCCCACTGGAAAGAAACCTCAGGGACAGAGTGAGAGTTACGGTGGGCCCTGGGTGGGCCCATCCACTGGGAGTCCAGGATACATGGCTGGCCTGCTCCTGAGTTCAATTTGTGTCCTGGACAAAGAAGAACTGGATAACAGCATTACAATTGGTGAACAAAGCAAAAGACACACGCAAACTCTTTCCTAGAAAGTGCACGCGAGGTGAGAGATAGCCCACACACACACAAACACTCACGCATGCACACATATAAGCACGCATGCATGCGTTCATAGCTCTAGTTGGTGTGGAAGGCTCATTTCACTCTCTCAGGTAGTTGGACCCATGTAGCCATCACAGATGGTACAATCCCATGATTTTTAAACTTTATGTCAGTGTCCATTCCAGCAAAACCTAACGTTGAACTGACTACTGATCTCTCCAGGCTAGTGACAGGAGACACAGTTCTCCCTCCCTGCTCAACAGCAGAAGCAAACTCTGCCCCAGCAGCATACAGGGACCCTCCAATAGGGCACGTGCTGCTGACCTAGGTCTCCCACAGTGAGGTAGAGTCTCAGCATTTCCAACTTGCAGTGGTTTCAGGTTCAGTTATGCTGAGTTCATTGGATGGAAAGCTGCTGAGCCGGGGAGCACCTGTGCTCTCACCTCACAAACAGGAAAGGATGCTAAAGACCAAGAGCCTCCTCCACCCGCACCCAGGAAATGCAGCTCTGAATAGGCAGGCCAAGGAGAAAGAACTGCAAGTCTGCTTTGTAAACTTGAGACATGACTCCATCCCCCACACTCTAGTCACCTCCTCACCCTCCATCTCAGACATCTCCACAGTTCCTGTGATATCTGTCTGTGAGCTGAGGTCAAAGCAGTTGTCTCATGGGGCAGGTTTACCACTGCCTGAGTCATAGTGTAGATGCTACCTGTCACCTTCAGGGACGTTCTGAGGCTGAGTCTGTAGTCACATCAAGGAATTTAGTGCCTGGATCTTTCCAGTCCGTCCACCCTCCACTCCCACTCCACCCCACTCCTATGCACCTATGTCTACCCCTTCCTCACTCGCCCTGTCACCTGTCGAATACCCCCTTATTCACCATGTTGGCACATAGCAAGCTCAGATGCAATGACTTGCTCATGGGATTCAAATTTCTGCTCCTCTGTATATCCCCAGCACTGACCATGAGTGGCTCGGGTTCTAAGTTCAGGCTGACCTCGGGAGTCATTCTCAACACGGTCACGACTCACCCTTGCAGAGCTCTGGGGCCCATGTCATATGGTCTGGGCAATAGCAATGTTCCCGGCGTCCTGACGCCCATGATGCCACCATTCTCAGGCTGGTGCTGACATAGTCTTGGGTGCTGAGGCAGTCAGCTAGGATGGATCAAAGCCTTTCTTCAGGACAGAAAAGAATCCTAAATACGAGGATCCTGACTAGGGTCCTGGGGATGCCTGCCGTGGGGGGAGTCTGGAAGGGGCGTCAGGAGAGAGGAGAGAGAAAGAGGGGGAGACATGGAGAAGCTCTCTTTCACAAGGGCACATGAATGACAGCCTGAGCTAGGAAGCCTTAACAAGGAGAGGTTTGTACAGTTCAGGGCTCCAGAGCTTTCACCCCACAGTCAGTCGGCTCCATGATCTACCAAGGTAAAGCCGGTTCCAATGGCAGCTGGAACTTGTGGAAGAGGAGAGCACTCAACATGTGACAGCCAGGAAGGAGGTGTGGAAAGGGCCAGGCCTGACATAGAACCCCCAAGTATCCATTTCCCTCCCAGCACCAGGTGAACCAGGGGCTGGGAATCAGTACGGTGCTTGCTGTGCCCACAGGAGAAGCCGAGCCCAGTTCTCCAGCAGCTGTGTCCAAAAGCCTGGCACGGCAGCATGCACCTGTAGCCCCCACGTGGGGGAGGTGGAGGCAGGATGATCCCCAAGGCTTGCTGGCCAGAGACTCAAGATGGAGCTCACCCAGCGATTCTGTGTCCAGAAAAAAAAGGGGAAGGCCGAAAGTGTCTGAGAAAGACGCCTGGCTCTGACCTCTGGTCTCCACACGCATGTGCAGACATGTGTACCTGCACACATTTGTACAGATACAAAAAAGAAAGCAGAATGGCTTTATCGCCAAGATACTAGGCCCCTGATCAAGCCAATGTTTAGCTCTCCCGGGGCCTCAGTTTCTGCAGCGAGACAGTTGGGCTGATTCACCCCCAGGTCTCAGATAATTGTTTTAGTTTTTTTCCAACTTAATTTGAATCCATCCAGTTTCAATTCTGCTTAATATCACACAAGACCAATTCTTCTTATTCACTGCGAAAACCTGTCACAGCCCTTTCATAATACGCTGCCAGCTTTCTTCTCCCTCTCGTCACCAGAGACAAATGATGCCTCGCTTCCGCCTTTCCTTCACCCCATCTTCCAAGTTTCCTGCCGAGACAGATGGCCCCTCCATCAAGGAGCATGCCTCCTCTCGAGGCCTGGGCTCATCGGCTTCTTTGATTTATGGGAGAAACCAAGCAAATCACTCGCCACCCAGACTGCCAGCCCAGGGAGGTACCAGTGTCTCTCGTGTCCTCGTGCCCCCTATGCACCGATTCGCTTTTCCACAATGGCCCTAGGGTGGACCTCTGAGGCTCCGTGAGATCACTTGGCCTCTCAGAGATTTCCCTCAGATATGGAGACTCTGGATTTAAGACCTGCTGCCGCTGGCTGAGCCTGTCTCCCTGGCCAACCCTGAAGGTCCATCCTTTTTATCTCAGCGTGGAGGCTGGGAAGACCTGGCCTCTGCTGTTTGTAGGACTCATTATTCATCTTCCTCTTGCTGCCCTGCACAGCGGTGCCCTCTGTGGAGTGTCTGCATCGATGGGAGTGGCCAGCCAGGTGTAGGAAGCCCCTCCTGCCTGCCACAGATGGTCTCTGGCCGGGTTCCTAGCCTGGACTAGGTGCACCTGTTGACTCTCCAACTGGTGAAAAAAACACCTTAGTTATTCAACTTACAAGGAGGAAGGTCCCTAGAGGTCTGCCCCACGGTCACTTTGTCCCATTGCTTTAGGCCTGTGGCACAGGAGACTCTCAAGACAGGAACATGTGGTGAAGGAATTGTCTCCCCTCATGGCAGTCAAGAAGCAAAAAGAGAGGAAGGAGCCATAGTCTCAGAATCCCACTGAAGGACGTGTTCCTAATGACCTTACACCTCACTTCCTCCTCTAGGCCACACCTCCTGAAGAAGTTACACCTCCAGGTGTTACCTTAGGCCAATGACCAAGTTTTGCACAGGTGGGTCTTTGAGGAACATTCCAGATCCCAACTCACTTACTTGTACCTGCTGCACATGGTGGAGGACACCAGATTTTCTAGGCTTCTCCTGGCACACACGTGGTTCCTTTAGTCTCTGCAGCATCAGCCACCTTCTGAAGCTATAACTATGTAATTACCTCTCTAGTTGTTGGCAGGAGAGCTTTTCTACCACCGATTATATGTAACCCAGAACTGCGTCTTCCTTCCCAACCCCAGACTCACAGGTTTCAGAAGCTGAAAAGCAGGAGCAACCAATAAGCAGACGGAGAAGTGAGACCAGAGACATTTGACAGAAGGCTTCCCAAGGTCTCCTAGACACAGACTATGGCTGGATCATTCTAGTTCCCCTGCCAGTGAAAACCACTCCCAAACCTACACAATGCTCTCCAGGTACCATGAGAACCCAGTGCCCCTGCTGGTTTATGCAGAAATAAAAGTCAACACAACTTCTCAATCCTGACGTGTGGTGGGAATCTACACACCACACACTAAAGATCACAGGCACCTTCTCAGTACAGCACAGCTCATTCATTCTCACCGGAAGCACCCAGGTGCCCTTCTCTTGGTCCCAGAGTACAGCGGGACTCCTACCATCATCACCATTGGTTTTTATGGTGCTGAATACTGGGTAAATCCTATTGCTGTAGTGGGGGGGGGCTGGTAAAGCTCACATGAAAATCCCTCCCATCTCTGTGGGCACAGCTATTTGGAGCGGGACCTGCCCTGCTCCTCCTGGCAAGAAGTAGCCTGTCTCCTCAGGTTTGGAACAACTTGGCACCTCCTCACACCAGAGAGAGAAGCAGTGTCACTGTGAGAATGGCAAGCTTGCACCTCAGGAGACCTTCAAGATCCCACTCTCTCTCAGCTCCGCCTCTACACCTCCACGTGCAGAAACCCAAAGAAACCTCCACGAGGCTGAGGGCCGTGCGAAAGAAAGGGGTGCATCCTTGTTGGAGAGATGGTCACCAAAAGTGGGCACCAACCACCCTCAGCCACCAATCACAAGGCCTTGCTTTACTCCACAGCCCAAGTGGACTTTCTGATGAATGAGGGTGAGGCCAGCAGAAAGCCGCCCTGCAGAGCAAAGCCTTACAAATGTATAAACGAAGCAATGGGGCTTGGAGGATGCAAGCTTTGGGTAGCAACAGCCCAATAGTATTCAAACAACACACCCTCCTTTTTTCTAAATCAGTGTTGTGATGGTGGTGGTGGAGACTCACATGTCCTTTGTATTATGCCCTGTGATGGATCTATTTAAGGTCAATAGAGTGCTTGCTGCACAAGCACAAGGACCAGAGTTCGATCCCCCAGAAGCCACATAAAGGGTTGTGGTGGGTGCCTGTAATCCCTGTTCTGGGATCAGAGATAGCAGACATAGAGGTTTGCTAGCTAGCAGCCTGCATGAGTCAGTGAGACCATGTCAATAAGAGACCTTGTCTCAAAAGATAGAAGGCATACACACACACACACACACACACACAGAGAGAGAGAGAGAGAGAGAGAGAGAGAGAGAGAGAGAGAGAGGAGCTAAAACTGTAACCCTGTGAGTTAAGTATAGTTATTGTCCCTATTTGCTAGTGAGGAAGTGAGTCCCTAAGGGGTGATTTGCTGAAGCTTGCAGGGCTCACAGGTAGATATGTTTCCACTGTGCGGATTCAGCAGGACAGCCATGTTGAGTTGTCCCAGGTAACTGCAATGGGTTTTGCCCACATAGCTTCCCAGTACATTCTAAACAGATAAAGCCACCAGAATGCTATGGAGATCTGCAATGAGACCCCAGCACCAAGAATGTACTTGGCCATGTTAGGTTAAGGTAAAGCAGGGGCACTCCAGCTTAGATAAGGTCACTTTCGTCCTAATCACTCTATACACATCATTTTCTGACCCTTGACGCAGGATGACGCTCCTGTCATAAACTGTGCTCCACAATCCTACATCTACCTGTTGGCGTCTGTCTTTGGTCTCAAGGGATCCAGTGCTGGCCATCTTGTACTACTGTGTTCAGATCGCTGTGAACACTAGTGTATTGGCTCCAGTTTCTAGAACTGTCTTAACTATTCACATAGCTTCTCTCTTCCCTTCCATCCCATCCCCCTGCACTCTGTAACTCTTCCCCGGAACCCCCACAGGATGGTGGGGCCCAGAGCACAAACATGTCTGTTGGGTGTTTTCTGTCGAGTGACATTTCCTCACACCTGTGCTTTACCCCTAAAGCACAGTGGGTAAAACCTTTGCTCCAGAGGGTCGTAACCCATGCTGACACACCCAGGACACCTGAGCATATGCACTCCAGGTCCCCGCAGTAGCCTTGCTGGGGAGGTAGCACCTCTGGGTCATGTAGCAGCTGAGGTGGAAACGGAGTTATTTGGTGGCGCAAAGGACTGAACTAGAATGGCCTGGCGCCAGACAGACTTCTCCCCATTTATTGTGACACCCCTTTCTATTACCTGCTTCTCAGGTGCAACGGCCCCAAGTCCTCTCAAGCTAAAGACCCTATTTCCCTGTCTTTTCTGGGTTCCAGCTACAGCCCTAAGGAGCACCCCGCACCCTGACAGCTGTTCCCACCCAGAAGAGCTTTCAGCCTGATTGTGCTTCCTGGGGACAGGAATGGCTCCCAGGGAACACCCCACCCTGGCTACATCCTGATGCTTAAGGGAGAGACCACAGCAGGTTTGAAATCCCTGGGAGGGAGGGAGGGAGGGAGGAAGGGAGGGAGGGAGGTAGGGAGGAAGGGAAGGAGGGAGAGAGTGGATCATAAGTGAGCCACCAAGGCCTTTGTTCGAGGCACACAGGCCACAGCAAGCAGCAATGACCAGCACCAGAGACACTGACAGTGGCACCTTGGGTATCAATCCGACTTTACCGGAGCCAAGTCTGGGAGTGGGTGGTCCAAGAGCAGGCCAATTTAGGGAGTCCAGCTGGGGCAATCTAGGAACAGGACAGGGATTTGGGGGTGCATTTGGATTGGAGGACTGGAATTCTGGATCCGATGGCTGACACATAACTTGCAAAGTGCCTAATCCGCTCCGAGCACTCCGTCACTGTTAGTATCAGTGAAGCTGGCTTTGTGGGTGCCATTTTGGGAACTGAATATGGCAACATGGATGAAAGCTTAAAAGAGGATTAGCACATAGTAGGGCCAAATATAGAGAATTTATTTAAATGAAGGTGATATCCATGTTAGACATTCAGGGAAAAGGCGTGTGTGCCTTTACTAGTGCGGCTTCTCACGGTGTGGTAGTTTGAATGTAACGGGCCCCATAATCTCATAGGGAGTGGCACTATTAGGATGTGTGGTTTTGTTGGAGTGGGAATGGCCTTGTTAGAGGAACCATGTCACTGAGGGAGTGGGCTTTGCGGTTTCCTAGGCTTAGAATACCATCCAGTGTTTCAGTCGACTTCCTGTTGCCTGCAAGATGTAGTTCTCTTAGCTACTATTCTAGTACCATGGCTACCTACATGCCGCCACGCTCCTCTTCATGATAATAACGGACTGAACCTCTGAAACTGTAAGCAATCTCCCTCAATGAAATGTTTTCCTTTATAAGTGTCCCATGGTCATGGTGTCTCTTCACAGCAACAGAAACCCTAGGACCCATGGCTATGACCAATCCCTGAGAGAAAAGGCCTGAAGGAGGAAGGGTTGCCCCTGATCACAGTTTCAGGGGTCTCAGTCCATAGCCATCTGGCTCCACTGCTGTGGGCCTGAGGCGAAACTAAGCATCACAGCAGGGAACATCCCCTTGCTGGCACAGGAAGGAAAGAAAGAAACAGGAAGAGAGCTGGGAAGGATACTTTTGGGAAGCACAACCCCTAGACCTATTTCTTCCAACCAGGCCCCATCTCCTACAGTTCTTCCACCTCCCAAAACAGTGCTACCAGCTGGGGACCAAATGTTAACACTTGAACTTGTAGGTGACAGTTCATTAGAGTGTCATACCCTGTTCTGAGCCTTTGTACGGGAACACACTGATGTCCATGACAGGATCTGATGGGGAAATGGAGGCCCAGCAGGATAAAGAGCATCTAATGACGTTTATGAAGAGGGTTGACCAGCTCCAGAATGCACCGTCTTTACCAACACGCCTTCCTGCACCTCCCAAGTGTGACGCTGGTGAAGCACACAGTGCTGGAGACATCGTTCATTAGTTCATTATCACTGTGGGAACTCAATGACTGCAAAAGTACAGCTGCCTGGGAGTCAATTCACCATCTCTCAGCTCTGGAATTCCTGGTGGTTTTGTTTGCTGCTTTATTTGTTTGCATTTCCCCAATTCGCCCAAATAAACATATTTGATTTGGTAAACAGAAATCACGCTGTTCAAAGTATGCTCATCTCTATCGGTGGTGCCAGGAGTGGGGAGGCACTGCGTGGGAGGCCATGGTCTCCAGGCAATGTTTGGAAATCGTCTAGTCAGCTTAAAGCACTGTCAATCTTCGGCTCCATTCCTCCCAGGATCAGCACCATTGCAGCTCAGTCCATCCACAAACCCCTCAGCCTATTTCATATAGTCCATCCTAGCCACAACATCATTATGTTGCTAGGGATGACCCTGACCTTCTGATCCTCCTGCCTCTACTTCCCAAGTGCTGGGGTGACAGGCATGTGGTACCCATGAGTGGTTTATTCTGTGGGGGAAGGGAGATAAAACCCAGGGACCCCTGCAGGTTTGGTAATCACTCTATCAAATGAGCTACACTTCCAAGCTTGCCATTAGGTTTCTAAAGTGAATTTTAATGGAAACCCATGGCTCCAATTCTTGACCCTGCTTGGGGAGGGCGTGGCTCTTTGTACAGCCCTCCCATTAAGCAGGAGGCCCCGGGCTTTCTGGAACCCCCAGCCCCCACTGTGAAGGAAAACCAGAATATGTGTGTTAGCGGGTATCCCTTGGTAGCATCAGTCTAATTACACAGCCCTGCGAGGCCATGACCTCCCCATCCATCATCCTTCAGGCCTTCTCATGACAGGGGTTGACACACGTCCCCCAGGGACCAAGTGGTTACTGGTACCCAGGCTCCAGCTGAGGCTAAATCTCACCAGACTCACTTCACTGCCTATGTCTTCTGCTGCATTGGATGAGCTGGGTCCAATTGCCATCTCTCAGATAGAAAGAGAGAAAATTCCATTTGTCCTCATGAAAGTGCTTCATGAATGTGAGCTTGGAGCATCTGAAGATTTGGTTACTCACGTGGGGCATATTCAGTGGGCAAAGAAGTCGGGGAACACATTGACCCAGGAGGGGCCTGGAGGCTAAATCAGACACAACACCTTCACCTTGGAGAGGGAGACAGTAGTTCATTGAGGATTGCCCTTTTTCATATGGAGGAGACCTGAATTTACCATGAGCATCTAACAAATACTGAGCCTATGCCAGACACTCATTAACCATGAGCTAGAAATTTTTGCTATCTGTGTTTTCCCATACATTGGACCTAGATCCATCTGTTCTCCAGGCCCAGGAGACCACTCGGAGAGGATGATCACAATGGTTGGCCCTAAGAAGAGTATGACTGGGGTTTCCTTAGTCTCTGTCTTCCAGTTTGGTACATCTAATAGGAAACACAATGAGAAGCCTGGAGAGAGGAGAGAAGTTTCTAGAATCCACTTTCCATCCAATATAAATAGGCCTCGCAACACTTGAGTTCCTTAGTAGCACACTTAAATTTCATATCCAAGAGCAGCTCTCTCCTCGCATTCTGAGAGTCCTCAGATTCAAAATGGAGTAGCCCCTGCTGAACCTTAATAGCAACAACAAATGAAGCCAGGGGGTGCTGGAAGAAGGGACCATGAAGGCCTGCGAGCAGGAACTATCACCAGATCTGTAACCTATTACAAAGACCCCACCGGTAGCCTTGTGTAAGGAACACGTCTACAAGGACGTCTGCCCAGATGCCTGTCCTAAGCCTGCCATCTCTCTGAACCGAACTTTAAAAGCCCCTTTTCTCAGTGCTGGGGGAGTAGGTGGGTGCTGTAAGACAGCCAGGGTGCCTCCTCTGTGGCCTCTGCTTCTTGAATCTGCATCGTTGACAATGGCACAAATGTCCCCATTGCCGTGAACATTCTCAAAGATGCACTTTAATCTGCAGAGACTCCTTACTGTTGGTATCAACAGCTTCTAATCTTAGGGAGACACATAAGGAGTTGGTACATGTGGCCACTGTGCTCTAAGAGAGAGGGATATCCAGAGAATGGGGCATGGCTCAGTGACTGAAGACATGCTTAGTCCTCAGAAATATGAATCTGGACCAGAGGCAAAGTCTAGGGTAGATAGAGAAGGGTAGGACCACGACCACACCACTGAGACATACCAGTGAGACCCACTGTGCAAAACAAGGACAGTGACCTAGTTTCTTCCATAGATGAGAGCAGAAATTAAGAAGAGAGAAGGGGAAACTTGTGCATTAAAAGAGATAAAAGGCCATTTGTGTGCAGATGGATGATATGTGATGGATGGATAGATGGATGGATGGATGGATGGATGGATGCATGGATGGATGCATGGATGCATGGATAGATGGATGGATGCATGGATGCATGGATAGATGGATGGATAGATGGAGGGATGGATGGATAAATAGGTAGGGTAGATATATGGGTGAATGAAGGAATGGTAGGGTGGCTAGGTGGAAAGATTGATAGGTGGGCAGACAGATGAATGGTTTGATAGACAGATGGCTGATCAAACTGTGGCAGGTTTATCCAGGTGAAGCATATCCGGCCTTTAAGAGGGAGGAAATTAGTGTGTACACTCTATTGTACACACACACCTTCATGACATTGTACGAAGTCTAACAAAGCTAGGTACGAGGGAACAAATTCCATCGGGTCCATAAATATGAGGGGCCTAGACACTGTCACTTTCTTTAAGACACAAAGTAGACAGGTGATTACCAAGGCAGGTGGATGGTTCATGTTACATAGGGACAAAGCTTCAGTTTGGGAAGATGGAAATGCTTTGGAGAGGGATTGAGGAGATGGTCACACAGCAGGTGACCACACTCCTATGTAAGGAGGTAAATTTGTCTTACATAGATCTACCTCAAAAAAGAAATGCCAGCTGAGTGGTGGTGGTGCATGCCTTTGAGGCAGGCAGATCTCTGTGAGTTCGAGGCCAACCTGGTCTATAAGAGCTAGTTCCAGGACATGTAGGGCTATTACACAGAGAAACGCTGTTTTAAAAAACAAAACAAACAAACAAACAAAAAAGACATGCTAATCAGCTATAATGAGACCTTAGTTAGACTTAGTTTCAAGTAAACCATAAAAATGCTAATATAATTTGTAAAATAATTAGAAAATTGAACTGATTGAATGTTTGATAGACTTAAAGAGCTATCACTTATTTGGAGCACGATGATCAGTGTTTGAAACGTTCATAAACTGAATAAGGTTTGTCTAGCTCCACGTTCAAATAGTGTAGTGGAGGGAGAGAGGGGACGGGGCAGGGTCCTGACGCAGGAGCCTGCTCTCAAGCCAATCTCTGTTGAAGCTGAATAATGAGCAAGCACACTGGAACCTTTTACTATTCTGCCTGATTTCACAAATATTGACATTTTCCATGCAAAAATGTTTTCCAAAATGAGCTTAAATTTTGTTCCTTCCCCCATCCAGCCTTTCTGTGACAGAGGATCTTGCTATTCCTCTCCAAGGCCTCAAACTTAGAGATCTCTCTATCTCCACCCAAAAAGTGCTGAGGTGCACAACCATGCCTACTTGGAAACCAGTTTACGGCCCCTTTTACATCAGCTGCCCCAATTCTTCCTCCTCTCTCCGCAGCCTCTGTCACTCAGAGCTTGAATCTCTCATCATCCCAGGACACGGCCTGCCTTCTGCTCCCAGGGCAAGAAGGGCATTCTGGACCCCAGATGCTTCCTGTCTTCGTAAGGTCCCCTTTCCCTTGCATTCTCACTACTGCCTGGAAGAGCGCCTGCAGTAGTGTTGACCCTTATGGTTCTGGGTTTCCCCAGAGACCTCTCTGTGTTGAGCCCAGGGATCGTGGCTCCCGTGTGTGTCGTGTCTCATGCCCCACGGCACACTGACCCTACATTTCAACCATGGCACAAATACGGCACTTTAGACTGTGACCAGCTCTGCCCCAGAGGTCACTTGCAAGCTGTCACACGAAGCTCAGATCAGCACACGTCCTTTATCCGAACCTCTTCTGCCGGGGGCCTCCTGTGCAGCTGAGTCCTGCTCACCTCTCCACACTCTGGTGTTTCCTGTGCCCCAGCTATGAAGATCACACTGCCAGGGTCACACAGAGGAAAGAATGCTGCAGCTCTTCCGTATTTGAGCCCTCTTAGTGTGGCAGAGTGTGACTCACTCCTTCCTGTCATGCTGGAAGCCAGACACCTCCATCCCATAGGCCAGAACACTGAGACCCTGGAGATAAGTGAGGGTCAGAACCTGAATCCGAAGCAAGGGGTGGGAGTTAGGGATGCTTAGCTTCTAAGCCATTTGCTTCTCTGAGTAGTGCTGTGGGAGTTCCTTCAGCTCCTTCAGCCAATCGCCGCTGAGTTACCAGCCCATTGGGGCGTGGTCTCTCTCCCTTTAAAAAAAGCAACGGCTGTCCTCCACTCTGTCTTTGTCTTCCGGCTCCGTTTCCGGCCCCTGGACTCCTTTCCTGTTCGCGCGGAGAGGCTGTTGTCTGGGACGGTAATCTGTAAGTTTTTTCCCCTTTGAATAAATAACCATTCTATTAATCATAATTCCAAACTGGTGTGGGATTGTCTGTGACTTACGCCTTCAGAGTAGGCAGGGAAAGCGTGAGAAGCTGCCTCTGAATTAGAAATGCTTCAGGACACAGCATGAAGCATGTCACCAGGCTGTGTCAGCAAGGATGGTGGAAGACGGTGTCACCATGGAGGTGTTTTGCCAGCAGAAGCCAGGTCTCCAAGGGCTGCAGCCGAAAGCTACAGCTGGCTAACCCAGGTTGAGAAGAGCACAAGGCTCTGCCCTCAGGACACACACTCCAGCAGGGTTTTGTGGGTTTGTCTACATCCTTGCTTTCTATGATGTTTATAGCGGGCCTCCTGCCTCCAAAAGAAACAGGAACCAAACACAGTGCTAGATGTATCTGGCACCCACTGGCCTGGCCCTGAAGCCAACCACCTCGCTATCGTCAGATGATCCCCTTTCAGGGCTCAGCAAGGGCCACCCACTCTCTCCAGCACTTTATCATCTGTCCCCAAGGGCCATCTCACAGCTTCCCAGCATCCCCTGTGGTCCTTTCCTCCTAACTGTGAGCCCAGCAGGTGGAAGCAGGTTAGCCATTGCTGGAACTAAGACACAAACACACATTTACTATGTTAAAGCTGCCAGCAGAAATGGAGTCACTGCTGCTACCCTCATAAAAACAATGAGCAATGGTAACTAAAGCCAGAGGTGATAGGAGAGGAGATTTTACCACACAAACTTGGCTCCAAGAACTAATGCAGGACCTACTGGAGGTGTAACCATGGGCAGAGGCCGTCACAGCACTGTAGGTTCACGCCTGACTATTTTGTACAGCACCAGGCTAGGTCTCTATAATGACAACTTACTGTGTTGACATCTCTGTACTCCTTTTGTTTTCTGTTTACAAACTTTCCCTTACCTCAGCCTCCTTGGACGTACGTGGACCCACACAGTGCTCAGCTAAACCCAGAGAAACCATCACCTTTGAAGAGAGTCTGACTGCCAGTAGGGTTGACTGCCAGCCTCCCTCTACTGACACACCCCTGGGCAAGGCTTGTCTATGACAGCAAACGGTGTGTCCCACAGCGGGATGTGACAGTACAGGCTTACAGCACACCATGCTCTCTCTGGGAACAGCTCACCTTGGGGAGATATGGAAGGGACTTAGCTTCTATGGATGCCTCACTTTGACACCTCCTCTTCCCTGGCAGCATCACACACACACACACACACACACACACACACACACACACACTTTCAGGGTGCAGCACTTCCACCAGGAGGATACTCCTGTATACTCATGGGCAGCTTCCTACCCCATAGTCCCACCCTGTGTCCCATCTGCTTAGGCCATTAGGTCACACTCCACACATTGTCTGCCTGGAAGCCCAGGGGCAGGAGCTGGCAGGAGACAAGGAGACCCAGCTCCAGTTCTCCCCTCCACGCCCGCCTCCCAGAGTCAAAGGAAGATGAATGAGGCCCTAGGGAGGGAAACCACACTCAACACAGCCACTCTTCAACCACACAAGTAAAGCCAGGCCTCCCCATGGACATGCCTCACAACTAGCGGGGAAGAGCACACTTAACTCACCGGCTTTGGCTAGACTCCTGGGGAAGTCCTGCACGTGGCTTGTTGACAACTGACTGATAAATTATTTTTTGGCTTGCTATTCTGGTTGCCGGCCTCTCCAGAGGCCTCAGCAGAGGAGTGGCTGTTTCCAGCTCCTGCAGGCCAAGCTCCTGCCTGGCCTTCACCATCCTTGTCCCAAGTCCTGACCTCTGATAACATATAGCTGACCGAGGGTGTGGTCCACTGGCAGCCTCACTAGGATATAACCTGGACATGGTTCCATCTCCCAAGCCCCAAGCCAAGCCAAGTGGCCACAGCTATGTGAGTTTTGCTTGCATTTCAGTGGCTCCCATTTCCCCTGGAAACCAAACCCACCAAGTCCTAGATCCATACTGTGGTTGGTTTCACGAGATACTGATATTGGGGAAGGAAAGGCAAGGGCAAATGGGAATTCTCTGTTCATTCTCTCTCAAACTGAAAACCAAAGTGCACTAAGACTAAGCCCACAGGCCCCGCCTACATCTTGAGTTGTCTTTGTCCTTGCTCCCTTCTAGGAGGGAACAGAGTAGGACAGGCAGGGAGCTCTGACCTTTTCTTCAAGATGGGGAAAGACACATAATGGAAAAGCCCAGAACAAGGCCTAGGACATGAGGCCTAAGGACCCCAGGGCAGCATGCCATGCTTCATCCTGAAGGCTGTCTGTGCAGCTGGCTGAGACTCGGTGGCCATGGGTGAGCAGCTGGCTGAGACACAGTGGCCTAGTCCTTCCTAGGTTTGTGCACGGAAGACCTTTTGTCGCTGCCTTTGTACCTAGCAAAGCTGAGCTAAGTCTGCAAGGCGCCCCGGCATCTTTCCAGCTTCACCCACAACCACAAGCCTCTAAGACAAAGACAAAGGCACTCCCCACTCACCGAGGGCCAAGACCGAGACCGATTTCTTAAAGTGCTCTCGGAAGGCTCAGCTTCAAATATTTATGGAGGCTGTGAAGTGGCCCCAGAGAGCGAGTGGCCCTGTCAACTTCACGCCTGCTGCCAGTGATTTATTGGCTTGGGAATTGCTGCAGACACTCTGCCTGAGTGCTTGGTGGGAAGCCAGCCTCCTCCAGGAGCTGTAGAGCGGCAAGAGACTGCCTGCTAGGAAGGGAGGATGGGATATTTTGCCTCTGCCCCTTAGCAGAAGGAAAGCTCCGGATCCCCACTGCTGGGCACTGTCCAGAATCCAGGCTGAGCCTGAAGACAGGGACAGCTGGAGAAGAGAAAAAAAAAGTAAGTCTCTGTGTCCCCTGATTATGGGATGGCAGCTCACATCTCTTATTCAAGGAAGATATGACAATGACAGCCAATGCTTACCAAGCACTTACTGTGCTGGCATCAGACATCTTATCGCGTGTTCACTTCCTCCTATGACAGTCCTAAGAGACCATCATTACCAAGTCACAGCCAAGGGACTGGAGATGGAGACCAGTTGCGTTGTCAAGCCCTGCCACTGAGAAAGCGAAACATGCAGGCATTGGGCTGGTGGCAGAGGGGAAGCAAAGGCTTTTGTTCTCAATGGTAGGAGAACACACCCTTAACACTGAAAGGCCCCATGGCTCCTGCATGTTAGCCTCAGGCCAGTGTTCCCATGACCCTCCAAAGGGAACCACATCCCTGCACTGGATCTTCTTATAGGCTTGCCTCCGGGCTCTGCACAATGAGACAGGCCAAATAGTTTGATGACCCCAGACATCTTATGTAACTCTATGTGGCTGTGTAGCTGTTGGTTCCACATCACTCGGGGCCATGCGATTTCACCCTCCTCCCTGTCTACAAGCCCTCCACCAGTCACTCCTGGGCATCAGACAAGCCGTATCAGCATCTCACCTCTGAAACCACGTTCCCTTCCAGAACTCAAAGGAAGGACCAGCTACAGGAGCACTGTAGCAGGGGTTCTTTTGCCTCTCCAGCATCCTCCAGATAGGGTTATGTGTCTGCCTTCCAGTCTGACCAGCAGATTAGAGTCATCTCTCCATCCCCCTGGGATGGGAAGGGGAGCAGCCACAGAGCTACACTATCAATGCTGTCAGCCTGAGTCTCTGGGGTGAGCCTGTGGGACATCAGGAACTGTGGGGGAGGACTTGGAGGACCCTGTAGGTTTTTGTGCTCAGAAGTCAGTTTGAGCCAGAGAGCAGACAGAGCGGCTCTAGCAGTGTTATCTTTGAATGAGCCATGGGTGAGGAGGGCACTGCCCAGGCCAGTCCGTCAGAGCAAGACAAGAAGGGGCAGGGATCACCAGAGGGCCCAGGCCTCCACACACGAGGGCCAGCACTCAAGACAAATAACAAGACACGGCATGAGGCTTCACCAGAAACAAGAACTAAAAAGCAGGTATTAGACATGGGGTTACATTTTAGCGCTGAGATTGGTGGGCTTTATTGGAGCTGTCATGCATGCCTGTGTGTGTGTGCATGCACTCATGTCTGTCTGTCTGTATCTCTCTGTGTGTCTTTGTCTCTGTCTTTGTGTGTGTGTGTGTGTCTATGTATATGTACTCATGTCTGTCTCTTTCTGTCTTTCTCTGTGTCTGTTTCTGTCTCTCCCCCCCCTCTCTCTCTCTGTTGTGTGTGCGCGCGTGTGCGCATGTATGTACATGAGCATGCCCATCTGTGAGTATATTCCACTTTCAATCAAAACCACATTTCAGAAGTGAGGTGAAGGTGTGTGCTTACCTTTGGGGAACTGGGTGGAGCCATCTGAGATGCCCACTTAGTCCCCGGAAGGGACCAGGACTCCACACCCCACAGGCTTTGAAGGATACTGTCCGGTTCAGAATTAAGCAGATACTCCTGAGCTGGAAGAGAGAATCCTCAGTCAGGCCTCAGGCTAGGCATCCATCTTTAAAACTGGCAGGTCCTAAACGTCATCATCCTGTTTCCATGCTCTTGCTAGCCACAGATGCTCCCAAATGGCCACCCCATGACAGAGGTTCTCTTGGTGCCTTTGAAATCTCTTAGCACCACCCTTAGTAATGACATCATCATGGTCTTGTGACACCTCAGACCACTGCCTGACTCCCTAATCCCTGGTAGCTGTCAACTCCTCCAGGGTGGGGCTATGCCCCCCTTCATGTTCCCTCTGCTAGCTCCCACCCCTTGCATGAACCTCCTACAGGGGGCGCCAGGCAGCCTCCAGAAACCGAGTACAAACAGTCCCATTAATCACAAGCATCTCCTTCTTTGACAGGTGAGAAGGCCGAGCTCACAGAAGGCAGACTGCTAGAAATCAGGGGCAGAGTGGGGGCAGATAGACTGTACAGCTCTCCAGCTGTGGAAACAGGTACCAGACCACGCTGGGGGGGGGGGGCAGCAGTGATGGTGCAGTGGGCAACCCCAAGCTGACGAGAAGAGCCTTTGCTTCTCGTGTATTGTCATCCTGCTATGTGCTGGGTGTGATGAATGATCATCCTATTATCCTTCCAGAAATGGTCTGTGGCTCAGAGAGGCTGATTAACTCATCCACTGCTCAGCGCTGGCAGAAACAGAATCTAGTATGTGAGTCATGGAGAAAACAGATCTGGTGTGAGGGCAGCCTCACAGACCCTCGGACCCCTGCTCGACCCCACCTCTGTAAATCAGCCCACACTACTAGTACGTGGCACTTAAGGCCCAAGAAGAGGAGAGTCTGTCTGGTCCCTAGCGCCCTAATTTCTCTATTACAGTAAAGACAACAGGACCACAACAAATGACTCATGTCCCTCTCTCTGAGCAACCACAGTTAATATTTAGCTCATCTCTTGGCCTGCTGATGGCACGAGGGTGCACATGCATGATACAGCTGACAGTATAGAATACCTTGTGTCCTCCCATCTTTGAAATTTATGCCTTATCATCACACTGTCCTATGACATGACATTCTCGGCCACCTTAATGGCTGTGCTATTTCCACAGAGGACATGGGTTAGCTCACAACATTGAGGGCATAGGGTGACATGCCTGTCCCCTGAGCGTGTTCCTAATATTCTATGGGAATTACTTATATGAGATGAATGTCCAGGGCTGGGGAACGGATGGAATGGTTCATAAAGAACAGAGATGAGGAATTTAAGGCTCTTCTCCCTTTCTAGTGTGTTCTGACACTATGAGGTGGGAAGGCGGGACTGAGAGCAGCAGGAGAGAGAGACATAGGAAGTCCCCTTAATGGTACAAGCTCAACACTGGGCAGGTTGTACCTGGCTAACCCGGCCCTGACTTTTGCTGAACGCACAGAAATGTTTCTGGCAGATGCACTGACCTCCTCCTCTGGCTGTCTTCCCCTTGGAGCCAACATCCAGGCGGCAGACTGTCTGGAAGAAAAGATAGCTCAGTGGGTATACTGTGTAGAGCAGGATAAATGTTCCCAGAGGACCAGCGTGAGGCTAACCTTCCCATGCAGCTGAGCTCAGCCTGTGCTGGGAGGTAGAGGTGGTGATATGTCGCCCACATTCCCTCCTCAGTCACCTTACAGGTGGCCCATGCCAGGCCTGTTCAAGGGTACCACACACCAGAGACCATTCAGTTTTTTTCACTCAGATTCAACCATGCAGAGACAGCAACAAGTGTCTTTTCAAAATTGCATTAAGAAAAAAATTAGAGTTGGGCTATCTGGTACTGCTAGAGGCCACCGATTCATCTCCCAGATAATGAGGAGACCTGGAGTCCAAGGCCACCCCTGCACTACTGCAAAGATTTGTAGGGAGCAGGGCGGCCTCAGGAACTCAGACTCCACTCAGCAGCCCCGAGCGGTTAAGAAGAAGCCATCTACTAGATCTTCGAACCTGGATCTTGCATTGTGTGTGGGGCAGGGCCCTGCATGAGGTGGCCCTGGGACATCTCTTTTCCCCCATCTTCATCATGATGCTCCAGGTACTGGCACAACCCGTCATCACATCTGAAAGTTCTGCTCTCTTTCCTTCACTGGCAAACCTCTGTGTGAACCTCAAGATCTAACTTAAATGCCCTGGTCCCTTGACCATCTTCCCTCCTGACATAGTTCAGCCACCTGCTTTGCTACTTGCCATGACCAGGATCTACGTGACAGCTGGGCTCTGTGACAGATTCCAGAATGGACTGACCAAGGCAGTTACTAGTAATCAAAGGCCTGGACTTTACTTACCTGTCCTCTGGTCACAACCTATTCCTCCCATCTTTCAGGAGCCTTGTGCTCCAGGAACGGAACGATAGTGCCTGCTCTCCTGCTGTGCTTAGGTGTGGGTAGAAGCCCCTGTCCTGATTTCATTGTCATTGCTGTGACAAATGCCTTGCTAAAAAAGCATAAGGGAGAAGAAAGGCTTATTTCAGCTTACAATCCCTAATGACCGTCCACCAGTTTGGAGAAGTCAAGGCGGGAACTCTGGGTGCTACTGGCGTGACATCTGCAGTTGTAAGTCAAGAGAATAAACACACACTTGCTTGCTCTCGGCTAGCCTTCTCCTCTCTTCTACTATTCAAGACAGCTGCCTGTGCATGTCTCTGTGGGCTTTGTAGTAAGCACCGCCAAGGTCCTGGCTTTCCCAAGGAGCTGAAACTTCAGTGAGGCTGGATGGTGCCCTAGCCCCTGCTGGGTGCCTGTTGTGGTCTGAATGAGAAATGTCTCCCATGGGCTCATGTATGCGAGCACTTGATCCCTAGTTGGTGGGGCTGATGGGAAGATTTTGCAGCCTTGTTGGAGGGTGTTTATCACTTGGGACAGGCTTTGAGCTTTACACTCTCACCCCCTTCCCACCCCTCCCTGTTCTTTTTCTTTCTGAGTGTGGATGAAAATGTTGCTAAGCCAGCTTCCAGATGCTGCTGCCATGATATTGCCAAGCCTTCCCCTTTCATGATGGACTCTGTCCTTGTGGAACTGTGAACCAAAATAAGCCCTTTCCTTTGGTTGCTCTTGCTGGGATAGTCTATCACGGCAACAGAACGTAACTATGACATAGTCTATAACAGGTGTCATACTGGGCTCTATGAGACATTATTCGATACCCAAAGAGCCTCATGGGGGACAAAGGACTCTACTGACTCAAAACACATAGTTTAGAGAGGTGAGGCTCCAACATCGTGTTCTTTGTGATCAGGGCATCTTCATGCACAGGTGGCCATGCCTAGATGTGAGCCAGCTAGGCGAGCCTAGAAAAGGACACAGAGGAGCTGTTGATCTCTGATCCAGGCCCACTCAAGAAGAGCCCTGGGGTGAGGTGGATTGGGGAGTGGGAATTCTTGCTTGTCCCTTTCCCCATCTCTATCCCAAAGCCAGGAAAATGCCAAGACCTTGAACCCTCAGCACGGGCCACAGAGAAAGCTGGCTGAGCTGGAACCACTGTCACCACCCCAGGACACCTGAGCTGGAGAAGAGGTCCCACTGGGAGACAGCGCATGGACAGCACGTGTCGCTCTGGGGAAGCGGCACACTGGAGAGGTGAGGTGACAAGCAGGTGCATTGAGCTTGGCCCCACAACCATGCACCAGAGAGAAGGGCTGACTAAGTACGGGCTCCGCCCCTCCCCAAATCTCAGCACTTCAACAGAGGTGCAATTCCACCATTGCAAAAATGGAAAGTGGCCACACCCCTCTTCTGGTAAGGGAAGGTGCCAAACAGTCTCCATCCCTTGCCCTCAACAGCTCTCAGGCTATTAGGGCCCTCCTTCATGAAGGGGTATTTGGGAAGACTGAGTGAATCCATCTGTGAAGTGGCAGGCAGCCTGAAGGGTAGGACAGGAGCATGGCCAGATATAAAACACAGATGGCCTGCCTGGGTGGGCATAGCCCATGTCCCATTCCCACATTCTCTGTTTCCAAGGAAGGGCTGGTGGGCACCTTAGGGTTTGAACTCTCCAGGGATGTTTCCAGAAGGCTTCTGTCAGAGACACACCATCTCCCTACTTGCCAAGCTGCTGCTGTGCACAGCCTCGCCCAAGGCCATCAGCAACTCATCAGCCACCAGGCAGTCCTCTCTGATGCCAGCCAAAGCCCAAAGGCCTCCATCAGGACTGCCATCTGTGTTCCCTGAAGCAATAGCCAGTGTCCATGGAACCAAGTGCTCTGGACCAGCTTCCAGGCCAGCTGCCAGCAGGAACGCTGCCGCCACCACCACTGAAAAACTCAGTGTCCCTCTCTGGCCACTACTTGACCACCAGGGTCGTCATGGCCCAGAATGTACTACTAGAAGGCACAGAGGGTTGGTTACACAACGTACAGCCAACTCCTCAGACCCCAGCCTAGGGAACTTGTCTAAGGGACTCTTAGGGGACTCTTGAGTTGCTGGGATCCTGCAACACCACACCATCCTTCAGTTTCTGGAAGCTAATGAAGCCAGTGCAAACACCATGGACTCCACTCAGCCATGCCGCCTGTGTGCCTGCTCTCAGGATCTGCCCAGGAAATGCACCCTTGGAATATTCTTTGTCTTCACAACACATCACAGTAGTTTCTGCTCCTTATTCTGTAAGAGACCCATACATTGAAGACTGGCCTTCCTGTGTCCAGAGGAATTGCCTTGGCGGGTGCCAGACCCAAGCTGTGACCAGCAGCTACTCCCCACCTACCCGTCTCTGCAGTGGCCATAGCTGGGGCGTGTGCAGACTCCCACTGTAAGTTTCAAGTCCCACCCCCCTCTACTACATAGGCAAGTCACTCAGCACAGAAAGAGCCGAATTAGAACGCTCCACAGGGACACAGGTCTTTGGGTAGGTGAAGACCCTTCAGAGTCTCATTTTTGTGTTCTGAATGGGGGATAATTGCACCATGCTTGTGGGATGACAGGTGCTTTACTAGTCTGCAGCAAGCACTTAGAACATCACCTATACACAGTCAGCGGAATACGGAAGTGTCCCCCTCATCGAGTGGAGGACACCAGGGGTGGTAGAGTGGAGATGGCGACCCTGGACCTACAATCTCAGCCTCTTGCCTACAGGAGACAGGTTATCTCGTTCTGGCTTCTCAGCAGCTGTCCTGAACAGACTGTGCTCTTCCCATTGTAGAGATCAGAGAACAAAGGTCAGAGGACTTAGAGCCTTGTACACCAGCCTTGGCCAGAGCCCTGGTGAAGCCAATTGTTCCCCTGTCCGTTTTGTTAGCTCGCTGTCTTTTGGCCTCCTTTGTTCTCCCCCAGCACCCCAGATCTATGGCTCAGGGTGGCAGGAATGTCTGTCAACATTATGGCCAGGAAAGGGCACAGCAGGCTGACACAGTCTCCAGAGCACAACACAGGGATGGGCTCCATTCAGAGTCACCTTCTATGCTGGTTAGCTTTTATCAACTTGACACAAGCCTACACGTGCATACAAAGAAGGAATGTCAGTTGAAGAGTCGCCCCCAGAAGACTGGGCTGTGACCATGCCTGTGAGGAGCCATCTTCACTGTGGTTGTGGGAGGGTCCAGCCCACTGTGGGCAGCACCATCCCCACCAGGTCCTGAGCTGTGTAAGAAAACAAGCTGAGCATGAGCTACAGAGCAGCCCAGTAATCAGCACCCCACCCCCACAGTCTCTACTTCAGTTCCTGCTTCCCGGTTCGGGCCCTAAGTTCCTGCTTCCTGGTTCGGGCCCTAAGTTCCTGCTCTGAGTTCCTGCTTCCTGGTTCGGGCCCCAAGTTCCTGCTCTGAGTTCCTGCTTCCTGGTTCGGGCCCCAAGTTCCTGCTCTGAGTTCCTGCTTCCTGGTTCGGGCCCTGACTTCCTGCTTCGGGCCCTGACTTCCTGCTTCCTGGTTTGGGCCCCAAGTTCCTGCTCTGAATTCCTGCTTCCAGGTTCAGGCCCCAAGTTCCTGCTCTGAGTTCCTGCCTCAGTTTTCCTGATGCTGGACCGTGATCTGTGAGCCAAATAAGTTCCTGTCTTCCACAAATTGCTTTAGGTCATAGCATTTTTCACAGCAATAGAAACCAAACTAGGACACCTTTAGAGCTGAGGGTAGCACTGAGCTGAGTCGGGAGCAGAGCCAGGGCTGTGACATGCAGTAGACAATGCAGAGGACAAAGAGACTGACCATCAGGGACAGTTATGCCTGCTGTGTGGCCTCCCCAAGATCTACACCCCAGGCCAAGAGGAGACAACTCAGATCCAGGGAACTTCCTCACAGATGAAAGCATCCAGCATGGAACAATTAACACCCACTCCCCATCTGTATTCCACCACCCACCCCATCCCACACCCCCATCCCATGCCCCATCCCCACTCCATCCCACGCCCCATCTCACACCCCCATTCCATGCCCATCCCCACTCTATCCCACACCCCCATCCCATGCCCTATCCCCACCCCATCCCACGTCCCAGCCCCATCCCACTCTGCACCCCATCCCACACTCCCGTTTTTCTTCAGTTCCCACATGACCTTCTGACAACAGATGGTGATTGACCAACATATGAACACATGAATGAATTTGCCTCTCTGATAACTGTAGGGAGGAAATGTGCCAACTTTTTTGGTGCGTTCACCCACCTAGAGTATGGCAGGCCACATGCTTGTTCTGTTTTTCATAGATAATTGATCATGCTCTGATTTACACATCAGCCCCTTGGAGTTTGGTTATTGGAAATCAGCCTCTCCCACCCTGGTTTCATATTGTAATCAATATATTCTTGCTTCATCCCTGCCTCACTCACCACAATTATTAGGCACCAACTGTACCCCTGAGACGGTCTTAATCACTTCAGCTAGAGTCTGCTCTCTCTCTTCCTCCCTTCCATAGCCACAGAAATGGAGGAACACTAAACATGGCATTTGGTGTTCTGGATTTGAGATCTGGCCCTGCACCAAGTCTCTACACCTTTGACAACCCCATGACCTCCAGTTTCCAGCTCCTCAGTTGCATGGCAATTTGGACCATAGACACCTGCAGGTTGTAAGAGGTTGAGGTCAATCCCTGTGCAGCCAGGAGCAACCCCAAGACCATATTCCTGGAAAACAGCTCTCTGTGTTTACCTCCTGCATCCACCATACACCATCAGTAACCTGGCTAGTCTTAGATGCACCTCTGGCTCAAACCCAAGGAATCGGGCCTCCTGTGTGGCTGACACCGTGGGTGCCCCAGGCTGAGCCAAGCAGAGACCTGGAAGCTTTCTATCTGGGTCAGAAGAAAATAGCAGTCAGCACCAATCCTCCAGCCATCAGAAGGACATGTGAATATTCTGCCCTCAGTTTCTTCTGCTGTTGACCTTCAGCAGAGGAGACTCTCACACACTGGTTCATTATCTTTGTGTGAGTGCGGCGCTGGGCATAGCACCCAGGGTCTCATCTGTACCAGGCAATCCCCACCCAGCTACAGATCCAGTTGGTTCCTGATCTTGTGTTTCAAGAAATATTCCCTGAGCAGATTCTATGTCAGACAATGGCGAGACAGAGAGCTGGGGAGCTGCTCTGGCCTCACGGAGAGGTATCAGGCAATGCTCTCAATCACACAGGAAGGATCCCTTGTGTATGTTACACTATGCATGGCCAGCTGCAGGGCAGGGCAGAAGGGTGTGACAGGGATTGTGGTCATTGGTATTCAGACCAGTTGCTGGGGATAGGCACTTGGAATTGTGCCTTGAAGGCTGGATAGGGGACTGCCAGTGGAGTGGGCCAAGCCTTCTAGTGGAGGGGGCTATGTGTACAGACCTCATAAAGTATTGGTGACAAGAATTTCTGGTGACACAGCATGATGGTGCTTATGTGACACATTTATGTCTGTTCCTCTGAGTCATAAGCCCTTCAAAGGATCCCCAGCACTTTTCCCAGTACCCAGAACACCGGTGCCACCTGGAGGAGGATCCAGAGAGTGTGAGGAGTGGGTGGGTCAGTAGCCAAGACAGCACAGGCAGGCAGGGGGTCTGGACTGGGTCCACTCATGGTCCCTACCAGCAGGGACAGCCTTGTGCATGGCAACTTACCTCTAGGGCTCCCGGGGTCAGGAAGGTGGCAGCATACTCAGCCAGAGCCACATCATCAAGCATGTTCTGTGCCAGCTCAAAGAGCAGGTGGGTCTTGGGCTCTTGTCTTGGAAGTTCCTGCAGCAGTTGCTCAATGAGGCGGTTCCTCTCTTGGCATTTGTGAACCATGGAAGCCAGCTTGGCCTGGAATGTGGGGTGCATGGTATAGGTTGAACCGAGGGCCAAGGCAGTGCCCCATTCTCAGCATGATTCCTCACCCACACCAACACCTCAGGATGGCACGCTAATAGGCTCCAGGGCCCAGTAGTAGGAGGCAAGAGTTGGGCTATCTTGTGGTACAGTGCTCTGACTAAGTTTCTCTCTACAATTCAACCCACCAGTCTGTACAATGCATTGTGAGGGGAACCGGGACCCACCCAGGACAGCCCTGCCTTTCCATTTGGCTTCACACTGACAAAGAACAAAGTCCTGGAGTTTTCCTTCAGATGAGAGGGATTTGTCAAAGCAGGAATTTAGTGGGAGAGCATTCTCATGGTCTGACTTTATGGGATTCATTGTACTGCCCTGTCTATGGTTTCCCAGATGGCATCTCGGAGTCTCAGCAGGAATTCTCAATTCTTTTTTACCAACACAAAGACAGATAAGGAATGATGGGAGAGGAAGTAGTTCATATGTCTGATATTAGAGCTGAGGAAACTGAGTCCACAGGAGAAGGCAGAAGGAAACAGGGTTCTGGGCGTCGTGGTGCTTGGCTGATGCTTAATCAAGGCTCCTCTTAGCTCACCACACAGAGACCAGAACCTCAGGGTGAACCTCTGCCTCTTCCCAATGCAGGCCCAGATGAAATGTCACCCTCTCCTGCTGGCAAAGGGTATGTGGAACAACAAAGGCCATCCCTGGGTTTGTCCCAAATATAAATATAAAAGGATGGGTGGGGGAAACTTCCTTAGCAAACAGGTACTGGAGTGTATGCAGTAATGGAACAGTGGAGGAGACAAGAGATGGAGAGAGGGGAAAAAGAGAGAAAAGGGCAGAAGAAAAGAGAAGAGGAGGAAGATTGTGGTGGGGGTGGGAATGTGAGCACCTGCAGTCTCCAAACCCTTGCACCTTCTCGGTTGCGCCAAGGAGAAAGTGGGACACAGCATGTGGGATTAGGACCCATGCCATATAGGATGATTTTGAACACATGAGAAGCCAGACAAAGAAAATATATGGAATGCTGCCCACGTGGGGACCTGGGTGACACCTGTCCCTGGCGTTCTTAGGTGTTTATATGAAATACTAAGCACCCTCTTGCGAAACAGCGATGTGGCACTATGTTACCTTCAGAGGACTCATGGCCAGGAGTGCTTCATGCTGCTGTGCCCGAAGCTCCTCGAGCTGAAAGGAGAAGCATGCTTGTGATTGAGCAGTGTGGCTTTGGTTTGGCGACAGTGCAGAGTGCTGGCCTACCATCACCTTTCCCTGTGCAGAGATGGGGTGCCGAGGAACAGCCAACTGTGATCGCCAACATGGAGCCACAGAGACACAATCGTGTGAAACTTGGATCCCTGAGCCACACGTGATTCCAACCCAGCTGCCCACTGTGGCTTGTGAATCTCTCATTCTCCCTGCTTACTGTCTCCTGTGCAGTGGGGTGCAGTGACTGTTAACCCCAATTAGAGGGTCATGATGAGGCTTCACTAATACATGGCACGTAGGCCCGGGCATGGTACTCAGTCATTAGCTACTGTTACTGCTTGGCGCAAAGTAGCAACATGGATTCTGTCCCTGAGGGGAAGCACATCTCAGCCCTCAGCTCTGGGACGCCTCTGTCACCCATCACATGGAATATAGCATGCACGCCTTCCTGGCATGGCCTCAGCCCCTGCTGGGAAGGACCAAGTGTGGGACCTGACCCAGCAAAGAGAGGAACAAGCACCAGGCTCTTGTGTGAGGTCACTCAGACTTTCCACATTACTCCAGCATCCACCAAAGGACCTCACTTCTGTTCAGCCAGATTGTCTGAATTCTTTCCCATAAAATATATTAAAATGGGAATTTTATAGCTATTCCTTCACACTCTCTTTAGAGTCTGCGGTGGCCTAAATAAGTCCTCCATCCTTACCCCTGACCTATTCTGACCCATCATCTTTTCTGTCAACATTACACACACACACACACACACACAAATCAAGATGTGTGCACACAGACACATGAAAACCTGCTACCTGGAGAGTGTCGCACATCCTATTTGGTAATTGAATAGAAAATCCTGGTGATGTGTTCAGGCAAACCAACTGGCTTCATCCCTTTAAAACGTGCAGCTTGTGGTGTGGTTTATTCCAGTAGGTCTTCGTTAGGGGACATATGTAATACTGGTCTGCTTCTTTGTTTTACAAACAGTATTTCTGTGCACCTGTTTGGTGTAACTTTTCAGGCCTGGTCAAAGGGTAGATTCCAGCTTCAGATAGACTAACTTATTTCCAGGGACTCAGTGTGTTACCTTGATGTAACCGCTCCCTGCCTCAGTTCGGGGAAAAGCTCGAAAGTGGCCCCGTGAAATGAGCACAGGACAGTTGCAACTCAAAAGTGAGTGCTCAGCCCTAGATGGGACATCTGTATCACATTTTAGTCTCTTCCTAGACTCAGGGATCATTGTGGAGAAGGGGGCAGGGATAGTGTAAGAGCCAGAGTGATAGATGGCTACGAGGAAACAGGGTTTTAGGGACACAGCAGGCCAGTTGAACATATGAATTTAGTGTTTGTGACTGCACGAGACTCGGGCTCAGGTCAAACTGACCCCCAGCATGGAGAAGGGGAGTGAGCATGGGGTCCCACCACTAGCCAGGGAGCTACTGACAACTGGCAGCTGCTGGGAGAGGGAGGGCCGGCTTTCTTGAAGAGTACAGGCCCTGGTAAGTGGACCACACTGTGACAGAAGGCCACACATCGTAGAGTACATGGGCAGCACACACTGTACTTGATGGATTTAATAAAAAAGACAACAAAGATGGGTGGATAGGGAAGGGAGGGGTGGATCTATGAGGAACTGGCAAAGGGGTAACATGATCAAAACATATTGTATGAGATTATCAAAGAACTAATAATTTTTTTTCAAGGCAGGATTTCCTGTGTAGCCCTGGCTGTCCTGGAACTCCCTCTGTAGACCAGGCTGACCTCGAACTCAGAGATCTGCCTGCCTCTGCTTCCCAAGTGCTGGGATTAAAGGCACGAGCCTCCTCTGCCAGGCTAGAACTAATGATTTTTTATGTGGATGAGAAAAAGAGTAGAAAGAAAAGCTGGAGATTAGGAGAAAGCATTTTGAGTCATGTATCTTGTCATTGCTTAGTTATAAACATTTTGGGGGCTGCTTAGGGTTGTCCATATAAAGGATTATAAACAAATATCACATATTGACTGAAATTAAACCACTAACACTGCCTGCACTAAGTGCTGACACATGATGAGAAACAAGGTGGGGAGCCCCTGTGTATTGCATGGGGTTTCCGCTAGAGAAAACATTCCACAAAGCCGCAGCCTCAGGAGGGACTGATCAGGAGGGCAGCACGGCCCAGCGCCGCAGCCAGGATTTCTGTCATTTTGTGTGAACATGCCTGACAGGGTCTGCGTGAGTTGAGCCACATGTGGGTCTGACCATCTTTCACAGCCAAGGTCCTGAACCAGTACCCCTGGAGCCTCTCACCGCCCTTTTAGAATCGTGTCCACACATTTTCTGCAGAGAAGGACTGAATTACCCTCCTGAAAGTATCTGAATGTCCCTGTGCTGGCTAGTCTTATGTCAACTTGACACAAGCTAGAGTTATCTGAGAGGAGGGAACCTCAGTTGAGAAAATGCCTCTGTAAAATCCAACGGTAAGGCATTTTCTTAATTGGTTGTTGACAGGGGAAGGCCCAACCCACTATGTGTGGTGCCATCCCTGAGCTAGTGGTCCTGGGTTCTATAAAAGAGCAGGCTGAGCAAGCCATGGAAACCAAGTTAGTAAGCAACACCCCTCCATGGCCTCTGCATCAGCTCCTGTCTCCAGGCTCCTGCCCTGCTTGAGTTCCTGTCCTGACTTCCTTCAATAATGAACAGGGATATGGAAGTCAAATAAACCTTTTCCTCCCCAAAGACCAGAGTGTTTTATCACAGCGATAGGAACGCTAATTACACAGCGCCTGATGCTTTTTAAAGATCCATATGTACACGTCGTTTCTAATGGAGGACAGCTGGCTGGAAAGGCTCCAGATCCCTTCCTTCCTTCCTTCTTTCCCTCCTTCCTTCCTTCCTTCCTTCACTCTGTTCTTTAACTCTCTAGCCAACATGATCAAGCTGTTGGTACTCGGATCCTTGGGGTCTGGAAACATTTGGAGGAAGAGGAGGGTTGGCCCAGCCTACCTTGCGCTTGAGCTTATCCTGGAGGCCCACAGCCTCATCCCGAGCCACCTGCAACTCCCGCAGTGCCCAGCCCTGGTCCCTGAGCTGGCACTGTAGAGTCCGCACCTGGTGGTGGAGTCGCTGTATGCACAGTTTGGGGTCTTCTTCGGGGACAGCAGCCTTGGAGGTCTGGGGCTGAGGGAAGAAAGTGTGGGTGAAGTCCTCAGGTGTTCATATGCCTTAGCCAACAACCAGTACCTGTTTTAATGTCTGTCTGTCTGTCTGTCTGTCTGTCTGTCTGTCTGTCTTCCTGTCCTGATTGGTTTTCTCACAGTAGAAGGAAGAAAGGAAGGAAAGTGAATGAGGGAAGGATGGAGGGAAGGATGCAGGAAGGGAAAGAGAAAGACAAGAAAGGAACAAACAACTGTCTCAAATTCTATACCCCAGCCTATTATTGCCCCATCCATTTCCCACATGGCCTGCTCTCAGTGCCTCTGTGTGCACCCTTGAGTGTGTGGGTCGTGATGGACATTTTGGGAGAGGAGGGGAAGAGGACATGGAACCCCAGAACAACATCCCAGAATGTTATTCTCAAAAATATGTGAAGTAGGACCAGGGTTCTGTTTAATCACTCTCAGTCACCACTGTATCGAAACACCAAGAAATGAATGACATTTCACACACAAGTCAAATTATCAGACACACATTCCAATGAAGCTTCAGACTTCAGATAGGACGGCAGTGCCGAATTTCCCACAAGCACTGGCTTACACCAGTTCCAGATAATATCTTATTCTCTGACAGAACACCAGGGTAGCAGGTCTCACAGAGATGCCATGGGATGCAAGGGAGAAAGGAACTTGCCCAGCCCTAAGGGAAGTGGGCTCAATGGTAGAGACAGGGCTGCCCCCAAATGGCCGGGTGTGGTAAGTTCTCATCGTTTTACTAACTTACATATGCATACATCTGCACACATACAAGTATTTTTTTCTTTATCAGTTTTTAAAGATTAAAAATGTTAATTCATGTGTATGTCTGTGTGAGTGTGGGGCACATGGGTGCAGTGCTCAAGGAGGCCAGAAGATGGCGTCAAACCCGCTGGAGCTGGAGTTACAGGTGGTTGGTGGCTGCATAGTGTGGGTGTTGGGAAAGTGGAACTTGGGTCCTCTGGAAGAGTAGTAAGTGCTCTTAACCCTGAGGCCATCACTCCAGCTCCTCTATAAGATCTGATACAGGATACATAGCTATTGCCTTTCGCCCATCGCGTGCCACATGCCCTCCCCACTTTTGTTAGTATTGGGGTGCCATCTGCAACAGTGCTCAACTTGATTGTGCTAACGCAGTGGGGAGACAGGCCTTGTCCATGACAGGAACACACCTGTGGGTGCTTGACTTGAGACCTCAGTAGGAGGATTTCTGGGCCCATGAGCAAGGTGTGACCAATGATTGAACCACTAAGGTAGGTATGGGAAGGGGAGGTACCGCTTACAGGAAGCATCCCCTCTGTGAAGGACTGGGGAGCTCAGAAAGCCATGAACACCCTTGTCCTTCACCCACTCGTCTCATGTCTCCCACCATTCCACACTCTAGTGGGAGAGGGAGAAAGGGGTCCCAAGTTATTCTGAATGGGAGGGGGAGGAGAAGAGCGGAGGAAGAGAGAGCAGGATCCATGTGACTCCGTGGATGGTCGGCCATCTCCCTGTGAGCAATGACCACAATAGCAGAATGTGATATTTTTCTTAATTAATAGAAATTCACACTGCGTAGGCCTGAGACTCACAGGCTGGGGTCTGTCAGGAACAGATGGGTGCTCCGGCTGGTTCCATAAAATCTAGCTCCATACTCCAAAATGTGGCCTTTTGAGAAGTTTGGTGGTTTGTTGCCACCTCTTGCCTCTGGTGGCTCGGACAAAGACTCTGCTCCATTGGTCCTAAGACAGTGCCCACAACATGATCTGGTGGTAGAGGAGAAAGCTGTCTGCTGCCTGGATCTACCCTACACAACTGACTGTATGCTGTGATTTTGCTTAGGAACACTGTCCCGAAGAGTTCTGGTTGAGAGGGAGAGTGACAGACACAGGACGTTCAACCCAAGTGACAAAAGGAGGCCCAGAGACTGTAGGAGCCCTGAGGAGCTCTGAGCAGAGGATCTGGCTCCATCTGTGCTGTCGTGGCAGACACATGGCGCATGCTGGGACAGTAGCATTCACCTATCTGGTGATATAAGTCCCCATCACAATGACATTGATGACCGCAGAGCTGCGAAGAGCTATGCCTGAGTCAGCTCCAGCACTCTGAGCCCGCTCCACCCTGAGTCCGCTCCACCCTGAGCCCGCTCCACCCTGAGCCCAGGCTACAGGGCTGCCCCGAACATGAGGCTCAAAGGTCAGTAGCAGCTTCCAACTAAATGCAGGGACACACAGAGTAACGGTGAAGGATGCAGAGAACTTGCGGTGCAGCTCAGGGTGGGGCAGATGGGGCATAGACAGTGGCTGCTGCAGCCGTGGAGACTAAGCTGTATGTATCCTTACTGTAAGAGTTGGGAGGTTCATGCCCAATATGACAGGAAGCTATGAGAGGGCCATAGGCCTAAGAGAGACTCAGGGACAGAAAAGGGGACCTTTCTTCACCCTCTTCCCTGATCACCCCTAAACCCTGTGGGGTTCATCTCTAACTGCTAATTCTACATTTCCCAACTCCTAGCTGTGATTGTGATCCCCAAACTCCCTCTGAGGTCCCCAAACTCACTCTCTCTCTCTCTCTCTCTCTCTCTCTCTCTCACACACACACACACACATACACACACACACACACACACACACACACGCACGCACACACACACACGCACACACACACACACACATACACACACACACCACCACCACCTCAGGGCAAGGTTAACTAGCCAGCCCTGACCTTTTCCCTACAGCTTCTCAACCTTCCATCTCACACCACAGCCCTGGCTGCTGTGGCAGCCACATTGGCTCAGCTTTATTGTTCAGCAAACTTGACTTTTCACTGCATCAGAGCCCGGGCAGCCATCTTGCAAGGCCCTGAAACTCTCTCTATATATCCATCTCCTTGGATCTCCAGTTCTTCCCAGGTCAAGTCAGAATCGCTATTGTTGAAAACCAAGAAATCCAGAGAGAAAACACAAAAATAGTTCTTTGCACGTGCTGTAAAGTGACTGGGGGAGCAACGGGGACGAGGGATTAAACACGGGCAAGTGCGGGAACCCCTAGGCTTCTCTCTGAAACTCATTGTAGACCATGGTTTAGGAAATTAGTTCCAATGCTGAGATCAGGGCTGGGAGGAAGGATGAGAGACGGAGTTCGGTACAGAAAGACAGCCAGGTGTGGAGAACAAACAGAGAGCTGCATTAAAACAAGCAAAAACAAACGCTGCCCTAGAAAAGCCTTCCTCCTGTCCTTCACTGGGAGGGTGACCCACCAGGGCCTCGGGGCCACACACACTGCTGAGAAGGTGGCAGTGTTTCGGCTGAGCCAAGGTGAAGTCATCTCACTGAACACTCTGGGAACACAGCCAACGTCGCAGAAGGGTGGATGTCTTAGGAGCAAGTGCCACACTGGGAGAGTCACCGCACACCCTGGAACTGAGAGAGACTTTCACAGAATACAGTGACCAGAGGTCACCTCATGAGGGGCCAGCAAGAGACACTCACAGCACTGCTGGGAGGGAGAGGTGGCCGGCGACCTCTACCACACATCACGCACAGGTCCTACATCAAAAGTTCTTTGAGTAGGTGGATATGTGAGGAAACCGTGAAATGTGACATCTGCCAAGAATCAGGCAAACAGGAACAGGCCGAGAGATGATCCAGGTGCTGGAGAGGAGATGAGACCTACAAAATGGCCAGAGCTAGTGTGTTTCCGCATTCGAAAGATAGATTTGAAAGGCTGACAAGATGAACTGTTTCAGCGCACTGTCAGTAGCTCTCCATTGTAAATAAGAAAATGGATGGTCTAGATGCACAGAGTGCTATGAACAGAATCGGGAGCTCACTGGGTGAATTTATCCAAAGGTGGGTCACAACAGAACACACAGCTAGCAAATTAAAGTCAATAGAAAACGCAAAACACAAGCACAGGCCTGCAAAACTAAGGCAAACTTTTCAATAGATAAAAGAGTCTGGAATTACAGAAGGTGAAAGGGAATTAGGACAATAAAACTGACCAAAGGACAATCATGGGACTGAAGAGCTGGTTTGCAGGCTAACGTGCTTGCTGCAGGGCTGAGGACCAGGGTTCCATGTCCAGCACCCATGGTTAAAGCCAAGTGTGGTGGCACACACTTGGGATCTGCAATCCCAGCACTGGGGAGGCTGAGACAGGCAGATCCCTGCGGCTCACTGGCTACTCACTCTAGCCTTGTTGGTGAGTTCTAGGTCCCAGAGGAACCTTGTCTGGAAGGAAAAATACAGGTAGATAGCTTCAGGGGAATGACACCAGAGGTTGACCTCAGGTATCCACACACATGCACAGCACACACACACACACACACACACACACACACACACACTGCACACATACAGGCACTGCACACACATGCATGCAATAACAAACATGCCCAAACACACAAGCACTATACATATACATGCATATGTACCTCTGAATATGGAAATTTTTCTTAAGGAAATGATAAGTAAAAATCTCTCAAGTCTGAAGAAAAGCATAAATATCTAAGTTCAAAGAGCTTGGGAAATGTGTATAAAAATACAAACAGAATCATAGCTAGATCCATCATGCCACCAAAAATCAAAGATAAGAAGGAAATCTTCAAATCAGTCAGACATGACAGCATTCGTTTCTTCCGGAAACGGAAGAAATGACAATGACAACTGCTTTCCAAATGGAGCTCGCTGGAGGCGGAAGACAACAGAAGGCAGCCTTCAGAGTGCTGCATGAAGGGGAGCTGCTGACCCACAGCGCTGAATCTAAGAGAAACGATCTTCAAGGCTAGCGAGAACAATGTTTCATAAAGAGAAACACAAGAAAGTCAGCCGCCAGCTAACTATCACTATGAGAAATACCAACAGCAACGCATTCCTCCAAATGCTTGTGGAAGAATAAACACCACAAAAACTTGCAGATATTTGCAAGAAAGATCAATGGCTGCTCAAATCAGCAGCAGCAATGACATGAAGCTTATTATACTTCGAAGCAATGCATGACAAGATAATAAAGAATTAGCAAAGGTAAACTACTGAAATTTTTTTTTGCATGATTTGGGACATGGTACAAAGGCATTAATCTAAGGCAAATCTAAATGACAGATACATCCTGAACTTTCTAGAGTGGCCACTAGAACAATAATAGCAAAGTATACAAAAATATAAGCTATTGTAAGAGAAAGAATTATACACACACACACACACATTCATACACACATATACACACACACATACATACACACATTCATACACACACACATACACACATTCACACACACATACACACATTCACACACACATACACTCATACACACACATACACACATTCACACACACATACACACGATGAAGTGCAGACAGTAAAGGAAACTGGTAGAAATCCAAAGGCTGTTCTTTGATAGTGACTAGAATTGCTGATGAGAGAGGGAAGTGGGAGCCAGCAATGGAGAGTGAAGGGAGGGAGCAGATGGAGACACAGAGAGGGAGAGAGAGACAGGATGCTGGAGTGATGCAGGGTCTCCGTATGAAGGGTCCCCAGACATTAACAATGTGAGTGTTTCATCTTGGGAATCATAAAAGCTGAGATTTGTCTTGGGACAGAGGGCAGGAGCAACTCAGAAGAGGGACTCCCATGTCTGCACCAAAGTCTCACGTCTCTACAGAACCAACCCAATTCCCCTGCTGTGTTACCTTCCATGGACCACTGTTCTGTCTGCAACAACTGTTAAGACCCCACCTGAAGAGTGATGGCTTGGGCTGTTTGGGCTATTTCCCACTTGAGAAAATCCAAGGTACGACCTCAAAGTGCAAGCCTTCTCCTGCACCCTTTCCTCTCTGGATCTACTGAGAGGGTCAGGCTTACCTGGCAAGTCAGAAGGGAGATCTTGGGCCAGCCTGCTTGGGTTCATGCCAGCTGCAGCTCTCCCTAGCCAGGCGACCTCATGCAAACCCCTTCACTTCTCTGCCTGGTTTTCTCATCTAGCAAATGGGTCTGGAGCTCTAACTCCCTCATATGGCTGCCACTGGGATGCCTAGATCTTGTTTGTGGGTTACCCCACTACAGAGTCAGCAATACAGGAGGGAAGGCAAGCCAACTAACCTGGAGGCTGCGGCTCAGGGACCTCTGAGACTGTCCTTGTTGCATGGAACACCATGGTGTCTCCTGTTCTTTCTGCAGCCGAGCTCCGTCTCCCTTTGCCCCATTAGCGTTTGCTTCCTGAGGCCCTGTAGTGACTGCACAGACTGATGAGGCAGAACTAGCCACAGCCCCGCATCTGGACCCTTCCAAATCGAAGGAAGGTCCTGCCTGCCCCCACGTCACGCCTGATTTCTCATCCCAGGGTGGCCCACAGGCTCGTGTAACCAGTTGTCCTGAAAGCAGAGTCACCTGGACCTCTTTGTCTTCCGTGTGTCCCTGGTCTCCTGCCATCTTGAAGTTTCCCTGGCGACACCACTTTTCTTCCCTGTGATTCCCGCTCATCTGCAGGACCTCCCGCTCCAGGCCTTGGACCCTGCATACAAGGTGCTGGTTTTCCCCCTGCAGAGCCCAGAGCATGTCTTCTATCCCTAGCATCGTGTCCTTTATCAGCCCTTTGTAACTGACTCCGAGCTCTGAAATCAGAGCCCTGAGCTCCCTGTTTTCCAGGGTGACATGCTCCATCCTGCTTCTGGCTTTCCTGACACTCTCGGACATGGCTTTGTGCAGCCGGCCCAGGTCCCCCTTCAGTTTCTCATTCTCCTCTTCCAGCTGGGAAATCTTGCAGTAACTCTTCCCATTACAGTCCTCCAGGTCAGACACAGCCTGCAGACACTGGTCCAGTTCGCGCCTGAGGCGGTCCAGCTCTCCCTGCAGCGATCGGTTTGTCTGTTCCAGCCTCAGGACCTTGGCCACTTCTCTGGCCCGCTCTTTTTCACAACGGTGTCCTTCATGGTGACATCCTTCTTGGGCTCCCTGAAGCCTGGCATTGTCAAGCAAAACCTGACTTCTCTCTTTCTTTGGGGTGTCAAGGAGCTGAAGGAAGCTGCTCCCTACCCTCTTGGGGGTACACCACATTGGGGGGAGCGGGCTCCCACTCAGCTTTGTGGGACCCCGGTTGGCTTTATCCCCATCAGCTAGTCTTGAAAGAACTTCTCCAGTGCACAGAGCCACACCCTCCTCCGGCCTCACTCCCTCGCCATTCCTGGTAGATTTTGCATTCGGATCCTGGCTGGCTGAGACCTGCTGATGGCACACATCCCCCTCAGTGTCCAACCCTGTATAAGCGACACTCTGGCTCTTTCTCATCAATGCTGACATCTGCTGGGGATCGTCACAGACAAGCTTCAGGTTGTTCAGGTGCTGGAAGCAGGCCCCCACCTCCCTTTCCAGTGTGTCTAGCTGGAGGGTGCTCCTGCCCTGTCCTGTGGTCAGAGTCTGTGAGGGGCAAGGACCTTCACTGCTGCCACCTGTTGGGGCCCATTTGGGAAACTCCAGCAAATCCCGATCGCCCATTGGTAGTCCCTGTTCCTGACCCGCATGGCGCATGGAGTCAGGCTGCTCAGGGTCACCCAGTGAAGCCGGGCTGGGTGCCGCTCGGAGCTGCATCTTCTCCTCTTGCTCTTCCTCCCCAGACCACTCCTTTTGCAGGAATTGAGTGTCTCCAAAGCACAGCTGGTGGCCCTGTTTGTCCTGTGTCCTCCTCCAGATCTCTGTGCCCTCTCCTGCAGGAAGCTGACTACCCTTTGGCTCTGGCTCTCTCGTATCATGGGCCCTAGAGCTGGTAGCCGCTTCCTCCTTCTCTGGTGACAGTGTTCCCATGTGTTCCCAGCCACATCCTTCCACACCCCATCTCTTTCTCAAGGGATCAGGACCTTCCTGTGACTTAGAGGTTGCCCCATGCAGAGTCAGCATGAGACATTCCGGCCAGAGCCAAGGACAGCGGGCCATGACTTGGGTCTCGGAAGCCCTGCTCCCTTCCTGTATGCCCTCTGGGGCTTGGTCCTCGGTGTTCATGATCAGCTTCTCGCTGGTTTCCTGGTCCAGCAAGGACTTGCCATCCAACTCTGATTTCATCACACCCATCACCTTCCATTTCTCTGCCCTTGCAACTGGAGGCCTGCCTCTCTCCTTCCACATGTCTCTGGGCTCCTTGGACTCTTCTGTGGGAAATGGGCCATTTGAAACGAGTGGAGACTCCTGGCTGGAGGAGGCGACTTGGCTCCTTGCCAGATCACAAGGCCAGTCAGGGTGTGTCACAACCTCAGGGGCAGGGGACGGCTTGCCGTCCATCTCTTCTTGGGTCTGAAGTTCTTGTAGGAGATGCTTCCAGAGCAGAGGTGGCAGTAGGGGCTGTGGTTCCCCAGCAGGTCCCCAGAGCGGGAACATGGATGTGGGTAACAGTAGGAAGGATTCCTGGGCTCCAGCAGCTTGAAGGTTCTCTGAAACTCCTGCCAAGGGGCGGAGTGGCTCATCCATGCCTGGTTCTGGGGGGTAGCTACACCGCAGCCGAAGAATCTGTCCATCTAGGTGGGGGTGGACAAGAGCGCCCTGCAGGTAGAGAGAGGAGATGGGGTATGAACCAGTCTCTGCCTGCCGAGCTTCACCTACAGTTGATCATGCTCCGCCCCCAGTGCCCTCAGATCCTGCTCATAGAGCTGCACGGGTGTCCTGCTCTTCCACCTCAGGGCTTCGACCTGAGCTCCTCCCACTGCCCAAGATTCTCCCTCTCCCAGATATCCTCTAGGAACACCCCTTCACCTCAATCCAAACATTGCCTCCTCACAAATACCCAACCCCTGGAGCAGCCCCTGGCCTCGGGCAGCAGTGACGTGGGTTCTAAGACAGTGATGAGATTGAGATAACAGAATTAGCAGACACAGATAAGGCACTGAAGCCGAGTACATGCTATTTCAGGGTGACAAAAGATTGTGTGGAATTCCTTCCTCTACATGAAGCCAAACTACATGAGGGGATAGTTCAGGAAGTGAATGGATGCAAGGATGGATGGATGATGCCGCAGGGCGATCGGGAATGAAAAGTCCCCAGACTATCTTACAAAAGATACAGCTTTAATAAAACAGAAGGAAAAACTTACACAGAATCCCACCCATTTGGAATGCTGGATCCAGGCCAAGTCGAGAGGGAGAGAGAGGGCGGGAGCTTTCACCCGCCAGGTTTATAGGTAAATTTTTACCTTAGGGCAACACGCCCCATGAAGAGGATGTGATTGGCTGAACTCCCCTATCAGATGGATGCATGGATGGATGGATGCATGGATGGATGGATGCATGGATGGATAGATGCATGGATGGATAGATGCATGGATAGATGGATGAGGTTTAGAACCACAGAGCCACATCCGGACACCACTCCCAGTTCAGCTTTGTTTTTTAGGACAAGAGACAGAAGATGAGGTCAGAGGTTTGCCACAGCATTAGGACGAATTCAGATCCAGCTCCTGAGGTCAGACCATCAGAGTGATACAGAGAGCAGAAGGAGGAGACCAGGGTTCTGTACCTCTGGAGCTGGGGAGCTCTGGGGAGAGGGGTCCCAGCATCCCTCGGGTAGCTCTGGGGGTTCCCAGCATCCCTCAGGTCTCATCATCTCTGGATAGGAAGACAGAACCAGCTCTGTGGGTAGTCAGAGGGCTTCCCCAGCACAACATGAGTGAAGTAGTCCAGGCCAGGCGCTTGGTCTGGCTTCTTTTGATCCCACTATACTTCTTAGTCCAGGTCTCAGCAAACTGTAACCCATCCCCTAAGACTTCTCACTCAATCACTTCCAGAATATTCTTCCAAATCTGGAGTTTGCCAACAAGAAGCACCTCCCCAGGGTGGCCACATCACCAAGCACATAGCACGGCCACTAAGGCCCCACTGATCCTCACAGAACCCTCTGGCCTCACCTGTCTATGCTCAGACCCTGGCAGGTCTTCCGGGAGCTCGCCTATGGTACTTGCTGGCATCACCAAGCAAGGGTCTGGCTGATCTTGAACATGGCTATGGGGCTTTTCTGAGAGCTGGCCTAGAACAGCAAGACCCTAAGGTTAAAATCACTCTTAGAAGATTTATCATAATGCCCACCAACAGCCATGTCAGCTGACAGATGTCTCTCTTGACTCGGGTCTTTTAGCCCACAGTGAGTCCTGAAAAGCCCCACTCTTCTGCCGAGCAAGAACCTGAACCTGGAAGATATGAATGACTACCAAGGGCGAGCAGAGGAAGTGGCTCTTAAGATACTGCCCTGGACCACAGTTGGACGGTGCCCATGGAGCATTTTGAACACTCGGGATCCTCATTTGCCAGCAGGGTGATACCCCACCCCCAACCCTGCACAGCTTTCAGGAACAGCCTCGCCAAGTCACATTGTACTTTGACCCATCCAACAGCTCTGTCCCCACACCATCAACCCTAGATGTGACTACTGGGGGACATCAGCTGCCTCCTCCTACAACCAGCAGTCCTGGGTATCATGAGGCTTGAACTACTCTTATGTTTTGACGACTGAGGATGAGCAAGCAGAATCTCTTATAGCAGGGACGTGAGAAACTATGTCTGACATTAGAGACCGGGGACTTCAAAGCCCCAGTGATTCTCAGACTGACAGTCACAAGTATCACCCTCAAGCCAAAGGGTAAAAGGTGGCTAGAGTGATCCCTGCTTGCCACAGATGTCTCTGTGAGGACAAGCCCCCACCACCAGCCTGCAGCTGGTTGGCACCCCTTGAGAGCTGAGTGCCTAAGTTTAAGTGTCAAATTATCCTAAGCTAATGGCCCCTGGAACATCACACACTGATTCTGCCTTGACCAACTATGTGCTTGAGCCTCTCTGAGCCTTGGCTTGTCTGTAAGAGGAGCAAATCATCCTTCCCAACACTGTAAGAGTAACATGAGGACTAAGCTAGCTGGCCTATCACTGGGATGTCAGGTGGCCCCTCTATGTATGACGTCATCCACAAACCTGTGAGGGCTTGAAGTCCACAAGCATCACTGTGGCAGCCTCGGCTGCTGCAGGGATTCAGCACCTCTGCCCTGGGCAGGGGCAGAGAGTCACTCTGGGCACAGCCCAAGGCACCCTTGAGAGAGACAAAGAATTGAATAGTCACAAGTGCCCTGGTTGACCTGTCCACTCCAAGCCCATGCCTAGGCTCCCTTATAGCAATGGTCAGACCCCTCCAAAATAAGGAAACTAAGGCTCAGAAAGTGGTGGGCTCAAAGCTGGCCATGGTACCTAACCTGGGTCATTGTTTTACTAGGCCACAGTGTTCTTGTTGATTCTTGGTATTCTTTCAGTAAGTTACAAGGGGTGGCAGTCTGTCCTTGGAGTAGTCTGTCCATCTAGACAAGAGACTGTATGGGGAGGTGTGGACGGGGACTGAGTCCCAGCCTTGCTCCTGTGTGGTTTCTCTGTCCCACTGGGAAAAGCTGGAATCTGCCCAGGTATGTTGAATGTTTCCCTGTGAGCAAGTCCTAAAGGTGACAGTAGCCAGTGATCTGGGAAGTGCCCCCCGCCAAGACCTGCAGGAGGCCAGTTGTGTGAGCAGAGAGGAACATACCCAACATGGGCCTGGAGACCACCTCTGAGCTGTTCCAGCTGTCATGACCACTGTGAGCTCTTGCCCCTGACATGGTGGCCTCCTGGCCTGCCACCATGCTGGCCACATTCTCTGTCTCTGGACCTCTGCACAGGCTGTTCCTTCTGCTACTTTAGGGTAGGATTCTACAAGCCAGTCAACTGTCATACAGGCTCCTGGCCCTGTGCCCACTCCACTGAAGATCTGACCAGCAAATTAACCTGGAAACCAAACCAGATCAGGGTGCCTCACCCTTCTCACTCTTCTCCAGCAAGAGAAAAACCCCATCCTCCCAGTCTCACACATACGCCTTGTTCTGTATTCTAGCCAGGGACTGTAGACCCCAGGGTATGGGGCAGGGCTGTGGTAAGCCAAGGTGTATTTGAGTGGCCCTAGGCAAGCCCACACCACAGTAAACTACCACTCACCTGGAACCATTTTTTTTTTCAGTTCCATCTTTGAAGCAAGGAATCCATGAAAGATGGCAGTAAACTAGGCTTAGTGTCCCACGGCAGCAGTGGTCAAGTCCCCATGAGGCTTTCTTTGGCCTTTCTTGCCAAAGAAAGGATCTTTTCACAGATCAAGTCCCCATCATCCTCCCCAACAGTCCCTCCCTCAGTCACTCTGTGCTTGTGACCTCTGATCTGTCTGTGCAATGGTTTGTGCTGCATCCTTTTGCCTATAAATCCTAAGCCCCATATGCATCATAGATTCCTCCAGAAGCTTCCAACAAAGACTAATAAGAACACTCAACCCCAACTGATAGCAACCAGAGGGCATTCGCACCAGTTCACACCCTAATAGACAACGGGCTGCATCTAGAGAGGCCTGACCAGACAGGCTATTGTCAACTGCACTCAGAGCCCTGTCTCCTGCCTCTGTTTCTGTCCACTCGCTTCTCACCTGGTCATAATTAAGCAGTCCCAATTGCAACTTAAAAATCACCATGAAAACAAGATGGAAATTCAGAAAGATGAAGGGAGGGAGAGACAAATGCAGGAAGGTTGAAAAGGATGGAGAAAAAGATCAGAAAATAAAAACTAAATGAAACATAAAAAAAGAGGGGGGATGAGAAGAGAAAGAAAAACTCAAGCTCCAAATAAAGGTGAGGAAAATAGAGGGCAGAAGGAGAGGAGGAAGGGGCAGGTGGAGAAAGAAAGGCTGGGGTCAGAGTCGCTCGTCATGTTCCGCCAAGACCAGCATTCACCATGGCGCTTACTGTCCAGCCAGCTTGCACTGTGCTTCTCTGCCCAGACGGTTTCAGGAACATTTGCTGAGCCCCAGCTAAGGGCCAGGCCTGCTTCTGAGACTGGAGAACACAGCTGCAGAAAATGCACACACTTTTCGCCCCAGGGAGACATCTAGGCAGCATCCTGCACGCTAGGACACTGAAACGATACCTTCCATCTGGTCTACCCCTCACTTTGTCAGTGATTAAACCAATAGTCAGGGAGGGAGGGCAACTTGTCTAAGGTCACAGGGCAAGTCAAATGGAAAACAGGAGAAAAGCTCCCATATCCAGACTCGATCCTTCCCACGACTGTGCTCTGCTCAACCCTGAGAGAACAACGGCCTGGATTCTGGTTTGCCTCGGTGTGTGACTGCTCTGAGATACAAGGGTATCTAGACACAAGATTTATGCATCACAGTACATCTTTCTGGGCTGTTCTCAAAGCACAGATAATAGAAGACTTCCACTTGCACAAAATGTAAACTTTAGCTTTAGCTTTGTACCATTTTTTTTTTATTCAATAGTTTAGAAGAACCAAATCCTCCTAAACTCTCCTGCTGTGATTTGGGATTGTCTAACATTCTCTGCCCACATAGTTCCTAAGCTGCCGCTTCTTAAAATGGGTGTCATGAACCACACAGGTTGTACAACTAAATGTCACCAAAAAAAAATGGCAATGGTAAAAGGGTTCTGAATTCTCAAGTACCCCAAATAAAGTCAGAATCAAATAAGCAATGAAAATGAGGGGTTCCCAGTAGCACTGACCCATATTACACTGTGTGACTTTATGCAAAAATATACACACACTTCTACTCATTATATGCAAATTTGCTTTCATCTTTAGTAATTGGTAAACATATATATAAGAATTGTTTAAAATAAAATTTGCATTACTTATCATCACTAAATGTTTCACATGTATACCTATTTTTTAAATTTATTTTATTTTTATTTATGTGGATCTGTGTGTCTGTGTGTAGGTATGTACACACTGGGGAGGTGAGTATGCGCAGAGGCCAAAAGAGGGCACCAGATGCCCAGGAATTGGAGTTCGAGGTAGTTGTGAGCATCCTGATGCTGGGTGCTGAATATCAAACCTGGGTCCTCTGTAGGAGGTGTACATGCTCTTATCCACTGAGCCATCTCTCCAGCTCCTATGCATCTATTTTATATGCTGGCGAATCTAGATTGTGGGAAAACTTCTTAAGAGAGAGGTGTCATGAGTGATTTGAGAAGCCCTGGCTTAAGCAAGACCACACAAGCTCCATCTCACTGGGCACTGAGGCTACTTCTGATTCTGCCAGTGGCAAGTAGCACTGAGATGAAGACAGCTGTGTGCAGCTGCTTAGCAGCTTCTGACTCCTTTCTTCAAAATGTGCTGTGGTCTGAGTGTGAAATGTCCCCATAGGCTCATGTTTGAACCGTTGGTCCCAGCTAATGACACTGTTTCGGCACTGAAGGCTGTTGAGCCTTCAGAGAGTGTAGCCTCCCTGGAGGAAGTGGGTTATGGGGACAGCCTTGTGATAGCACACACCTGATGAACTGGCCCCACCTCCTACCCACTGTCTGCTTCCTGAGCACACGCACAATGTGACCAGTGGCCCATGGCCCTGCTGCCTGCCATGCCTGCCTCACCATACTGGGAGTAAACACCCCAAGTCGTGAGCTAAAATAAGTTCCCCTTCCCTTACGCTGCTTCTTGTCGTGTATTTGGTCACAACAATGAGAATAGCAAACATCTGTCCATGGAGGTTCATGCTCACACAGGAAATATAGGCATTTGTACGACATTTGATACTCACTGACTGTCAGCCCTCCCCAAAGGCTTGGGTCTGCAAAGGCCCAAACCCTGCAGAGCAGCGGCTCCTTTATAGCTGCATGTATTGACTATCTCCTTCTGTTTTCTTTGTGTGGTGTGTGTGTGTGTGTGTGTGTGTGTGTGTGTGTGTGTGTGTGGTGTGTGTGTGTGTGTGGTGTGTGTGTGTGTGTGTGTATGTGTGTGTGTGTGTGTATTTTGCTGGGAATTGGGGGTCTCACACATGCTAGGCAACTACTTTATTTCTTGACTTGTGGTCAAGTATTCTTTTAGAGAGTTTTATTTTATTTTATGTGTATGTGTGTGTGCCTGCATAAATGCTGGAATGTGTGTGCAGGAGCCCTCAGAAGAAGGCATTGGATTCCCAGGAGCTTGAGGTACAGGCAGTTGTGATCTATTCCAAGTGAGCACTGAGAAGCAAATCCTGGTCCTCTACAAGAGCATCAAGGGCCCTTAACCACTGAATCATCTCCTTAGCCCTCTTGACTCCATTTCTTAATAGAGTTTGCTTCATAGTGAACAGCAAGCCTGTGGTGACACAGCCCTACAGAGGTACAGGCAGGGGTCTCTCTCCAACCATGAAAACATCCCTACAGCTGTTGCCAGGGCTCACTCTATGTGCCCTGCAGGACAGGGAGATACAGAAAGCACCGAGCAATGCCCATCACTGAAGAGTCCAGATGACAGAGGACATGATGGCTGACTTTCCATCTCTGTACATAAACCTCTCTCAGTGACCCCCCAGGTCAGGTCATGGCCATCTGTCTGTCTTCTGGTGTAGCTGTTCAGAAGCCAGGACCACCACTGCTTCCCCTGTGTCTATCTCCCCTCCAAGCTACTGAAGAGCTGGTCCACACCCAGATCACCCCCAGTCCCAGGTCCTAGCGCTGTGCCTGGGACACTGCAGAAGCACAGTGAACACTCGCAGAGAAGCATGCCAACACACCAGCAGGCAACGGCAGCTTGCCACCCACTGTCCTCCCCAGCTCCTTCCACCAGCATGAGCCCTTCCCCCAGACTCCTCCCAGGGACCCATCCCTCTGTGGATGTAGCTTTAAAGCAACCTATTCTGAAAGTTGTCACCGATCTGAGTTTGGGCAAATTAAGTTCATTCCTCTAGACTCAGCTTAGGAACAGGGACACTAGGGCCTCCCTGGCTACTTTACAACAACTAAGAGAACCTTTCAGGGCAAGAGCTTTGTGGCTAAGAAGCAATTGAGCCATCTTCTCACAATGCCTGTTCTATAACACACAGCACAACTCCCAGATTCCATCAGAAGTAAGAAGTAGAGAGCCGTCTCCGGGCTGGGGGACTGTGCTCCCTTCAAGCCTGGCTTCTTCCATTTGCTGGAGCACGTGACTTAAAGCCCCACCTCCTCCAGTTCCTTCACCTGTAAAGTGAGGGCTAATAACTCCACCCCCTCATTAGCTGGCTGCAGTGAAGACCCAGCTCTGGGCAAATGGCAGCTTTGTGAAGACTGTCTGCTGCAGGCGTCCCTATATATACTCACTATATACCTCTTGATCCCCAGTCTCTGTTCCTTACAGCAGTACGGCCACACGCAGACAGTGCCTATGACTGTGGTCATTTCCTCACTGAGTGGCTCATTCACTGAGTATCACAGTCTCTGGGTGTCAGTCCCATCCCACAGTAAGGATGCTGAGGCACCGAAATTTACTAACCAGTCCAAGAGTATCCTGGCCCATCTAGATCACCACTGTCCCCTAAGAGGGATCCCCCTGCAGTTCCCTTAGGAGTACCGCCCCCATGCCATACTGAGCAGTGCTGCATGTCCATGGGTTCTCACAGCAGCCTCTGTTTTGTCCTCTGCTCCACACATGGGGACCACAGCTTATGGACAACGTAGGGGACCTTCAGTAGGCATCTTTTGGCTTTGATAGTCGAGGTCCTAGGTGAGATGTAGCTCCTTGGGGTGCAGGGCTTGCTGAAGCGAAAGCAAGCAACATTGTTGAGGTCATGGATGTGGCTGTGATGCTTTCCAGCCACACATAGAACCTATCTGACCCAGTCACTGAAGAGTGCAAAACCCCAAAGAGCTACTGATGCTCGCCCCTGATCCAGAGGGAAGGCCAGCAGAGGGAGGTGGGATCCTTTGCCGGTCTTGATGCTGTCTTGATGCTGTCTTGGTGCCTGTGACCAAATCACTTGCCCTTCCTTGCAGTCCCTCCGTCAGCTTTGTGGGAACAACGTGATGCATGAGGGGTTACAGGAGAGGACAGGAAATGGACAAACAGGAGCAAGACTCTGCCAGGCATCTAGGAACCCACTCTTCTCAGAGAAGTGTTTTTAAGGAACAGTGAGTCCCAGCGCTTGGGGTGATGGCAAGATGGGAGAACAAAGCCTCGGGCCAACTGCCTAATAGAAAGCACATTTATGGCGATCACAGAAAAGATTCTAGATGACAAGTTCCATGTACGCATCATTTATTTTCAGAGTTACAGGGAGACAATGGTGAGTGTACACTGCTGCCCCTTAGTGGCTGAACAAGAAGTGCACAGGAGGGACAGGCGGGAGCCAAAGCGGTGAAGATGCACGGCGGAGCACAGACGCCATTAGTAAGCTGGCCCAGGCAAGAGCCAGGCCGTTGTATGGAGAACTCGAGTATTCCAGGGTTCCAATTACAAGATACATTCAAAGTTTTAAACAAGCAACGCCCATTGGTTTCTTTTTGTCTGTTTTTGTTGTGTTTTGTTTGAGGCAGGGTCTGACACTGCCCAGGGTGGCCTCGAACTTGCTATGTAGTTTGGGGTGGGGATGCACTGGTTATTTCCCTTGCCACTGTGACGAAATACCTGGCCAAGGCAACCGAAAGGTTGAAGGATTTATTCTGTCTCTCCACATAGAGGCTACAATGATGACAAGGAAGGCACAGGGCTGGGAGCAGCTGGAAAGGAGTGTGGGTTCTGCTTCTTCACAGTGCAGGAAGCTCCTGAAGGTGGAAACCTTGAGCTAGAACCTCAGGTCACCCCAAAAACCCACTTTCCCCATCCAGGCCCCACCTCCTAGCAGGTGTCTCTAACCTTTCAACATTGTGACTCCGATATAATCCCTACCAAGTTCACGCTGTGAACTGTGTGGCTGTTATTTTCAAATATCCTCATGGTGTTTTAAGTCTTGGCTTTTTGTGTTGGACCACATTTATAGCTATCCCAGAGAGACTGCATCCTGAGGGCTTCAGACTGAACACGCCTGCCCAATTTAAGTGGGGTTCCACTACCTCCTCACACAGGACCATCAGCTAGGGACCAAGGACACAAACATATGGGCCTGTGTGGGAGGAGGGACATTGCACATTCAAACCCTTAACAGTGCGGGGGAGGGGGGACAACAGAAGTTGGCTGTGGGGTAGAGTACGTAGTTGGACATGGGAGTCCGCAAGTGCGTGGACAAATGGGCAGACATCAAATGGCTGGCAGATGAGCAGACGGCCATATGGGTAGTGAGGGACCTATGACAGTGGTGACTTTTTATATATGGAAGGGTGGAGACAGAGACTGGGTATGGTGAAGAATGGACTGGCCTCTGGCTCAGATAAATGATGAAAGGATGCTGGAAAACGACCTTGATCAAGTGGCTGGACAGGAAGGAGTCAGAGGAGGGTAAGCGGTCATTCCTGTCCTGAGTTCCGGCCACTTACCGGGCTACCGTGCCCCAGCTGGGCCCGCAGGCGACTGTTTTGCTGGACGAGCTCCTCCACCTGGCTATGCAGGCCGATCTCCGACAGCGTCAGCCCATACACACAGCAGCGCAGTTCCTCCAGCTGCTCCCGCAGCTGCCGCTTGGTGACGCTGTGCTCCCGCAGCCTGCGCGCCGCCTCCGCCCACTCCCGCTCCGCGCGTTCCGCTCTGGCCCGCAGTACACTCAGCTCTGTGGCCTCGGAGGCTCCTAGGGAACCGGCCGGAATCTGCGGCCTGGAGCTGCCCGCACAAGGCAACGGGTCCGCGGCGTGCAGCTGTGCCAACAGGAGGCCCGCGGCACGGCCCAGGCGCCACACGTCGCGCTCCAGCCGCTGCACCTGCGCCCGCAGAACGCGCTCTTGCTCCCGCACCAAGCCCAGCTGCAACCGCTGGGCCCGCCCACAGCGCTCAAGGGCCACCGCCTGCCTTGCCAGGGCCTCGTCCTTGAGCTGCAGCCGCTCCTGCAGCCGCTGCTGGCGTCTGGCCGCGCTCTTCGCCTCCCGCACCTAGGATTGTGGTGATGGGGACGTCAGGGAATCCCGAACCCCAGGCACGCGCTTGCTCGCTTTGATTTCTCTCCCTAATATTCTTGTATTTCGTGCATAGTGGGTACTTTGCATTGAAACTTTACGCAAGGATCAAAGATGGCTCAGAGACTAAAGTCGCTTGCTACCAAGCATGAAGACCCAAGTTGGGTTCCACAGGACAGGCACATGGTGGGAAGAGCGAACCAGTCAATCTCACAAGCTGGACTCTAACCTCCACTTTGGCATATGTATGCGCACGTACAATATAAATACACAATGTTTAAGTTTCGCTGATTACTGAGTTTGCTAGCACTGCAGACAAGAGTCGCCTTCACCTCACCCTAGTGTGAGCCCAGGAGCTCCCTAAGTCTGTGTGTGTGCAGTAGATTGGAGGGACATACCCCCTGCAGATGGCTCTGAAGTTGTTCAGTTTGAACAGTTCACACCAATTTCCGAACTCCACAGAACTTTCCAGAATCTCTCACTTCAGTGATGTGAGCTGAGCAGGGGCCAGGAAGCCACAGCAGCTATTCACAACTGTGAATGCCTCCCCAACCCCCAAATAGGACTGTCCTTAGCCCCACCACACACTCAGAAGTTACCTGTATAACAGAACAGCGAAAGTCTGTAATAAATAAATGGGACAGCAGCCAGCTCTGGGGCCCAGCACGGCAGCCTTGTGTCTGACTTCTCTCCGTCCCTTGGCCATCTACCTAAGCAGGGGACATTTGATCCATATCTTGACACCCCGCCTTCTCCCTATCACATTCAATGAACCAGGCTGGGTTGCAACACAACCCTGAAAAAATGGGAGTCTTCAGTGTTCACGTTCTGTCTAGGCAAACACTGCCTCTGTGGTAAGCAGTCTCTCACCAGCTGCCTGCTCCCTCTGCTGCCAGAGAGCCTGCAGGTGAGAGACAGAGTGCACAGAGAAAAGGAGGCACAAAGTCGGCTCAGGCTGGCTCGGTGGATAATTTATTGGTAGGGCGTGGAGAGGGAATGAAAACTAGAGTTGCGTTTTCTGGGTGGAAAATTCTCCTGGCTTTAAGATGGCGTGGATTCTGTACTGGGTGTCTTTGTGGTTCTGGGTGCATGGAGATCCATGGTATGAGTGGGTGAGCCTTTGGCACCTCACAGGATGACCAGAGCTCACTGCAGAAATGAGGCCTCTTTGCTTCCCGGAAATATGACCAGAACAAAGTCACCATCTGTGACAGATCAGACACAAGAGATGCCAAAATCCTATTTGCACATCCCTGCAATACTGACTCCCACATGCCAATGTCTCCACCAAAAGCAGAGAGATTAGAGGTTAAGGTTGTGGGCTGGGTTATAGCTGGGCCACGTGTGACTCTGACCAAGCCACTGAGTCTATAAAGAAGCTTCTGGAGAGGCCCGCCTTAGTGTATTTGTGTTGTTCAAAACAGTAGTAACAACAAGGAAGTATGTGGAAAGGGTATGTAGCTCCCTGGCCTCCCCCAAACCCCTCCTCCCACCAATGCAATTAGCTTACATGGCACCCTTACCCTATAAGCATCTCCATGGCAGGACTGTCCCCAACTCCCCTGGGGTATCCCAGGTGTGTCCAGAGCAAGGCTCAAAAAACCATTAAGTGTCTCCTCAGAGAAACCACATGTCCCCAGTGCAGAGCCTCAGCCTGTACCTTGCTATAAAGACACCCCTGGGGTTGAGAAGCTAAAGGCATGTGGAGCCAGTTTCACCTGATTCTAACCCCCTAGTACTCGAGGACTGTGCTGAGCTGAGCTGTGTTGGGGTCCTTCACTTCCCACTTCTGTGTCAGTAAATACTATGTCATGTACCCTGGCTGTCTCATGGCTGTCCACTGTCTGAGATATCCAGGATCATCACCTATGTCATGCACACATACAAAGGCACAGCTAAACAAGACTTGACAAACAATGCTCCCTTCAGCGCATGCACCACCTGTTTGTATTGAGTTCCCATCCCATGAACAGGCTGCACCCTGTAATCTCAAAGCCCTGAAGCTCTGCTTTAAAGTGAAATCCCTGAAGCCCACGCCCAGGCATCACAGGGTACCTATCGCAGGATCCAGGTTCCTCCATGTGCCCTGAATCATCATCTCCCCTCCTGGAAGGGTTCTTATAATGAGCAAGAATGGCAGATGCAGATAACACTGCGACACCCACCTCTCTGGGCATTCAACATGCATCTCCTCAGTTAACTCAGATGACCGCCTGAGGGGTGGACCATATTATGACTGCTTTCCATACACGGGAACTGAGACCTGTCGAGGTTGTGTCACTTGACCAAAGTCACACAACCAATTCATCAGCAGAACTAGGGTTTTCTTCCAAAACCTGCCCCTTAGGTGGAGCTGTCTACTGTGCTCTGCCTGCCTGCCCCGCCTGCCTGCCCCACAAAGCCTTAGCTGTTGTCCTTGGGCCTCCTAGTGCCAAGGCTAGGGGGTTAACTCTACCACGACCCCACTGGAGGACCTGCTGTGCTTCCCAGCCTTCCCCTCCCTGTACAACTCCTTCCCTGGCCCTCCACAGCACTGTGTTGGCCCACCTCATTCTCACACTTCACAAGGTCTGGAAAGGTCTACCCTCAGGTCTCTGAAGTGCCTTTTTCCTATCACACCCACAATGTGCCCAAGTCCCCCTCCCCACTCCAGACCAGGTTCTTCTCTTCCCTCCATCCCCACCTGCATGCAGCAATTTGAAGACAGAGACCTACACTGGCCACCTCCTGTCCTCGGGGGCCCAGGCATGAGAAAGGTACCAACATGCTGACACCCACGCTTTCCCCAGGAGGCCTGGGAGGTTGGGAGGGGGACAGAGAAGCTGAAGCCCAGGGTGACCACACAACCAGGCACTGAGAAGTAGAAGAGATACGAACCTGGCTGACCAGCTCCCTCTGCAGTGCCTGTAGCTGCTCCTGGGCGTAGAGCGAGGCGCTTCTTTCCTGGGCCATGCAGGCACTCAGCTGCTCTACCTTGAGGAGAAGTTTCTTCTCAGACAGCTCCAGCTCCTCAACCCTGCAGGACCATAAGCAGGAAACGCTCGCTCAGGGCGGGAACTGTGTAAACCTCACCAACACCGCCTCAGTCATCTGGCCCGGCTACTGGCCTGAGAACCTCATTGTAAAGCACTCTCATACGTCATCAACTTGGGCTATCTCTGTGGACCAGACTAGCCTCAAACTCCTTCTCTTTCTGCCTCCCAATGCTTAGATGACAGGAGTGAGCCACCATCCCAGGCATCCATATCTTACTAGAAAGTTTCTGCTCTACCTCAGAGACATTACTTGCAAGGCTGGGAGGATGGCTCAGTTGGTAAGAGCACCTGTTTGGTCAGCATGAAGACCTGAGTTCAAATCCCCAGCACCAACATAAAGGCTGTGCCTGTAACTCCAGCACTGCGGACAGAGACAGACAGACATTCGGAGCTCACTGGACGGTCTGCCTAGCCAAACTGTGAGCTTCCATTTCAATGAGAGACCCTGTCTCAAGCAATAAAGAGGACAGTAATGGAGGAAGACATGCTCATGTCCTGTTTGGGCCTCTCCACGTGTGCAGATGGGCATTGCATGGATATACATACTACATACGGTGTGTATACACACATACACAATGTCACTTGCCATGGCATTCAACCTTAAGTGTTTCTCAGCCCTAAGTTAGCGACCCACATCCACGAAGACCTGAGACACTGAGTGGAGGTCAACCAGCCAAGAGCTTTTCTGAACCTTAACCTTAAGGTGCTCACACGTTAACCAGCCTCTGGGTAGTATTCTTCACACAGGAGAAAACTGAGGGCCTGGGAGAGGGGTTATTTCCCCAGGTCACACAGACTGTGGATTCCAGGCTGACTTTTAACCTTAGACATTCTTGCCTCAAACTTATGAATGCCTTCTAAGGAAATGACTGACAGTCAGAAGAAGGTTTCTGGGATTTATAAAAATAATTTTTAAAAAATGTCTGTGGGAGTGACCTGAGAGCCTGACATGGGGAGCGGCTGAGTTACACAGAGCTCTGTCTGCATGACCAGCAGAGACTGTGCTAGCTGGGAAGGGACAACCCCTGACTACAAACAGAAGAGGTGACACAGCAGGATGATGGTGACACCTGAAGGGGAAGTCAGAGCGATGCTCCCACCATAGGTGCACAAGACGTTTCTGTCTCTAGTACAATGCTAGCCCTGCCTCCACGCTAGGTCACATTGGCCTGAGATAGCCCTCCACCTCCCATTTCCTGAAGAGGAAGTCAGAACAATGCTCCCACCACAGGTAGACAAGATGTTTCTGTCTCTAGTACAGTGCTAGCCCTGCCTCCATGCTAGGTCACGTTGAGCTGAGATAGCCCTCCATCTCCCATTTCTGCGCATGCTTTCTCCTTCACCCAAGACTACCTGGTGACCTTCTGTTCCGACTCAGTCCCTGATCTACAGAGAAGGGCAGGCTCTGCTTCCTGCCTCTGTCTTTTCTGCCATGGGAGCCTAACTGGGTTAATTTACCACTAAGGTCCTTAGATTTTCATCTGTCAGATAAAGATACAGACAAAGACAGTTTCTGACAGGAGCAAGAAGAGATGGCCAGTGCAGTAATCGATACAATACAGTTGGCTCCAGATACTCCCAGACCCTGATCCCTGGAAGAATGGTATCACCCTTTACAGGCACGGAAGCCACAGGGCGGGTGAAGTCAGTCTGTGAGAGGAGATGGGTCCTGGAGCATCACTCGGCCTCTCGCTCCTTAGAGGAGGCCTGTGTGGAGCTGACCATAGGGAGGAAAGCTGCAGAGGCACAGAGCACCGCACATGCTGCAGCTCGGAGATGGGCTGGGGGCCAAAGGGGTGCTCAACTGAGAACTGAGGGTCAAACATCTAGGAGTCAGTCCCAAGGGTATCTGAAGTGGGTAAGACCCTACCGACAACTTGAGCTAAGCCTGAATCCTAACTTCCAGCCTTCAGAGCTGTTCATCGACTGAGCCAGGGCTCCTGCTGTTTGGGTTTTATTTTGTTTCGGAAACACTATGTGAATGAAAACATACATACGTGTGGGGGCCAAAAGCGGACACGGTGTGTGTTCTTCAACCACCCTCCATTTTTTTAAAATTTATTTTGACACAGGGCCTCTTACTGAGGCGGGAATTCACTTGTTGTAGGCTGGTCAGTGAGCTTGGCTGATTCCTCATCTCTGACTCACAGCACGGTGGTTGGAGGTGTGCACCAACCCTGGCTTTTACTTGGGTGTGGGGGATTCAAACTCAGGTCCTAATTTTTGTACATCAGGCCTTTACAGACTGAGCCACCTCTTTAATCCCATCTCTGTAGGCTGTTTTTAAATCACCAAGTTTCACGGTTGTATGCCTATAATCTTAGCACTCAGGATGGAGAGGCAAGAGGGTCAAGAGTTCAAGGCCATCCATGGCTACTTAGCAAGTCTGAGGTCAGCATGGGCTATGAGAACTTCTGCCTTCAATCCTACCACCACTACCGCCAAGAAAAGCTACCAAGTGTGTGCCATTTGTCACGGCAGCCCCAGGAAACCCATACACCCAGGACCATGGAACACCGTGAATCCAGGAGGCCCCACCGTGAGCACATGGGCCCACAGTGACCACAGACTGGACTTCTGGGCACCTGGAATCAAGTCCTACTGCCCGTAAAGATAGACAGGCACAGCTGCACATCCAGGCCTTGGTGTCTCTATCGTAACACAGAATACTCTCACCCTATTTTCCAGTTTTAAGGATTAGCCACGGAACACTTGCTGAGCAGGGAGGGCTGGCTCAGAGCAAGAGTGTGACAAGCCCTCAGTGTGACGCTGCTGGATTTTGGTCAGAAATGACTGCGAAACAGTCCAGTGAGCTAGGAGCAGGCTTTTTTTTTGTCCTTTTGATTTTCTAATAAATTCATTATTTTCATATTTTATGCATTTGTTTTAGTTAACTAACTTCAGTTTTTGAGACAAGATTAGACTCTCTAGCTCAGGCTAGTCTGTGATTTACAATGGTCCTCTTGCTTCAGGCTCCTAAGTGCTGGGATTCCTGGCATGAACCTTCACCCCAGCTCTGTACTATTTCCATAATAAAAATCTTTGGCATGTTATCACTTTTTGATTTAAATTTTTTATTTTATTTTATTTTTTAATTTTGGGGAGACCAGGTGACAACCACAAGTGTCATCTCTCGGGCACCATTCACCTTGTTTTCAATGTATCTATTTTGTTGAGGGGGGCAGGGCACATGAGGAGGTCAGATGACAATTCTGTGGGAGTTGGTTCTGTCGTTCAACCATGTGGGTCCCAGGAACTGAACCCATATCTTCAGACATGACAGCAAACATGCTAACCCACTGACCTATTTCACTGGTCCCGCAATTTAGCTCTGTGGCTGCGGCAAGCCCAGTGTGCACTCCCAGACACTCACCATACTTACCAGGAAGACACCAGGAAACCAGGCTGGGTGTCTGAATTCTTAGTGGGCCATTTAGACCCTACTTCTGCTCTTCTTACCCCTGACCCTATAGTTTATGCTTTCAGCCTCAGCTCCCCCATCTGGAGAAGGAGGTAATAACACTCTATACATCTCAGGACTCAAGGGTCTCAAAGTGGGGCCAGACTGGAAGGAAGGCAGAGTGGTCCCTTTTCCCCTTCAGCCCTGCCACAGATCCCACCTCCCCATCCCCTGGTCCTCTTCTGCAAGATGTCCGCCTCATCTTCAAAGAGAACAGCGGTTCTGGCCTCACCCTGGGCTCCGGGTCAGAGGTGCCTCCACCCAGGTGCCCTGCCTCACCCTGGGACCAAATCAATGAACAGATCTGCAGCACAGACTAAAATCCACTGTGAGCCAGAATGAACTTGTGTTTCTTCCATTAATTCAGTGTTTTGCCACAGTGACAGGAAAAATAACTAACACAGAAGGTCTCAAGAAACTCTCAGGGACACACCACCTCCCTTCCTAGCTACCATGAGAGGAACAGCACCCTTCATGAGGTTCTCACCTTGTCATAGACCTATAACAATAAAGCATGCTAACCATGGAAACCTCTAAGACAGCAGGTCAAAGCAAGTTCCTCCTCTTGAGAGAATGAATGGAGGGAGGAAAGGAGGGAGGGAAGGAGGGAGGGAGGGAGGGAGGGAGGGAGGGAAGGAGGAAAGGAAGAAGTAAAGAAAAGTAAATTGGGAGGGCTGGGGTATGACCTGGCAGCACAGTGTCGCTCTAGGACATGCAAGACCCTAGCAGCCTACAGCGTCCATCCACAAAACCACCAAAGAAAGGGAAGACAGGAAGAGGAGGAGAGGGGAGTGTAAGAGAGGAAAACAAGGGAGGGGATGGGAGAAAAAGGACAGGAGGAACCATTAGGAAAAAGTCAGAAGATGTGGTTTGGAAAAGAAGACCTGATTCCAATGGCCATTCGGGGTCTGTGTTGGCTTCACCAGGCCACAGGGCTCACCCACTCCAGAAGCTCAACAGAGAGAAACAACTGCTTGGTACCCTGTACCAAGATGATGGAGGATCTGGGAGGCCAGACAGAGATGATAGACAGCTGGTTCAGCAACGCTGGGGGGACTTCTGGTCCTGAAGCTAGGGGACGACTCGGAGGGAGCATGTGACCAGGGTTTGCACCAAGCCATACAGCAGGGGTTGGGCCGACAAAGAAGAGATGCACACATCGTCTGGGAACAGCCACAGGAGAACGAAGGTAAGGGAAGATGGCTATCTTTCCCCTTTCTCATCCACTGTCAGTGCTCCCCGTTGGCCAGACCCTGTGGATGGTGATCAGGCACAGAACAGGACCACGACAGGAGAAGTGAGGGCAAATGACCACCCAAGGCTGGTTCTGTACCTCTGGGGAGGCCAGCTGGAGGCAGGAGTCAAAGAATCATTGTGTCAAGGGAATCCATCAATGCCCCCTTCCCCCTGCACAGCATGTTCACAAGGTTACACCCACCTGCTCCTCAGCCCTGACTCTGACATCACATGCTTGTCCACAATGGCCAACAGCTTCCGCTCTGAGGATTCCAGCTGCTCTCTGAGCAGCTCCGGGTCCAAGTCTGGGCTGCTGACTGCTTCTGGAAGGCATCCCTGCTCCTGGTCACTCTCCTCCACATCTCGGAACACCCAGCACGTGTCGATCTTCACATCCACGTTCATCACATCAAAGCCATCGCTGCTGGGAGCTCTGATGACATAGCGGAAGCTTTTCTCGGTCTGTTCCTGGGATGCTGGCTCCATCCTGGAAACATTTCATTAGCCCAGGCTTAAGAAAAATGGATTGAGTCTGCAACATGGGTTTTCTGGAAATTTCGAGGTGGCTACCATGCCTTTGGATTGTCCGGGGAAATGTCCTTTGAGAAGAACAAGGACAGGTGGATTATTCATGAGCGGGTGGCTTGGGTTTCATCCGCACAAACGTCATGCAATATGTACGAACATCTCATTTTACACGCTGGTGAGCTAGAACACACCTAAGCTAGAATACAGCTCAGATCAGTCACCTGGAATTAAATGTTTAGCGAGGCACACAAAGAGGAAAAGAAAGATTTCCAGGGAGTCCACATGAGTTACAGGTTCTCCAAGGCCAGCCAAGGCCATCCCCACCACAGTGAATGAGGGTCCAAACCACTGTTTGTATATAGCACATACTTACCAAGGACCTACAGTCTACCAGGCAAAGAAGATGGGAAATTAATGCCACACTGAGCGGTCTCTCACACCTACCTAGTCCAGTTGTCCTGGTGACCCTAGGAGGTAGGCATCATCATGACCATTTTAGAGATGGTAAAATGGAGACCTCAGAAGGTGGAAGAGCTTGTCCAAGCCCTACAGATGGGAAGGAACAGCCAGGTCTGACTCCACACCTGAGAATGTGTGTGCTAGCCCGGGAGCTGTGAGATCAAGTATGGAGCGAAACTGGCTTCTGGAAAGCAGGCAAGTCCCTGGGTGCTCAGGGCGGGGCGGGGGGGGGGTGATCCAGAGGATGAAAAAGCAGGAATGGAAGGGAGCAGCAGGCAGGCACAGGCAGCGATCCCTGGAGTGCAGGCACACCTCAGGTCATAGCCAATAGGATAGGAGTGGCTGGCCACATGGCACGTAGAAGGGGGCCATGCTCACATAGGTGTTTAATGTTCTTGGGCCTCTCACTGTGCACACAGGGCAGTCACAGTCATTAAGAGCCAAGCTCAGGAGATGGCTGGTCCAAGGTGGCATCAAAGGGTTTATAGAGGGAAAGATCTGAGGTGTGACCAAGCACACCAGAGGCCAGGAGTAGGCAGAGAGGTGAAAGGACAGAAGTATGAACATCAGAGGCGTGGCGCCCCCAGGGAATAATGAGAGCGGTTTCCACTCAGATTTCCACTCAGGTGTCTTAGCGCCTTTTCCTCGGAGCACTCAGGTGTGCTCCTCTCCAAAGTCATGCCCCTGGGGGCTCACAGGAAACCTCATTTTCCCCTTCCCACCTCTGCACATTGCTGCGCATTCAATCCCTTGCTATTTCTCAAACAACTGCCTCTTGCCATAAAGATAGGCATTTATTTTAACCCTTTGGATAAATCCACTTAATGGAGCCAGGAGGTTGCCCAGCTAGTGAGTGAACTTGGGGTGAGTCATTCTTGGAAAGGAGCAGCCATGGTCTTAGGATTCAATGGGGTTTGGTTGGAAATCACATACCGCTGTCTGAACATCCTGCCCATGCCCCCTCTGAGCTGTTGAGGACATATCTCACACTAGCTTTACGCTTTCCAGCAATGAAGAGAGTGTTTCTCCTTTCTCCCTTTGCAAAGAGGCCTTCTGAGTTCTCAATAGTGGTTTTCTGGGGTTTGGGCAGGAGCAGGGGGGGTGCATAAAGAGCTGTAGCTGAGTGGGGCGGGCAGGTGGAACGAACAATGTGAACCACTGGCCTTAAGGGACAGGAAGATCAACTCAAACTCTGGGTGCTGGGCCTGACTCCTTGGGTTTGAATCCTGCCTCGGGTATGAATCTGGACAAAGTACTGAACATCTTGTAAAAGGATCTCTGCTTACTGTGTGAGTACAGGTATCTGCATCCAGTGAGGAAAAAATACATGAGCGGATTCACACAGCCTGCTCGAGAGCCCAGCGCATCCTCAAGGCTAAATACCGGCTGGATGGGATGGATAGAGCAATGCTGCCTGGACCACACTCTCAGCTGCCTGGGCTGTGATCAGCTTTGTTGCTTAGCTGCTGTAGGCTACTGGGCAAGAGGCCAGCACCTTGCAAAACGACACCATGAACAGTAAACAGTTCTTTACCCCACCATGGGGACGATTCCCCAAGTATTTGGCATGTGAGCCCCAGAAACACTGGCCACAAGATGCCACCTGCTGTGGGAAGATGGCTGCTAGCTGAAGGCAGCAGAGTCCAAGAGATGGCCTCCCGAGAAACAGCCCTTCTTGCCCACACAGGCACAGGACAGCTGGGTCTTCTTGGTGAATCACTAAGACTTAGGGGGAGAAGAGGATGGGGCTGGGAAGGTTGAAAAGAGAAATGGTTGCCAGGTAGAGGGTTGGTACTGTGGCCTCGTTGTGTAAGGGCAGGGCCTAACGCTTTTGAGGGCATGGCTGAGAGATAGCCACAGGTCATGACTGGGGCACCCATCTTAAAACCTCAGCCTTGAGGTAAAGGAAGAGGGAGGGAGAGGGGGCAGGTTCAGCCCAGGAGACCCCACTCCTTCTGTCAGAGTAGGGCCCTGAACACCTGGGTTGGGGTCTGCAGAAACCCCTAAGGGTGTTTTAATAATTTGACAGAGAAAGAAGGTAGAAAGTGCTTGGTTCAGAATTTCCTCCTCCATGATGGGAGTCTCTTAACAAGCTGAGATTAAATATGAAAAATAAAAAAGAATATTTAATCTCAGTTTGTTAAGGGACTCCCATCATGATGCTGGGAGTGCTGGGGCAGAGGGACTCCTGTTTGCAACCTGGCTAGGGAATCCAAGGGAAACAGGGACCTTGTAGACAAGGGGAAGGCAGACTGCAACTCTCCAGGGAACAAGGCCTTGGTCTAGGGCCCTCGAGCCAGATTATCATAGTTCTTGCCCAGTCGGGGTAGGAAGCAAGTGGGAGGACTTCAGGCTGGGTGCACTTTCTGCAAAGCTGAGCAAGGACACAGGCCCCGCCTCCTACACAGCCGATGGGTAGGGGTGGGGCTCCACACTATGCTCGCAGGGGCACTTGAGCAAAACCTTCCCTGTGACCAGCTAGAGATGCAAAGTGAAGAGGAGCTGGTAGAACATGGGTCTTACAGCCTTAGGGATGCCCTCCATTTTAAAGCCGGAGGGTGCCCTCAGTTTTCAGCTCAGCTGACCACCTGGCCCCAGCCCGGGCTGCTCTGTTTAGCCCCCACAGACTTCAAGAGTGGCAGAATAGCCCCGACTCCCAGGCTTCTCTGTGTTGCTCAAAATTGCATACCACTGGCTTAGAAGACTGGGGTATCGAAGAAGAACCTTGTATTTGAAGACTTCACAGGGAGGGCTATGGCCTCATCCTCCTAGTGGGTCTGGGAGGAGGGCCATGGAAAGATTCCACCTGCCTTCCTGTCTAAAAAAATGTGGCATTAACCTTGGAGATTGACTCTGTAGCTCTGTTCCCCTGGAAACTACACACAAGTGTTAATGGGTAGTGAGAGCCCTGAGACTGTGTCTCACGGGACCCAGGGCTGGAAAGAGGAGGTGAGCATCTCTGGTGCCGCGCAGCCCTTCGGTTCCCTGAGCACTATGGCTCCTAGCCAGGCTTGTTCCTAATGGGGCCTTAGGTAGCAATACCTAAGATAGTGACAAAGAATTCTGGGTCCTGGTGGGAACTGGGGCAGTTTGCACACCTGCCTGTGTGAGTTGCATTCTCTCAGGCATGAGTGGCCTCCTGGAGGTTGAAAGGGATGGACACCGGCCCCGGCTGGACAGTGGGGATAACTCCTGGGAGGACCACCTCATGAGGGACTCAGATGCTTGCTCCTGCCAGCCACTGTAGGGATGCCAGAAGTCCCGTGGAATGATGCAGGTCCTCCTGTCCATTTGTGGTCACAGAAGCTCTTCCATGAGGCATGGTCTGGGATCTGTAAGGTGTGTTCCTCAGAGTCACAAGAACGTGATTTGTCTGCAGCAGGGACATGGCTGAGCTGGGGGTGCTCAGATGGGTCTGACTGCAGAGTTAAGGCCACCATCACACAAGGTGCTGAGTGACAAAGCCAAGCAGACAAGAAGGCTGCCCTCTCCCTCACAGTAAGTATGAACAGGAGGTATAAGGACCACACTCCAGCCTCCAGCACAGCCTGTGGAGATTCTAGACAGACACAGTGGCCAACTTCTCCATGACTCTTTGGGATGCACCAGAATGACTGACTACAGAAGTCAGGTGAATAGTGCACCCCACATCTCTACCAGGGAAAGCAGGAATGCTCTCTATTTTCCTGACTGGTACCCATGTTCCTGCCACTCAATGACTCGGATATCTCTGTTGTCAAAGAAGGGTTCCTTGGAGTTTAATTAAGCCACCGAGTAAGTCCCAGAGGCTGGGCTTGTGGGTCGTAGGTGTTTGGGGATTCGGATTTCAGCAAAGAATCAACACTTCTGAGCTGTCCTGGTGTGTTCGCTTCCAGCTTCAGACTTCACGTCTGCTGGAACTACCTCCTGTCTGGACAGCCCCCTTCCACACAGAGCACGGTCCTCGCTTCTCTGTCTTTGGATATGGCTTCCCTACAAGGTCAGGCCCTTGCTCCATAGTCCCCTCGACGGGCCTGATCTGAACTCCAGTCATTTCTGTTTGCTTCCAGGAAATCCTGGTGCCACCTACATGGTCCAACACAGCCTGCTGCCACCATGCCACGTCTAAACTCATGGTGGGCTCCCCACACAGACTCACCACCGTGTACCTCTTCCACTCTGTCAGTCAGTGGCTAACATTCTCCATGTCCCGAGTGTGGGAGAGTATAGCCTTGGGCTGATACCTTTTGGAGGTGACCCATCCCACCCGCCCTAGATTGACAGGAACGTCTCCAAGTTACTTCTCAGGTAATTTCCTCTAGAAGTCGACTCCCAGCACCTAGCTTCCAGTGAACCCAGGGTGTGCCACCCCCACCTTACCCACTGTGCTCTGGGGAGGCTCCAACACCTGAGGAGATGACTACTCTCTACCGAGGATCCTGGGCAGTGAAGGCTCTATGGTAGAAGGGTACCTCTGGCCTCAGCTCTATGGTATTTTCTCTATGGTAGAAGGGTACTCCCTGGCCTCAGACCTCTGAACTCAGAGATTCTGGGCTCTGCTCCAACAGCCTGAGCTTCTTTTTAGGATACCCCTACAAACTATAACAGGCAGCTTGGGCCTGCTCTCTCAATCCTCACTCCCCCCTGTTCTGAGGCAGGGCCACGCTCTGGGACGTCTGTGCTATCACACCTATAAGAGAGTTGGAGCCTTCAGTTTCCTCAGAAATCTACAATCCACGGGGCTCCCACATTGGCAACTCCAACGCTCTCTTGCTGGCCACCAGCTACAAGTTCAGCTGTGCCTGGAGCCAAAGGTTTTGTTGGTTGCGCTGGCAGACAGACTCCAGAAGAGAACACTCAGTCCATGGAGGTTTATGTACATAGGGCAGAGGGGGTGTCTGTATCCATCGAGGCACATATAGCGCCTTCAGGGAGGCACACAGCACGGGGACAGGCTTGCACCTATCCCCTGAGGCAGCAGCTCTCATGCCCTGGGTTTCCGCTAATTGCACTTAGATTCTTGCCGTCCAGATCCTTTGTCCTTGGCTCCCGAAGATGCCACAGTGGAGACATTGGGGAGGTTTTCCCATTGTCCCACAGAGTTCCACAGCAGAAGTCAGCCAGGTCCCCAGGCCTCCCCTTTAAGTGACTGTCAAATGTGCATAAGTTCTGGGTTCAGGCACCGGACTTCGAAAAAACTTGTTGTCCTGTTGGATTTTGGTCTGAGTGAGGATGGGGCACCACGGGGACTCAGGTGATTCCGAAAGCTCTTTGTCTAGCCTGTAAGAGTAAGGAATAATTTGAAGTGAAACAAAAATCAAGGGTTAAGAAGAGTTGAGGGGGCCCTAAATTATCTTCAAGCCCCTGCCACCCTGACCTCTCTTGACAGCTGCCCAGAGCAGGGTTTGGATAGCCCCAGCCCCAGGGATCCATCACTGGGGCATAGTGTGAGCTGTCTCCTACACCTCAGGCCAGCCCTTCATTCTTTCTACACACAATGACCAATCACTACGTGTCTGGTCATTTCCCAGGCACTGGGACATAGAAGATAGCCAGCCTAAGTCCTTGTGGGCTATTGTCAGAGTCAGGGACATCCCTAAGGACATTTGGTGGACCATCTAGGGATCTAGTGGCCTTCAAGAGCACCCTGGAGTTCAAGATCTCTCAGCTCAGGTTGGTTTCAAGGTCAAGACTCCAAAATTTAGAGGTCCTGGCAAATACAAGCCCCAAGGGTGAGCACTCAGCACCTAGAGAATGTGGAACGACTGAGGTCCCAAAGCAGGAACTCCGGTTGAGAGCTAGGTGCTTGGGTACAAGCGGACAACAGCTAGGGCAGGACCGGATTCTAGGATGTCTTCATTCTTGGGATCTCTGAAGATAATTGGCCATCATAACTGGCCATGCAGGTTGAGCTACAGAGATGAGGAAGAGGGCACTCCTGGCTCCTGGACACTGTGCAGTCATTTCAGGATCTGGCCTCACGAGCCACTGGCCTGTCAACCTGCTGCTCTTTGGCCCCTAGAAGGTCACTTGCTTTGGACAAGATAGGAGATGTGCACATGGCAACAGAGCAGGGACTAAGCCAGGCTGGAGGAAGCTTTGGGAATGAGACATAAACGTCTCTGTGGATGAAATGCCCCGGGGCCTGTCTGTCTCAATGAGCCCCGTCACGTGTCTCTACAGGAAGACCCCAGGGACCCAGGACCACACCGCCCCAAGAGGCTGAAGTGGAAGACCTCAGAACAAGGTTGCCTTCCTGGCACCTCATCTCCCAGGGGAGCCAACCTCCTCTCTACGTCAGCTTTGCATCAGTCAATGGAAAGTAAAGGATACACACCCGAGTTCTCGGCGCATGGGAGTCATCAAGGCCACAGAATGAATGCTAGTGAGAAAAACAAAAAAAGGAACAAAAACTATAACATAAGACCAAAAGAAAACGAGGAAAAGAAAAGAAAAGAAAAAAAGATGTGAGAGATGTGGTATGGAATTCAGTGACAGTATCTTACAAGAACACTAGAGGGCAGCAGAGAGACGGGCGGAGGGGCACGGACTGCAAGAGCCGTTTGCTCCCTCCAGTCTTATGGGCTGGGCGGGTTATTCCTACACATTTATCAGGCATCCTACATCTATGCCTTGCACAGACACTTTGAGAGATAAAGGTAAGGCTACACAGGGCAACACAAGGAAAGAGCCCACCCAAAGTCATTGCTATGCTTCAGCAGTATATGCTATGGTGGGCAGCAATAAGAGAGGTAGGCAGGCTGACCTGTGGACAAGTGACCCTTGCCTACACTGTCCATTCCAAGTGATTTGTTTATATTTGAAGCATTGCGTGCCTTTTCACCAGTCAACTTAAGAAAAACACTGTTGGGAAAATAACCTTACAAAAATAGAAAAGTCTTCTTGGTTAGTTCAAAAGAATATATATATTTTTTTCTTAATCTACTCGGGGACTTGCCCTGTTCAAACAGAATCACCAGTTTTCAGAGGAAACATATCGGCCTGTCATCTGGGAATATTAAAAAAGTCACCCCACCAAACAAGGTCATAGTTTCCTAAGTTGATTGTACAAAAAAGTAAAAATCCAACTAACGGCCACCACTTCCTTCTGTTGAATCTCTAGGGTCAAGAACTAAAAGGGGCCACTGTAATCCTGGAGCCCTTCACGTTCTCTACATGGGGAAACTGAGGCTCAGGAGGAGGAGCGCTTGGTGAGACCACCCAATGGACTGTAAGTAAGAGTCTAGTCATGCAAGGAGGGATCATCAGTAAGCCACAGTTGATGGGATCAGCTTCCCATGATCACTGGCAGGGAGAGACTGGGAGGATCTACAGGTGAGTTCGGCCTGGCAGACACCCCTAGTCACACGGCTAGCCAGTAATCCAGCAGTCAGGTCAATCTCTTCTTCTGCATATTTGACCTGTGTTATGCCCGCCTGGGAAGATGGAGGCAGAACAGCCACAAATCAGCTCTGAGAAAATCTGAGAGAGCAGAGAAACAATCCAAGCAACAACCCAGTGCTTCCCCATGGCGGCATAGCCAGTGCACCTGACCAGCCTGGCTTTGACAATATTGTACATGTATGTATATATATGTTTGTGTGCATGTGGGCTCACGTGTGAGCAGGTGTGCATGTACGTTATGTAGGGCAGAGGACAACCTCGGTTTCATTCCTTAGGCACTGTCCTCTTTGGTCTTTGGAGCCAGGAAATCTCACTGGCCCAGAACTCATCAGCGAGGCCAAACTATCTGACCAGTGAGCCCCAGCACAACCTGCCTATCTCCACCTCCACGGCACTGGGTTTATACTGCACCGTCACACCTAGGCTTTTGATGTGAGTTATGGGGACCAAACACTGGTTCTCACATTTGCAAGGCAAGCACTTTACTGTCTGAGCCACCTCCCAAGCCCCCACTTTTAACATTTGAATTGGCAACAGCCCCTGTGGCCATGTTTGTGCCAGCTGATGTCATATTTGGCTGGGACCCTCAAGGTGTCTGAGGATAGAAAGGCAGGCAGAGTCCACCGCTCCCACCCCGTGCCCTCTAATGGACTCCTTGCTATTACCCAGGGAGGAAAAAGGTCTTGATCTCAGAGCAGTAAGAAGACTCCCATATAAGGTGCCAGAATCTCAGGTTGTCCTGGGCCTAATCATTGGAGACAAAGTGTTCTCAGTTGATTCAACCTGGCATTCCCCTTAGGATTTCCCAACAGTCCTAGAGGGTTGAAGAGGGCCGGGCACCTGTCCAATGGGGACTCTAGGATCTAGGACAGCCACACAAAGGATTCCCCAGTCAGGGAAGTAGTGGGAGAACCCAGCCACTGCCTAGACACACTTTTGATGCCCCCTGCAGACACAGCCAGCTATGCACCCAGGAACTCCATACAGGGTGAGACTGGTGATTGCCCTGTTTGAATTTCCCTTCCCAGGGAGATAGGAGAGAATACGCATGCCCCATATGGAGTCTCAAGAGTGTTCTTTCTCTCCCCTCTCTCCCATATGTGCTATCTGACAGCCGCCAGGAAGGCTGCCCCACTTATGAAGAGCCCCAAACTCTGTTGTCCACTGACTTCCAGAGACTTGTCCCAGTTTTGTCCCTGGGGAGTCACGTTCCTTTCTCACAAGCTGGCCTGGGATGTTTCTGCCCAGAAGTGGTTTTTCTCTTTCTTTCTAGGCTTCTGCATAACCCCCCCTTTAGGATCCAGATAGAGTTGCCTACTCGGGCACATTAGCCTCACCCTCCCTCCCCCTGCCAAAAGCAGGCTGAGTCAGAAGAGTGTCCTCACCACCCCACAGAGGTAAGGCTGACCTTACTGCCCTGTTCTGTGACATAAGTTAGTCTCCATGAATTTGTCTGAGACCGTTCTGTTCTCTGCCTTGGAGGAAGAGACGAGGATGCACAGGTAGCAGGTATCATCACAGGAGGTGACAACGGTCTCAGTAAAGCCACCTTGCCTGTGTGATCCTGAAGTAGTCTCGAGGTCTGCCCAAGGCAGCAGCACTGGGTGACTGCCAGCATCCCAGACATGCTGGCTGTCTCCTCTGTGACGGTTAACACTGATTACCAACTTGATAGACTCCAGAATCACCTGAAAACCACACGCCTCTACGCGCATATACAGAATTTTCTTTCTTTTTTTCTTTTTCTTTTTTGTTTTTTTGAGATAGAGTTTCTCTGTGTAGCTTTGGAGCCTGTCCTGGAACTCATTCTGTAGACCAGGCTAGCCTTGAACTCACAGAGCTCCTCCTGCCTCTGAGTCCCAAGTGCTGGAATTAAAGGCATGGGCACCACCACCGCCCAGCGAGGAATTTTCTAGAGTGGGTTAACTGAAGTTGACAGACCTAACGTAGACATAGGGCATACCATTCCATGGACTGTGGTTTCAGATTGAGTAAAAAGGGGGAGGGTAAGGGCTGGAGATATGGGTAAAAAGCTTGCCCAAGCATGAGGGCTGGAGTTCAGATCCCCAACACCTACATAGAAGCCAGAATGATATGGCAGTCAACCTGGAATCCTAGTGCAAGGGAGGAAGGGTCAGAGTATCCCCAGTGCAAGCTGGCTAGCTGGACTAGCCAAAATTGGTGAGGCCCACGTCTAACAAGAGACTGCCTTAATACCTAAGGTTGAGTGTCACAGACAGACAAAGACACTTGACATCAACTCTGGCCTCCATGGTTCTGTGAACAAACATGCACCTGCACCTGCCCAGCACCTACACACGTGAGCATGCACACACCCACACATGTACCCACACATGTCAGGACATGTATACACACATGTTAGCATGCACACACATGAGTATGCACACACGGGCATGCACACACATGATCATGCACACACACAAGCATGCACACACATGTGAGCATGCACACACACATGTGAACACACACACACACACAGGAGGAAATAACCTGAGCATCAGCTTTTATTTCTCTTTGTTTCCTCATGGCAGGCAGCTGCCTCACCTTCCCAGCCATGATGAGCTGTATCCCCTTGACCTGTGAGCATGGATAAGCCCCTGCCCCTTGAAGCTGCTTTCATCGGATATTTGATGAGTGCAATGAGGGAAAATAACCAATACGCTTTCTTTCCTGGGACTGAGGGTCATTGTCCTTGCTCACCTAGGCCTTGATCACATCATCCCAATCTAGTCCTAATCCCACAGGGACCCACGGGCTGAGCCAGCCTTGCTAGTCCTGCGTAGGAGCATCGCTGAGAGTGAGCGAATCCGTGGAGATGAGTGACAGCTGTTTCTGAGGCATGAGAGTCTCAGCACAGTTTAGCCTGATCCTGTCTCTCTAAGATCACCTGCAGCAGAGGGGTTGGGGTGGGTTGTGGAACACACACATGCACACAAATATGAACTCACATGCACACACACACACACACACACTCAAAGTGGTGGTGGGGGACCCAGCTCCAGTTGTTACAGTCACTGAGGAGGCAGTATCTTTGTCTGAGAGCCTGTGGGGGCCCTGGATTTCTTGGAGAGATTTGGGGGAACAGGAAGCCTGATATTTTAACCCAGACCTGGCAGATAGACACCAGCCTGTATCTCAGGCCTGAAGTCTCGGCACTCCTAGCCACCTACCTTTTCCTCCAGCTCCTTCAGCTGGCGCCTCTGCAGTTCCAACTTGCCCTCCATCTCCCGGATTTTCTGAAACACATCAAGCCATGCGTCAGAAAAAGACTGTCAAGTCCCCGAACTAATATGCTGTGAAGGATGGACACACCAACAGTCAGCCCCCAGAGGAACACTCTCTTTTGACTTATTACAGAGGAATAGATTTCACCCGCTTGTGAAGCCCAAGGCTCATGTCTAGTGTAGACAGTACACACTTATATGATGAAAGTTGGCCATGGTACCTAAGCTCCCAGGAGGACAACAAATATCATGGATTACAGTGGCCTTAAACACTCATGCACTCATGTGTCCAACATACAGGAAACTAGATCTGGAGGGTGCAGGTAAGGAGAAGGGCAGAGAGGTAGGGCTGGTGGCCGCCATGCTGTGTGGTGATGCCATGAGGTGGGTGGAGACTCTGCACCATAGACAGCACGCTTCCCAACAAAGCCCTGTGTAGCTAATCTCTACTGTTTCCCCTCCCTCAGCTATCATCAGGATTCTGGAACCTTCTTTCCTCTGCTTAGCATCATGCAACCCTCACAGATGCTGAGGTCCTCCAAGAAGTAACCAGTCAGGTTCCTAGGCTGATTCTCAAGCTCCTGGCCATCCCAAACCCAGCAGCACAGAGGTATTGAGTCAGTGTGGTCCCTGGGCATCAGGATGCAGTATAGGGAATGTTGGAGGAAGGTGAGAAAATGCCTTTGTTTTGTGTGCACGTTTCAGCCAACGGAAAGGACAAGTTTGCCATCTATACAACATCCAAGTGCCTCATGCTTCCCCAGGCACCATGGAGGGAGTGCCTTCCACCCTGTGACAGGCATCCATGAGAAAATATGCTGTGCCTACAGAACTTCACCTGCCAGTAGCTATCCACCCAGCATCCGGAGTACCTGCTGCCCATCAAGTGCCAGAGGGCCATCAGTGGCCCAGCGTATACAGGAGGCGTAGATGAGGAAATGACACTGTGGGGGCCACCGCCAGTACCTGCTGCGCCTGCTGGAGCAGCTCCATTCGCTCCCGCAGGATCTGGCTGTCGAACTCCCGGCTCTGACGCAGGAGCTGTCTGCGCACCTTCTCTACCGCGGCCTGCAGGTCCTCGCGCTGGCTGGCACTCAATGCCTCGCTGGCTCTTCTCCCTGGCTCCTGCTGCAGCGCATTGTACAAGGTGGCCTCCAGGTCCTGGATTTTCTGCAGGGCCCAAACCACAGACATTTGAGGTTACAGAAAGGTAGACAATCATCGCGATATCAGGAGAGCAGTGCTGCTGGAGTCCACGCTAGGAAGGGAGTGTCCGCATGCAGGGGCCAGGGGAGCAGCAAGTGTGTGCCTTGGCCAGAGGGACCTTCCCATGCTGTCCCTTGTGATGCTTACTCCTCAGTGCTCTCAGTTTTTCTAATGCTGCAACCTTCAACACAGTTCCTCGTGCTGTGGTGACCCCAACCATAACATTATTTTCACGGCTACTTCATAACTAATTTTGATACTGTTGTGAGTCATACTATAAATCATTTTGGAGCTAGAGGTTTGACAAAGGGGTCATGGCTGAGTTCAGGGTTTGAATTCTTTGGGAAGTAACATCAGATCCCCTGCTGAAAGCCCAACAGTGACCTTACCATAGTGCCCAGGGGTGAAGGAACAAACTATCTTTCTCCTGTGTCCACAAAGCCCTTCACCCCTTGCTAAGAAACACCATAACTATGTAAAGGAACCCATCCTACTACAAGGCAGAGCAGCACAGAAGGCTCTACCAGCCCTGTCCCCTGCAGCATTGTTTTAACTTCCTAGACAGATCCTAGCCCTGCTGGGTCCTGATGATTTAGCCACAGACATTATCACCTTCTCTCCAGGGCTTGGCCCTGCGAAAGTGGAAAGCAGAGCTGTGAGATTCCATATGGCCCTTGTCTGGGCTCCACGTGGGACAGGAACTCATCTGACTTCTGGTTCACACCTCACCATTCAGCAACCCTCGGGCTGCCAGCTTCCAGACTGGCCCCCACCTCCACACCTGGATGCCACTGTGGGCCTATCTCACCTACTTCTCACTCTGCACCACAACAAAGGGAGACAGGCATGCACTGAGCGCCTTCCCTTCCCCAGCCTAGATGCAGGAGGTAAGCAGTTCACTGACCAGGCTCAAAGTGAACCTGGTGCCTTGTGAGAATTGTCTCGAATCTCCCAGAACTGAAATCCCTCTGGGTGCATGCTGCCCACTCGCAGCTTATGACACTTTTCAGGGATGGATATGTCTTTTACAGGGACTGGGATCATCAAGGTAGGAATATCTTCCAAGAGCCAGCATGCCCGAGGTCCTGAGCCTGCCTGCACACTGTCATCAGAAGATGACTGGGCACCAGCTGTTCTGTGAGAGGCCCCAGGGAACCACAGCACTTGGAAATGTCTGACCTCCGCCCCCCTCAGCACCACAGCTGCCCTTTGGCACAGTGCGACCCAGGGAGTTCTTTAGGATCAGGGCCCTCAGCTTTCCACCTACTGTGCCTCCCCTTGGGAGCATCTAAGTCCTTGCAGCATCTCTGAGGAGTGTCCTTTAGAGCTGCTAAGCATGCTTGAAAGGCCATGCTGGACAGTGCGGGTGTGATCTCCATGGATGTTTACAAGGACCAAAGCTGGATGAGGTTAAAGGAAAATCAAAATGGAGAAATGGGCAGATGAGAGAGAGCAGAGAGGAGAGTGTGGTCACTCAGCCATTGCCCTCCGTGCTGGTGTCAGCCACATCATGTGACAAGAGACAGCCGTGACAGGCGAAGATGCTGCTTGATGGTGAGTGTTGACCTCGAATCGTGAAGAAGCACTGGGGGATCAGAGAATCCCATCTCTGAGTGTCTGTGGCGCATTTCCGGAGATGCGATCCTGAGGGTCTGACCTCATCAATGAATTAATTCCCTGGATGGGTCCTAATATGATGGTGGGTCCTAATACTGACAGGTGGTGGCAGGGAGGAGGTGGGACCAGGCTGGGGAAGTAAGTGACAAGAGATGGGTTCTTCTAGACATATCTTCTTGGCCTTTTCCTATGGCTCCTTTCTCTGCTTCCTGCCCCTATGATATGAACTGTTCTGATTCGACACCTTTGAAATCACAAGCCAAAGGAAAGCCTTCCTGTAAAGTTCTTAGGTCTTCCATCTCTCTGATGTGAAAAGCCACTAAAACAGCTGTGTCTTGTCAGACTCACTGTTACAGGAGCTATCTCTGAGCCACTACAGAAAGGTGGGCTAGCCTCTGCCTCCATGTTTCTAGGGAGGTGGGCTAGCCTCTGCCTCCATGTTTTCTTATTCACCCTGCATACCTTAATTGCAATCTGGGCAAAGGTTCACTTGAGCCTGGAGGACACCAGCTGCTTCCTACACAGAGTGTCACTGTCTCTCCCTCCACCATGGCGACATCTTAGAAATGTCCACAACCTTTGATATGCCCACCCACAAGGAAGAACAGCTCTTAGTGCTGGGGGCTTGGGGCTTGGGGCTTTGAGCGTATGGTCATCTGAACCCGAACCTCAAACTTCAGGATGACCAGACTCTTGAGAGCCACACAATGTTTCAAGAACTTGAAAACGCTCCCCACTCGCTCTGGGGCATCTGGCCACAGCTCACCACCTCACCTCTCTGGTCTTTCAGGACTATCTCCTTTTCCTACTTAGGACACCTGCTCTGGGATTTTTCTTTTGACTGGTCTGGGATTCACTACATCGAGGAGGATGACACTGAACTCCTGATCCTCCTGCCCCCACCTGTGTGCTGGGATTGCCAGCAGGGGCCACCATACCTGGGACTGAATGAGCTTCATGTATGCTAGGCAGGTATGCTACCAACTGACTATATCACCAGCCCCTTTGGAATTTTGAGGATTTAAAAAAAAAAAAGCATATACAAAAGTCTTTACTCATTCAGCTCAAATGACTGCTAGTTTAGTAAGCTAGTCAAACAACAACAACAAAAAAAAAAACCCACACAAAAACAAGGTCACCAACTCTTTGTAAAACCCATGGCTCATTTGGAACACCTGACTGTTTGCTGGTCATTCTAGTCATGTGTGCAGAGGACACAGCACTGTACTCTGAACCTGGCGTGCTGCCTGTAGGAAGCAGCCTCTAAGGCCGAGAGGAGAAATCCAAAGTGTCAAACCCACTTCTGGTCCTACCAGGTAGGCCTGGTCGAGGGCTTCCTTCCTGTAGTCCAGCTCCTGCTCCAGGTAGCCTTTCTGCCTGCTGAACAAGTCCTGGAAGAGAGGAGCATCATTAGGAGCCTGGCCAGAGCAAGTCAGCTGCAGGGAGGCGGAGTCTACCCATTAGTGACTCAGGGCTGGGGGGTGGGGAGGCCTTGACTGCCCTATGTGAACTCCCTGCAGAGCCCTCGCTGCCCTGGGCTGCCCGGACTGTCCAGGAGAAGCCTGACCAGGATGACTCTCACTCCAGCTCCCTCTCCTCTTGGGTAACTGGGAACAGTCCCGAGTCCCTGTCTATGGCCTGGGACCGTGAAGATTGTCTTAGCAGTTCTTAGGTGCAGTGCATCCATCCTCTGTCCAGACTGCGCTCCCTCCTCCCATGGATCTTACTGTAAAACACTCCCGAAGCCCTCCGGTTCCCTCTACATGGACCTCATCTGAGCAGACTGCATGTCCCGTTCTACCCAGGAGGGTTAGAGCCACAACTCACATTACAGCCCCTGTGTTTTATAGATGAGGAAACAGAAGGCCAAGGAGGCCAGTGCCTTGTCCATGGAGCCACTGATGACAGGGATAACTAGAAACCCAGGTTCTGAGGTCTGCCCAGGACTCTCCAGACACCACGTCCTGCTTTGGCTCTGTTTGACGGCCCCTCTTTTACTGAGCTCTCAAGAGAACTTGAAATACAAACTGGTCTTAGATGGCTTCAGAGCCCAGGACTTCTATAATGGCTTCTCTTACCTCTCTGGGTTGAGGACAATGTCTCCCACAAGTAGGGCTGCTCATGGGCATAGCACCCCTCATGGCCACAATCTAGTCAGGTCTGCATTAAAGAACCCAGTAAATAACCAGGGAGGACAAACTCCAGGCCCCCAGGCTATCCCGTAAAGACTCCAGCTGCATGCGTGTCTGCCAATGCCCTCGGACAAGCTCCTGTGTGTCATGCTATGTCTCTAAGCTTCTCAAGCTGCAGTCATGTGACCCAGGGGCCTGTGAGTCCAGGACGGGGGCACAGACTCAGAAATGAGTGTTAGGTTGAAAACTGGATGAGTAAGAAAGGAAGAGAATAGAGGTGGCTCAGAGGACCAACAGGGACTGAAGGGAGAGGATGGAGATGGCCCAGAGGACCCACAAGGGCTGAAAGGAGAGGATGGAGACGGCTCAGAGGACCCACAAGGGCTGAAGGGAGAGGATGGAGACGGCCCAGAGGACCCACAAGGGTGGGAGGAAGAGAATGGAGATGGCTCAGAGGACCCACAGGGGCTGAAGGGAGAGGATGGAGACGGCCCAGAGGACCCATAAGGGCGGGAGGGAGAGGGTGGAGATGGCTCAGAGGACCCACAAGGACTGAAGAACTACAACGGAGCTGAGCTTGCCACAAAGTCAAATACCTTAGCTCTCCATCCTGCCCCCTGACTCAGGTGGTGGAATCTTTACCTTTTCTTTCTCCAGATCCATCATCTTCTGGGTGAGGGCTGCCTCTGTTCCCTCTATCTGCTTCAGCCACTAGAAAACAGCAGGACAGGAGGACATAGGCAAGTGAGCAGGGACACTGGGGTCGGAGGATCAGAGGGACTGGGCCTTGTAACCCAGTATTTGGATACGGGCATTTGCTCAGGATGAGGAATGATGCGCATTCAAAGCGCTGTGTGTGCATGGTTGTGGCTGTGTGTGTGACATCAGGGCTGTTTAAGTAGGTGCATGGGTGGACAGGAGCTGGAAGGCCTGTGTGGCACCCATGTGACCCCCACTGACCCTCCCATGCCCATCCCAGGGGAAGGCAGCAACTCTACTATTTTTTCAGGTGAAGACATGAAGGCTGCATTAAGTCTTTGTTCAAAGTCACACAGCAGTGGACTAGCGGGTATACTACCCAGCTTGCAAGACAGGGAAACCACTCCCATGATACTTCCAAGGCGTGCTTTGAGAGCAAGATGCAGAAAGGAGCTGGACACATGCATGTAGGGTGGAGAAACAAGGGCATGAAAGTGGACAAGAGCCGGGAGGACCCTCAGACATGCCAGGGACCACATGAAGCACACGCTGATGGCTGCCATATGACCTGCCTTAGGTCTGGACAGATGTCGGTACACGGTGTGTCCTTGTCACTAGGCTAACGTTGGGGTTGGGTGGGGGTGTCAAAGGTACCCAGGAGTATTCGGGTTTCACTGATTTGAACCTGAGTATGAATTATGATTTTGACCTTCTAGCTGTGATGCCCTGTAGTCTGGCCTGGTGACGCTGTGCCTCTTTTCAGACTGAGGCTTCCCATAGCTTCCCGGGACTCACTTGTTTCTTTCTCCTCTGGCCACATCTCTGAGGTCCAACTTAACCACCCCGAACCTGCTCTAGAGCCCGCCTGGCTTTTCAGTCTGTACCTCAGCCCTCGAGAGCCTCACCCCGTCCAGATACTCCATGCTGTGTTTTGTGCTCTTTGCCTATTTTTCAGACCCACCACATTTCCTCCCCATGTTCATCACCCAGGTCAGAGCCCCACCCAGTGCCTACGCCATGACGGACTCTACTGGGTGCCCCAACCCTTACTGCAGACACAGCCGTGTGGAGCTTCTCTCACATCCTCTACTTCTGACAACACAGACAAAGTCAACACAGCATGGTGCCCACTGAGGATCATTGCGGTCACTCAGAAGGCTCTTCTGGCCCTCAGAAGAAGTCCAGGCATGGTGGCACACACCTGTAACCCCAGCACTCAGAAGGCAGAGGCAAGCAGATATCTATGATTTTGAGGCCAACTTGGTCTACACGTGGGTTCTAGGCCAGACAGGACTTACACTGAGGTGCTGATTCTCCATCCCCACCCACTGCCCCCTCACCAAAGCCACACGTATCTTAGTTGTCTGAAAGTGCACTTGGTTCCAGAGTGAGTCATCTTTCACCTCAGGGCCTTGGCACACACTGCTCAGACATCAGCATCTCCATCCTCAACATCAGACCCAGGCCACTGTTAAGCCAGCATCCACCCAGCTCACCAATCTCATGCTAGCTCTACTCTCTCCTCCAGGAAGCCCATACTGCTTTCTGAGGCCACAGGCTCATCTTGTCCTGGTGCTCACATGACGACCCGGTCAGTCATTTCAACTTCCACCAGCCACCCAAAGGTGGGAAACAGCAGAGCCAAGCACACAGCAGATTACAAATAAACAGCTGTGGGGTGGAGGATGCCCAGCATGGATGTGGGTAGAAGGGGAGAGAGAGGTGTGAAAGCCATGGTCAGAGATTCCTCCCACAACATGGGAGTCAGCATGGCCCTGAGCAGCTCTGTGGGGCCAGCGGCAGATGCCAAGAGGCTCCTCCTCACACAGCTTGTGTAGCTTCTTGTGAGAAGGATAAATGTTTTTGTTGAGGAATTTAGAATGCTGTGCTTTTAATAGCCTGATGTGAGCCTGAAATACATTTTTGAAAGGGGTCCTAGGGATGCTTTCCAGTCTTGAACGACACATGCCCTTTTCAGGACCATGGACAGTAACAGGGCCAGTTCAGAGAGCTGGCTGGAGTTTCTGTTTGCAGACCTCACACTCCCTTGCGGAAACTGCTTCGGCTGGACAGGAAAGAAAAGGGCCTGTCCACTGGGGATGCTTCAGAAACTGAATGTCTTATGAGCATATACAAAAATCCTCTCTGTACATCCCATGCCAGGGATCATTAGTTGCAGAGCCTGGTGGGGGGGACCTCTGCAGCCGGTGTAGGGTGGGGCTACACTCCCCTCTCTCTATACTGACTACGGGCCAACTCAGAAAGCTTTGCTGTGGCTGAAGGTCTAGCTAGGTCTTGACCTCTGACCCATGGCTCACAGAGAGAATATAACATAGTGAGCCTTTGTGTTGCTATCTTGGTTTTAGTTTTTAATGTTTTTCATCTTCCTGAGCTCTGTGCCTACTTTTCAACGGGTTTTGAAGTTGAGGGAGAAGAGTATGCTTGACTGGGAGCCACAGGTGAGCCATGCCGCTTTATGTCTTAAATTTGAGCCTCTCTGTGGGCTCGAACCTGGGTCAAGGTTAAGCATGACAACTTGTGCTCAGTTAACCTGATCAGAGAGAGTCTGGTGGGACTTATCTGCAGCCCAGAGCTTGATCAAGCTCCTGAGGGGGGCAGGAGGAGAGGGGCTGCTTGATGTGAGACCATCACAGGAACAAAGGACCACCTGTCCAGACTGGGATACACTTGGCCTGCACACCAAGATATGGCCTTAGTGCTGCTAAGAGAGAATTGGTCTGGGACTCATTGGATACTGAGTGACAATAGTTATTTTGTTTGTTTGTTTGTTGTGAGGTATGTTGGGAGGGGAGAGCTTCCTGGGTCCCTAACCAAGTTCTCTGACATTCATACTAAAGGCCCTGTCGTGCAAATTGTCCTCCCTGTAGTCACTTGTCCCTCCTTGCACTCGACTGTCCACATCTGAGGGCACCTCCACGTCCCCTGTAGTGAAGGCTATACTGGTCACACGGCTGTCTCGCCAGCATTGTCATAGGACTCATGACCCAGCTCCCACCCAGCTCCAACCCCTATTCTTGAACATTTGCTCCAAGCAGGGAGAAAATAAACAGCAGTACCCACACCCGATTTACTTTAGTTCACAGGGAAATGACTGAACCAGGGTCTGGCAAAGCCAACTCTGAGAACCAGCTGAAGGTCAGTCTCCAGCCTCCAGCCTGATGCTTCTTCTGTGCACTAAGAGCTCTACACACAGAGAGCATCCATGGACCCCCTGCTGTCTGCTCTCATGGGGCACTGAGGGCCAGGAAGCCAGGCAGCCAGTATCAATCTCTAGTATTTAGGATAAAGTGGAACAGGTAGGCCAGCATATGGGGATGGCCACCAGTAGCAGAGGGGTGTCAGCTAGCAGGAAGCTGGTAAAGGTGAGCAGAATGCAGCCAGAGGTGGGCAAGGGAGGGCATGCAGAGTGTAGATGATGCCAGACAGGCCCCGTTTCCTCCTCTGTAAGAGAATGCAAGAAGTTGAGGGGCCCTAAGGTGCTAGGGTACTGAACTTGGCATAGCTGCTGGGACAGGCGTGGGAAGAAGTGTCATGGAACTGTGTTGCCTGACGCCTGTTCCCAGTGAGCTCCCCACCTTCCACTAGAGTAGCACTGCCCCTGGGGGATACCCAGGAGCTGGAGAACCAGTACCTATGATTGCCCATTATCCTTGTCTACTGTGAACCAGCCACCTCAAGCCACAGACTGTTCCTACTCTGTTCATCAAATCCTGAGAATCTGGAAGAGCAAATGGTGAAGCCAAGACTCAGACTAGGAGAGGCCTCCCTGGTAGCTAGGGAGCTTGCAAAGGTGGCCTTTCCTCATACTTTGGAGAGTCGCTAGACCCCAAGGACCAACAGGCTATGTTAATGTAGGACATACTGGGGTGTGTATCGTTAGTCAGCACTTGGATGACTCTATAACATGGCCTCTGTTATGAAGGGCTGTAAAACCACATTTGATTTTGTTGATGCCAGGGGTCATATACTGAATCTGCCTAGCATGGTGGCAGACACTTGCTCCTTAATCAGCCAGCCAAGTGTGACTCACTGACCCACCATCCCCTGGAGAAAGCAAATTTGGCCAGGTAAGGACCATGTGACCTTGGGCAAGGCATTATCATAGTGTCTTATCGCAATGATTTGTGTCCTTTACTTGGCTGGGGCTTGGGGGATGGATAGGCCTCCAGAGGAGAAAACTGTATTTTAAGTGCCTTTCTGAAGATCATGGAAGATGGAGTCCAATCAAGATCATTAAGACCTCATCATTCCAAAAGCGGCCTTTCAGAGTCTGACTTGTGTGAAAGGAGAAGACCTGCAGGGAAGACTCTACTGCATGCACACTAAAAAGTTGTGTGCATCTCAGGATCACAGTCACACCGCGGGAGGCATGTGAGCCAGCATGTATTCTTTAAAGTAAACAGACAAAATTTAACATCTTTAATACACAAAGCATATACAGAAAGAACAGTTACAACAAATGCTGATGTGATGAATGGATAAATGGATGAACGGACGGACGGATGGACGGACAGACAAGAAGAAAATGCATAAGGTACACTGGAACCTTTAAACACCATACAATGGTAGCTACCAGCTTCCCATGGTTTTGTTCCTAGTAACAGCTGTGTTGGGTGTGGAAATCAACCATGTGCCAGAGCTTCAGGTTATGGCTCCAGAAACCAATTTGACCTTACCAAAACCCTGACAAGTGGTCTTACTATCTAGCCAGAATTCCTATTCCAGAATGTACTATAGGTGGGTTTTCCAATGCCTATAGACATGTACTGTGAAGGTGTCCCTCCAGCGCACACTGGTAAACAGGAAGGGATGGGCACTCCCTGGACATTGAAGCACTAAGGGGTGATGAGGTTCTCTGTGGGTAACCATGAAGGGATGACAGTGCTGTCTGAATACATATGTATGTGTCACTCTAAATGACTTAGAAAGCAGGAGAGAAATACAGCATGTTAACTAAGCCAAAAAAGAGTGGACATTGGAGAAACCAGGAGGAAATAATGCAAATGTCTTAGCTTGTTTCCTGGGGCAGGGGCACTTCTTCCCGGGTCTCGAGGCTTTTCTGCAGTGAGCATGTGTGGTCCTTCATCTTGAACACGCAAAGGCATGCATGTGTACATGCAGACGCAGACTGACCCACACACATGCTTCCAAATAAAGCGACACACCAATGTACAGTTTCTGATATGGTGCTGGGTGTTGGGACAAGATGTGAGCACAAGGACACTCCCGTGTCTACCTTTTCACACAGGGCAAGCACAGTTCCCGCCTGGATTACTGCAACCTGCTCTTCATTCCTCAAATTCTACAACACAAAAACGGGCAGGGGCATTGACACTGGGCTTCGAGTTTAGGGCGGACAAGTCAGCGCCAAGCCCCTCTGGGGTGCACCCCGATGATCAGCCCCCACTCAACATCAGGGGTCAGCCATCTCAGGCAAACAGCTCCAGTCCCTCTATGTGGAGACAGTTCACAAAGTGGCACCAAGGTTTGGGGATGGGACATGGTGTCTGCCTCTTTAAAGACGATCGTTATGGAAGGCAAAGAGATGACCTTTTAACTTTGGCAATCTTGAGTAGCGGGACCTCTTTTCTGTGAGTCAATTTGTCTTTAGGCTTCTTGGTCCCCTGTTCACTCACAGATTGTAAAGTTGTCCTCACTTCAGAATCCCACTTTGACAAATACAGACCCAACCACCCACACAGGAATACAGCCATACACAAAAGCCTTCCATTGTAGTTCTCAGATGTTTTAAATCAAAGAAAAAATTAAAAACAAAACAAGGTCACACAGAATACCCCAGTCAAAACAAGACAACAGAACCAGAAACCGATCGCTCATAGTTACCCCGTTATCGCCAAGGATATCTAAGTTCTTCATAAGTTCAGAGATATTCACACCCTGGAAAAGATTTCCAACGTTCATTCTCATGTGAACTGCTCATACAATGCACAGCTATTCCAGAGTCAGGGCTCACACGCCTCCTTGGGCTCTGACACCACGGCGGGGGCCCAGCCTCTGGCTCTGCTGAAGCAGGTGGGGGAAGGCGTCGCTATGGCTTGCTTATTGAGATTCAATACAGGACAACCCTGCTTCCTGGGTTCACAGGAATCTGAGGATTCTGCCTGGGAGGTTTAGTGGGGCTCCAGGTCTGTGGCCAACCACAGACACCATCAACAAAGCCCTTGTTATAGGCCGGGCACTGTACAAAAAAGAGACAGCCAGTTGCTGGCTTGGGTTTGTAGTCTGCCTGGAGTTGGGCAGAAGTAAAGGGTGACACTTGGTGACCCCACTCTGTCTTTCAACACAGCAGCTTAAGGCTCTGTCCCTGACCTGATGGTACAATCCCTCTTTACCACCACACCAGGCACTCAGCCCGCCCCGGAATGGCAGGTCCTTGGGGGTATACCCCACCCCCCAAACATGCTACCTTTACTCCTTCCTGGTGACAGAACAGCTGGAGAGCGCTGCTGTTGTTCTCGGGGAAGGTGGTGATTTGGAGGTTAAAGGCTGGCGACCTCCGCTCTCTCTCCTGGGGAAAAGACGTGGTTTAAAGACAGAACTCGACTGTGCTATTCACCTCTTGCCACTCTCCCGAGTCATCAGCAAAAAGCGACATGTTCCGGCCGGCTAAGGTGCAACTACACAGCACACATCTTGACCACACAGTCCTGCTATGGGACGTGTGGTGTCTTCTTGCCTTTCCAGGGCCAGTGGCCTCTCTGCACACTTTACTTCTCGCCTACTGCTGGGGAGAAACAGGTAAGACGGCCTCACAGGTCTGCCTGTTGCAATCCAAACCCCAGCAATTACAAAGATGAGGCTTGATCAAAACAGTGCATGCAATTCAATGGGGAACAGAAGCCAGCCACCACTGTGGGTTATTCTAGGTTGGATACATCATTATCCCATCTGATATTCAGGCTGCCTCATAAGGCATGTATCCATGGAGGCTTAGGAAGGCTGAGTCTGAGGTCCCCTGTTATTAAATGGCAGAACTGGGCCCGCTTCTGACTTTCCTTGCTTCCCATAATGGGTGACTCAGCTCACAGACTCTTTCGGTTTGGTTTTGTTTCTTTGATCCACACTAACAAGATTCATGACCACTCTCCAGTCTCGCCACCCCCTCAGATTTACGGTCAGATGTCCCAGAAGAGACATTCCATCAGGCATATACCATGTGAGCATTTTGTAAAAGGCCTGAGGGAGCCTCATTGCTTAGAGGGATTACAGCATCGCGTTGGCAGAACGGTACCCAGGTCTCCAGCTCGCTCTCTACATGGAGCTGGCTTTAAGCCCGTGACACTGGCAGATGAGTCAGGACCAGTTAGCGCAGAAAAACCCTCTCAGATTTTGCCTCAAATCAAGTTGCCGTGGAGGAGGGGGGGGCTGAAATTAAGTACAAAGAACTTACAGACCTAGGACCTTTCATAACACAACCAAGAGAAGTAATGGAGACTGGTGTGACCCTAGAAAGCACGCCCCAACACACTGCTCCTGCATGAGCGAGGCTTGGGGGGGGGGGGGCTGTTCCCTGAGTTTCCATGAAGGCCCGAGCTGGCTCACCTCACTTTGTACTGCTCTATCAGCCAAGGAGGTTATGGCTGCTTACTGCCCCCACACAGCTGCCACCAGAGGTAGGCTTTTCATAGAAGGGGGGGTTGGAACCGTCCCTATTTCGTCTGAACAAAGTCATGAAACTGCTTCCCAGTGGTTCTGTAGGCTGTGGGAAAGCACACAGTATCTGTGGAGCTCTCAGGGGAAAGGGGGTCACAGCGAAGGACTTGCAGAAGGCATTCTCACAGTGGCGGGGTACTAAGCGTGACCTCGGGACTTTTGATTCCTGATGAACGAGTAAAGGCTAGAGCTGAGGGACACAGTGACACTGGAAGGCGAGAGCCACACGCCACGCGGCCCATCCTTGTCAACAGGACACAGTTCGGGTCACAGATAGAGCTTCCACGACAAAGGAGGGAAAACAAGGGCAGAGGTGCCACAGACGGGTGGAGGCGCCCACGTGGATGGAGTCACTCATGCAAAGGTGTCAGCTGGAGAAGCAGTGCACTGTCACAAGGGCCTGGTGGAGACGCGTCACGAATGGAAAGATGTGTTAGATGCCGATGGCTTTTAAACAGAAACAGAAGGGGAGGATGAAGGGCTGTGAGAGCCAAGCAATGCTGTGACACACAGGATGCAGGATGGGGCAGGGAGCGACAGATTCCCCAGTGCCCCACCCCCACCCCAGAGTCCTACTCACTGCCCTGTGAGCTCCCAGGGGGACAAGGTTTCTATAAGCGCAGTGTCTGGGAGTTTGTAGTTGCAATTCGAATCACAAATAATTTTAGTTCAAACGGCTGCAGAGCCCAGGTCCGTATTTACTGGCCAGAGGGTTTGAGCGAAGGAGTGGGTTAACACCAGTGTAAATACATCCTCCTGCCTGCCTCCACTTACCTTGCATTCGCTTTGGCAGGCAGAAAATAGGCCCACACTGCTATTAAACACAGCAGGGGTCAAGAGCCGGCTGGGTCAGACCCTGCTATCTCAGGAGAGGCCTGCTGCATGCAAGATCAAAGGTGTGTTCTCCATTGCAACAGTGCTGCCATCTGGGGCTGCGGAAGGCACACCCAGGGACTGTGCATGCAGGAAAGTAGTTATGGAAATGAAACACAAATAAAAAAGGCAAAATATTGCAAAAACAACTTATTTTATTAAGTGCAAAACAAGCGGTAGGCAATAAATAGATTGCTCTGGTACAAGTCCACAGACGTCGCGAGCATCCTCCCAGGACACATTAAGGCAGTGAAGTTATCCCGAACATACAAATTTTTAAAAAGAAGAAGAAGAAGAAGAAAAGAACGGAGGAAGGAAGGAGAGAAACGGTAACAGGTCCCTTCACGCATGCTTGGAAATGGCAGGGAGCTTTACACGAATTTCAGTTTGGGCTCAAAGAGAATGTCTGCTCCGTTTGGGAGCTTACAACAGAGAGAGTCTCTTACTTCGAGCTCTAGCACTCGGAATTCTAACAGCTCGTTCTGGTCCTTGGCGTCTTGTATTTCGCTCTTTAGCTGGTTCTCCTCCATCTCCAGCCTGTAAATCTGGGGCAAAGACACCTTTACATTAACGGCCTCCATGGTTGCCCCCATGCCCCAGGGATCCCTCGACTAGGAGCCAACTTTGGTGGGTGACCTGAGAGCAATGGGGAACTGGCCACCCAGGGAAAAGGCAAGACTGGCCACAAGTCCATTTGCTGGCGAGCCTGGGATGAGGGAGAGATGTTGGGCTGACTTCACGGCCTTAGCACCAACCCTGGACTGGGACACTAGACGCTCCTTGTATTTCTGCTTTACAAATGAGTGATGGGGAACTGAGACTTGGGGCTATCACATCCCTCCCTGAGATCAGTGTGAGGGAAGCCAGAGTGCAATGTGGGCACTTCAGCTCCCAGGGCCCTCCAGGCCCTTCCAGGCTAGGCCTCAGGGTCAGCTATGGCCAGTGCTATGGCAGGAATCATGGGGGTTTTAGGTCTCCTACTCCCCCATAAAGTTCTTAGGAGTACATCTGATCATAATGAGAGCACAGACCAGCCTGGAAAGAGCTTCCAGTGCCCTAAGCCCCAATGCTATAGGGATGCAAGTCAGATTTGCCCTGACCCTTGGTTTCCATGCATGGAGGTAACCATAGTGTCCACAGACCAGCATCAATGAGGAGCCACCAACACAAAATGGATTCTCCACCCTCCTATCTAATGACCAAAGGAAGGCTCTCTTGCGGGTGGTCTCGACCTCAGGAGACACAAACAAACACTGAGCTTCCTGTGTGGTCTCCCTGACACACAGGGCCCACTAAGCAGCCAAGTTCACTCACACCACAATGCCTGAAGGTGGATAAGGCTAGGGTAGGCCACACAACAGAGCTGGGCCAGACCCAGGCTGCCTTTGAAGGAGATGGGCCTGGTTGGCTTAGGTCTGGGCTTTCAGGCTGCTGAAGATCCAGGGCCCAACCCAGGTTCTCTTCCATTGGCATGGAGTGTGCAGAAAGGGGTGAGTCTACTGATCATAGAGCTAAAATATACCGGGTGTCGGAGACAGGGACAGGAAAACAGGCAGGGGTTGGGAAAGGGGAGGCTCAAACCACTCTAAAAGGGAACCAGGATCATGGTGGCACAACTTGGCAACTGCTTTAACAATAACCGAACTGACTCAACCAAGAAAGAAAAGCTAATCTAAATGCCAAAGCGCATTCAGGGAGACTCCCTTGGAGCTTCAGGGAGGCCTAGGGTGAGAGAGCAAACTGACCCAGCCAAAGGGGCCTGAGGGCTTGCCATGGACTGGCTGCCTCAGGTTCCCCCATGAGGAACAGGACAGCTCTGGATCCCAAATCAATAGCAAAAAGTCCAATGCTGGGGTGACCGGCAGCCTTTCCTGTTCCTGGAGGCGCCCTAAAGGTTCTGAGACCTGTCCCAGAGGACAGACCCTGCGTCTGGTCCTGACTGCAGTGGGGACAACCCCTTTCCTGTGAGAACCACCCAGGTATGGGTCTCTGGCTTTGGTGGTATACTGAGAGCACAGGGCAGGTGGGTGACCTCTGCAGTTCAGTTCATCACCAGGCCTGAGGCTCTCGCCCAGACATACCTTTTCCAGCAGGTCCTGGTTTGTCCTCATGAGTACCTGCTTCTCCTCTACCCAGGCAGAGTCCTGCAGGAAACATAGGGTATTTAGTCATTGGTTCCAGTCTTGGCTGAGCCACCAACGCCCAGGATAGAAAAGACCACAGGCATGGACAGAGGCTGTTTGATTTCGTTGCCTTCTAAACCTTTACACCCAGGCAAAAGCAACAGCATGTCTGTGAGGAGTCCTTCTATGCCCCCATAGGCGCAAGGTCCCCTGGGCCATTACAGGTCACTGCTCCATGGTGGCCTGGTCAGCACCCTGCAGGACTTTGCTCTGCCCACTGGAGCTTCCTTGAGCTCCACGCACATGCACTGAGAGAACACAGCACAGCCTCTATCCCGACACCATGGCATCCTCAGTGCTAGGCCAGAGCCCCAGGCACTGGCTCTCCCCCTCCCTCAGCATCAGGCTGGGGAGGAAGAGGACAAGAGGAAAGGGGGCCTTTTCCAGCTCCTCCCTCTGACCCTGCTCAGCCACTGCGCCAAGGTCTGTCCCCTCCTCTCTGCCTCCCTAACTCCACCCCACGGGGGCCAGACCAGACTCACTCAATGCTGGAATTCCACAATGCTCACAGGCCAGTGCTGGCCTAGGATCTGACCAGCAGATGTGGAACATTCAAAAGACACTTGAGTCACCTCCTGGGGGACTTCTACCCAACATTCCGTGTCCCTGCTGTGCAGATTTGCACGTATGTTCGTGTGTGCTGTATAGATTTGCACGTATGTTCATACCCATTCACATTCCTCTCTGGGCACACTGCTCATACGGATGGCTGCAACCTTTGTCCCATACTCGTGTGAACAACTTTGCAGTTTTTCTCATCTTCCAAAGGGATGGAGTTGTTACTCCAACCTCCCCGCCAGATAAAGAGGCCAGACTATCTCCTCAAGGAGGGGTGGGCAGACCACAAACAACAAGTGAGGTCATGTAAGGCCTCCCCTTCCTACTTGACCCACCAAGCCCCTGAGGCCCAGAAGAGACCAACAGAACAATCATTTGCAGAGCTCAGTCCGGAGCACTAATTCACAGATCTCAGAGCAAATCAAACCTGCTATTTTAATCAAGTAAGTTTTGGGGCAGTGTGTTACACACCAACAGCTAACTGATAAGTTAGCAGAGCCTGGTTCCAGGGGTGAGGGCTCTGGTAAGCACTTGCTGAACAAATCACAATTTGTTTTGTCCTAAACCGGTCCCTTCCTTTTACACACACACACACACACACACACACACACACACACACACACACGAACGAGGCAACACCAGTCACAGCCTATGATCAAGCAAGTTACAAATATACGAACTCAACCTAGAAGAGGGAACTGAGGTCGTGGGAAGTTAGAATGGCAGCTTGGACATCATCTCTCCCATCTCTCTACTAGCCCACTCCTGAGTCTGCCACCTTCTCATTCTGTAGGCGAGGGAACCGAGGGTCAGAGGCTATACAATGTGTCTCAGTCACAGGCGTAAGAGGTGGAGCCTGTGCTTGACTCAAGGCTGTGTGCTCTGTGCCCCTCCTGCCTCCAGGGAGCAGCACCCACCACTGGGGGTCAAGTGCCCCCACTCTTCTCACTTGGTCCTTTCCTGAGGGCTTTGCGGTAGCTCCTGGGGAGCATACACAGACTTAGCTCACTGGCACACTGCCCCTATTTCTACCTTGCTTGCAGTCCTTAGCTCTCCCCATTACCTCCCCACTGGGGTTAAGTTGCTCAGAGCTGGAACTAAGCCACTGGGATCTACAGACATCACTGTCCCCGACCTCAGAACTTCTTCCAATCCCTTCCCTTCTCACTAGTCTCCCCCACTCTCAGTGAGTTCCCCTCAACTCTGAACTCTCGCCTTAGACCTCTCCATACACCCTTAGCCCCAGACTGAAGGCAGGAGCAAAGACCCTATGGACGCCCATGCCTGCACACTTGTCTCAGCATTTCACAGGCCAGTGGGGTCATGTGACTGGTTTGGGCCAGTGAACTATGCTGAGGCGGTGGCAGTCACCCAACCTGCGGGCAGGAAATAAGTTCTAAGCAGAACTGTTCCAAGATGGTGCCTCCAACTCTGGGTCCCCAGGGAACCTGGAAAGTAGATGGCCCTCTGCCCACAACAGGCAGCAACAAGAAAAGCCTATTGGCTGCCTCCCTGTCTACTAGGCCTAGCCTAATCTAATCAGAGAGGGTGTCCACGAAGGTGACCAATCCGGACTCTCCTAAGGCACAATCACAGCTAGACTGTTGATATGGGCCCCGGCAAGTGGTCCTTAGCACTTCAATTATACACAGGCAATTAAAATCTTGTCAGACACAGCAGCTTTTCTTTGGGTTCCAGTCAAAAGAGCTCTTGGCCATGTCTCAGTTCTAAGAGTCACCTTCTGTTTCCATGCATTTGGCAAACAAAGAAAAACCAGGCAAGGCGAGGGGCACGCTATGACTGTGGCAACACATTCTCTCCTACCCTTGTCATGCCAAAGATATCATCGGACCCCAGGGACACCACGAGGACAGAATCAGGAGGGGCACAGAGCCCATGTTCCTGCTTACCTGTCCCTTCTCAACCAGCAGCTTCTCCAAGTCCTCGATTTTGGCCTGGCACCTCAGCAGGTCAGCCTGAAGCTGCTCCCGAGTCTGAAAGGAAAAAGATCAGGAAGTAAGCAAGTCACTTGCAGAGGTGACACACAGGCTGCCGACCAGACAATGCCTGGAACACGAGAGTTTAGGGGTGGGAGGGTCCTGGTGCACACACGCTCACACCTGCCTACTGGAGAGTTTAGGGGTGGGAGGGTCCTGGTGCACACACGCTCACACCTGCCTACTGGAGAGTTTAGGGGTGGGAGGGTCCTGGTGCACACATGCTCACACCTGTCTACTTGAGGGCTCTGAAGTTCATCTATAGCTGCATCATCAAAGTGAGAGCTAAGGGGTCATGGGAGGTGACGGCTCTAACTCCCCCAGTATCAGACAATCAAAGGACAGTTTGGAGGAGTGGTGCTTTTCCAGAATGAGCCAGGCAGAACTGGATGCCTCAGGATCCCAAGGCTAGCTCTGACAAGGTCACTGTTTTCTCATTCAGCCGGCATCCAGCTGCTGACAGCTGTTCTACTTGCTTGGTAGCCTGGTGGGCTTCTCTGTGACCTCCAACAAAGACTGGAACCTAATACCTCACGTACTAGGCAAGTCATATACATAAGAGAAGTCACTGATCAGTTGACCCTACAGCAGGAAGCAGCAGGAGACACTGTGGACAAGGGCAGGCACACATCCTAGCCCTGAGAGGCACAGTCACACACTGCCACAGGGAAGGGGAAAACCCCCGATGTGACCTGCTTTGCAGAATCCAAGCTAGGTGTGCTGTCACAGCCCTACAGTCCTGGCCCTCTGAGGTGTATGGGAAGTTCAAGGTCATCTGGAAAACCAGGAATCTACTCTTTTTCTGTTTTTTTCTTTTTAAAATTTGAAACAAGGTCTTGCTCTATAGCCCAGGCTAGCCGAGAACACTCTATGTAGTCCCAGCTGGCCTCCCGGGAATGGCAATACTCCTGTTTTAGCCTCCAAGTACTGGGATTACAAGTGTATGCCACCATGCCCAACGTGTATTATGAAATCTCAACTAACTGGGCAAGTGGATGACGTTAAAAGACAAAGAAATTAAGCCCACATAAAGCCTAGAAGTTCACTTGCTGTGACCCAAAAAGACAGATCTTTCATTGTGGCAGAAGTGGCCACATCCCCCCAGGAATCTTGATTCCTGCATGCTCCCCTCCCCCATCTGGATCTGCCACTACCTGAGTGCCAAGCTCTTTCTGGAGATGGTGCCTCCTACCTACACCTGCCATCTTCCTGAGGCCTGCAAGCCATACTATTGCATATGCATTTGGATACCCACGCCCTCCCTGTGTGGGGTGGGGCTCCCAAGGCTGTTTCCAGAGCATTCTGAGCCACAGTGGCATGGTCCCAGCTCCCAGTTCTGTCGGGAACCATCTGGGCATCTTCAGTCATCTCGCTGCCTTCCTGAGGCTCAGCTTTCTTCTTCAGGAAATGGGACTGATTCATCCTGACTCACAGGACTATGGGTATGAGATGGGGAGCAAGGGACAGCACTGGTCCCAGTTGGTGCTCTCTGGTGACTCCAGTACTCCCAGAGGGACGTGACGTGTGACGCCAAGGTGGGAGAAGGGTCAGTGGGAGGAAGTTTCCAGAAAAATTCAGCTCAGCACCATGGATGTATGGCTTGAACTGAGGTTACCTGCAGTGCCTGTGCCTGAGGTACCCCATGAACTCCTGAAAGTGTTCCTTGGGGACACTAGAGGGGAGGAGGGGCCTTGGATCTGCAGGAGAAGGAAAGAACTGAAACCTGAAAGGCTAGTTGAGTCTATAATTTCATCACTCCCTAAAATCCCATCCTATTTTAATTTATTGTGCATGTCTGCATATGTGGGGGTCAGAGGACAACTTGAAAGAATCAGTTCTCTCAGCAGCTCGAGTTAGGAGCAGCAGACTTAGCAGCAAGCCCCTCCCTGTTTAGTCCTCTGTCTGTCCCCAACCCTCAATGCTGTAAGTGTTCTCTCTGGCAAACAGATGCCCGATGAGGAGCGAGGGCTACGGAATCCCAAGTTCTCTCCTGCTCCCCAGTCTCCACGCCCTTCCATCAACAAAGGGACACACTTACCCGGGCCTCCCTCTCAGCATCCAGCGTTCCCCCCACTTGCTCCTGAAGCAGGGCATAGGCCCTCTGCAGGGCCTGGTACTCCCTGGTCAGCTGGCAGAACCTCAGGTCAGCCTCTTCTCTGGTTGTGGTCTTAACCAAACAACAACAACAACAGAAACAGTCAGCTCAGGACTTAGGTGACTTCAAGAGACAGAGTCAAGATAGCAGCAAGTGCCCACATCTCTCCCCGGTGTCTACAAATGCCCAGTGAGCTGGTCAAGCCAGGAAGGAATCAGGCCCTGGAGTGAAGGCTACTGGGAGAAAAGGTCTTCTCCACCTTCAGCCCTTGGCCCTGAGCACTCACAGGCCTCCTGGGAGCCAGGCTGACTCCACAGCGAAGGTTCACACTGAGAAGGGAACCCCTCTGGCCACAAGTCTTTTCTGAGAGTTTCTGTTCTGGAGACAGACCTGCAGGTGGTCGTGAGAGGATGGGGCAGGGTGACTGATGTAGCAAGTCACTGTTGCAGCTATCACGACTGCTTGTAAAAACCAGACATAATGTTGGAGCAAAACCTTGGCCAGACACTCAGACAGGACCTGGCCTTCATGGTGTTTCCAACGTGGGTTGGTCCCTCCAACCATAAGCAACTGAATTTGAGGTCAGTGGGATGACTGAGATGAAGGTGCATCTTCCTGAGGGTCCTGATATCACTCAAGAGGGAACACCAAGGAAACAGCCAACAGGAAGGAGTTTGAATGTACTCCAACCACGGGTCTGTAAAAGGCTGCTGCCCAAAGAGCTAAGAGAAGGAGATACAGATGTAATGCCTAGACTCATCCCGGAAGCTCAGGGGCACATGTGACACCAGAAAGCTCCATCAGCACTTGCCACAACCAGATGGCATCACCCTGAGGCCAGTGCTTAGGAGACAGTCACTGAGAGGTACGGGGAGGACAGGCAGAGGAGCCTGCTGTGGGCTGCGGCACCAGGGGAAAGTCTGTACTAAATAACACCTAGAATTTATGAAAGTCACCCCCTGTTACCACTTCTGTCACCTGTGTGGGGGCGGGGATAAGAAACAAGTCACACATAATTTTATCTGCAATGCTGAGCACAGGGTCAGTATCTGGGTGTGTCCTTAGCGGTTTGAAGTCTCAAAGGAGATCGGCTCTGGGGAAGGTGCTCATTGGTTCCCCTCAAGGCAACAAAGACCAGCTTTTCCTGCTTTGGGGCTCTGATAAGGCACAGCAGGACTGACCTCAGAGAGGAAGCAGCCCTGGCCAACACGAAGGTGGGAGGTCCCCAGCATACTGCCGTTTGCTTACCTCATCTAAGTCCTCCTCAGGTGTGGCCGGGGTTCGGTCTGTCCTGTCAGTGTTGTAGGATGTCTCGGACAGCGTTTCTGAGTCCACGGACTCCTCGTCAAATCCAAAAAATGTCTCCACAACATGCTTCTGTAAGAGACCCGAGCATGACGTCAGGAGCAGGAGAGAACAGCTGCCTATCCGTGCCAGCCCAGGGCAGAGGTGCTCAGAGCCCATCTACAGCTGCAGAGGACAGAGCGGGCCGCTAGGGCAGCTAGTGAAGATGTGGCTAGTGTAGCAATGACAAGGTGGTAGGAGGTGCCACAGCTAGAGAGGGCTATGCAACTCCTGGGTTGGCCTTAAACACAGGGTTCTCTGAGCCCTAGGTCCCTCCCGGCAAGAGATGAGCTGCCACCCTTCTGGCACAAAAGGGGACCTCACCCACTCTGTGGCGCCAGCACCAGGAGCAGTCTAAGAGCGGAGTGGGATGTCTGGCTCCAAAGGGAGCTGCGACATGGGATGTCAGGAAAGGGGCACGTGATCAGGAGCGCTGAGCAAAGACCCCAGGGCTGAGCTGGAGAAGCAGCTGCATGGCCCACGTCCCTCCCAGGCCTGCCTAAGAGGCAACTTTTCTTACCTTTTGAGGACAGCACACTCAGAACATTGACACAATCAGAAGGAATAGTGTGAGAGCCCCGAACTCATAATCTCAGATCCCACAGTTTGAATGTCCCTTGTGCCAACGACCTGAGACTCTGGCCACACCTCTCTCACTCCAAACTGTACAGGACATGGGGCTTTACTCATTTGTTCATTCATTCATTCAGTAATTGCTGACTGAACAGATTCTGTGAGCCAGACAAGGTTGAGCCTAGAGATGCATGCTTCAAACCAGGTGGGGTAGCAGTCAGGGGAGTGCTTGCTGCAGGAGGCTACCTCCATCAGCCATCAGCCTCCACACGCATCCCTGCTCCTGGCTCTAGTACACTGCTCTTTATTCTCGTCCTAAACAACCCTCTTTGAGAGACTTCCTCGCCTTCACAGAGGGCTTCCTATGCCCGTGAGAAAACAGCAGCCTCATTGCAGTGGTCAGCTCTGGGCTGCCAGAAACTCCTCGAGTTCCATACCTCTCCCCAGCCCACAGAGGAGGAATGGTGCACCTCATACCCAAAGGGCATCTCTTTCTCTGTAGGTTGACGCCAATGTGCGCTTGCAGTTACACGTGTGCGGATAGAAATCATGGAGGTTTGGGTCTCTAGTGACAGCATCACGAGGAAGTCCCTTTCATGTTGCAGAGAAGGGACAGAGAGGGACTTCTCGGCCAGCTTACACAGTTAAGGTTTCTACAGAGGTTTTTACAAGGCACCAATCATCTCTTTCCACCAGAATGTTTGTCAAGTGATTTGGGGTTTGTGTGTGACCTCTTTGAAGGTTCACATGGCCAGAATCTACTGGGTATCCCCCTGCCTTTGTGTCCAGGTGAGCTGGAAGGTAGGGCAGTGAAACCAGGCTAGGCTTCATCTAGTCCAAGGGGCCTTCAGCATCCTCCCCTGCCTTCAGAAAGGAAGCCCCAGGCCCACAGGTATTAGAAACTCCAGGGAGCAATGGGGTCTACACCCGCAGCTCACCTCTGCTTCAAGCTCCACACCCACCCCTGATGTCTTGAGCTGCTCCCTGGCCAACCCTATTTTTCATAAACACTGCTAATTGCCTGGGCTCTGGGGACAGAGCTGTGAGCTGGCTGTGCTAACTGGTGGCCTGGTGGAGTGAGGTCTCTGCTCCTCCCCCTACCAAGTGGGTCCCAGGAAGTTGCTAAAACATACTTCCCAAGATCAGGGCACGGTGTTTGTTAGCATTCTTGATGAGTCTGGGGCTAATAATCCTGCTCCATTTCCTAGGCTAACCTGCTTCAGAAGGTCAGGGAGACAGCTTATTAAGTATTCGGTGACAGAGCCTAATCACAAGGTTTTGACTGCTGATGTTCCCAACTCAGCGGCCCAGGGTCAGGCCCAGATGGAGCCTCACAGCAGACCAGCCCCACGGAGAGCCGTGCTGCACCAAGGGAAGCTAGGAGCTACTTACAGGGTAGAAGCCGGCACAAACCAAGAGTCACAGTGAAACCCTGCACAGTGGAAATGAATCCATAACTATGTACAGTAGTGCATTTCCCCAGCAGCCCTGAGCCAGCTGGGTTTCGGCTCCGGCTCCGTCAGACTCTCGGTCAAAACACGTGGGTGGGTCAGTTTGTCTCCTTTACAAGCTCCTTGTTGCCTTATTTTCCTTCTTAAATAATGTCTCACATTGTCCCGGCTGGCCTTGAACTCCATCCTCCTGCCTCCACTTCCCACAAGGTTGAGATTACAGAGGTGTGCCCACAGGCTGTCTCATGCCTGGAAGAGCTCCCTTGTCTAAGCGATGAGATGACAGAGAAGCCGGTACAGCCACCTCCTCCCTCTCCCCTACAGCTTCACCCACACAACACAAGACAGAAACGCCAGCTCAGTGTTTAAAGTGAACACAGTGGCTATCCCCTTGAAAACCGCAAAACTTGTTCCTGGCTGTAGACACACAGGAGGCGGCCCACACCTGCTTCCAGAGGCTGGGGGAGAGCCACCAGGAAACGTTGCTTCCTGCATGCTGCCGAGTGGCCTGTGCTCCTCGAGTCTAAACTCCCTGGGTATGTGCCCCCTGCAACTCTTGGACAGGAGAGTTCCAACAATTCACAGATGCCAAGTGCACTGGCTGTGAGGGGCTTGCCCCTCTAGTTCACCCTCCTCACAACGCAGGTCAGTCTATCCAACGGCATTTCTATAAACCAATCCAAAGTTTAGAATGTAGTTTGGGGGCTAGGGGTGTCTTTTGTTTGGTAGAGTGATTATCCAGCATGGTGGGGGTGCATGGTTGTGGGGTGCTAGCAGCTGTGAGTCACTGGATGCAAAGCATGTGATGTAGGTAGAGATTGGAGGCTCAGAAATTCAAGGTCATTCTCAGAAATATGGTTAAGTTGGAGGCCATGTTCATTGAGCTACCATGAGGTGTGTGTGTGTGTGTCTGTGTCTGTGTGTGTAAAGTAATTTTCACCAAAATGCCTGCAGATCGAATGTTTCTTCTACACACACACACACACACACACACACACACACACACACACACACACAAGCTCATGCTTGGCAGATAGAAGGAAAGTCTCTCTCTCTCTCTCTCTCTCTCTCTCTCTCTCTCTCTCTCTCTCTCTCTTTCTCCTCCACTAGACCCCAGCATCTCATCAACTCCTTTCTTTACCTTCCCAGCATCCAGTCAGAATCACCTGAAAGATACAAGACCTTCCAATGGCAGCCAGGAACTGCCAAGACCCTCCCCACCCCAGCGAGCTGCATACCTTCATGCCTATAGGTCATCTCCTGGCAGCCAGAGAAGTAGAGGCACACGAGGGCACAGAGGCAGAGGAAGAAGGAGAAATAAAGCACAAACAGGATATACTCCATGTTGGGATGGTGCCGGCACTGCTAGCCTGTGCTGGGTGGACAGGCCATCCCCAGCTTCTCTCTAACCCCAGGAAAAAGCACTCCTCACAGCTTCCTGAATACTGTCAGCGGCAGAAGCTGGAGGACAGGGATGCCCCAAGGGTGTCCCCTTGGTAACAGCGATGCTACCTTGGATCGGCTCCCAGATGCTGGTGACAGAGCTATCAACGGAGAAGAGCCAGTTTCCAGGCCCAGGTATTCATCATAGAGCACAGCTTCTAAACCAGCATGTCCTCCGGGAACTTCCCTCCTAGGGCCCAGCCTCCATTATGCCCATAACTGTTGTCAACAGTTTCAGGTCCCTGGATAGCTGTCAAGTCCCTGGGCACAGCAGTAGCAACGGTACCATGAAGAGAGAGAGCCTGCTGTTCTGTGCCAAAGTCACAAAGAACTGGGTGCCTCCTCCCTCAGCTGCCTGGGACATCTTCCAGCTAATCACCACCACCCATGGATGTCCTGGGCACACTCAGTCCACTGTTGTCTCTGCAGTGTGTCACTCAGGGCTTATTTACCTTAGCGCTTACACGGCCTGCCACAAACCTCTACAGAGAGTTAAGGGGAAGCTGTGCCTCCTAAGTTACAGGGGAGTCATCAGTCCCTGGCCTAGACAGGGGTCCAGGGTTGGATAAAGGCATGCAGCCCTTACAGAAGTGCTACTAGGGCAGGAGAAGTGACCCCTCATCTCTCCCACATGAGGGCCAAGGACCAGCCCTGCAGGCAAGCTGGGCATAAAATGTATGACAGCTTCGTGTAGTCGCTGCCCTGAACCTCTGGGCTGGTGGGGTGCTGTGCTGGCAGCTGTGAGTCACTAGACACACAGGACATGACAAAGTCACACAAGCTCCTGGGGCAACAGCAGGGAAGGACTACCTAGGAACGGGTTCAGCTGCAAACAACCATGGGGGATAAAAGGGCCTATAGTTGCTGAGAAGCGGCAAAAATCACACCATAAAAGCAGTGGGATGCCCTAGGCAGGAAGTCATACCACAGCAGCGCCTGCTCCAGAGATGCCCGCCAACCCTCTGGCCCTGCTTTCCACAAGCAGCAGACTTAGCCTCTAGGCCCTGGCTTAGGTTTGGATGACTAGGTGTGCTGTGAGCGGACTCATTACTGTCAACAGTAAGGCGAGGTCCCTAGAGAGGAGGTGACTCCGACTGGGCATGGCCAAGCAGACTTCACATGCTGGGTGGCTAACACCACAGGAGACTGACACTAGCCCAAAGGCTGGACTGTGGGTTAGAGGGCCTGAGCATCTGGATTTAGCAGGCCAACTACAATAAGCCAAGTAGTTTCAGCTCTCAACCTTGACACAGCCTAAAGTCATCTGAGGGATCCCCGATTGAAGCGCTGCCTTGATAGGACTGGCCTGCAGCCATGTCTGTGAGGGCCTGTCTTGGTGACTGGTGCTGTGGACACTGCCGTTCTCAAACAGAAGAAAGCTAGCTGAGCAGCAGCCAGAGAGGGAGCCAGTAATCAGCAGTCCTCCGTGGTCCCTGCTCAGATTCCTGCCCTGAGTTTCTACCCTGACTGCCCCATGATGAAATGTAATCTATAAATTGAAACAGGCCCCTTCTTCCCACTGCATAACCTGGGCTTGGTGGAGCATACGTGTAATCAGCATGCAGGAGGTAGGGGCAGGAGGATCCTCAGTTATATCAAGAGGTCAAGGTCAACCTGGGCGATAAAAAACTCTATCTTTAAAAACGCCCGTGCAAGAGATGGGGGGGAGTGGAGGGGAGGGGGAGCAGAGGGAAGAGGAGGGGAGAAGTGGGGAGGAGAGGAGAGGGGAGGGAAGAAGTGGGAAGGGGAGGGGAGGGGAGGAGAGGACAAGAGAGGAGAGGAGAGGAGAGGAGAGGAGAGGAGAGGAGAGGAGAGGAGAGGAGAGGAGAGGAGAGGAGAGGAGAGGAGAGGAGAGGAGAGAAAAAGAAGATCCACACAGGTTTCCCAAACCCAGCCTTTCAGTGTTCTCACTGACGTACCCTCACACCCCTGCTTCTCTGAGGTAGGCCATGTCCTACAAATGCATTTTCTCGGGAAAGGCAGTGCCTTTAGTCAGTCAGCCACTCTGGAGACTCCTGCTCTGTGCTGGACAGGGAAACAGGACAGGGGACACAACCCACTGTGCCTGCTACACACGGGTGACTCACTGCCTGTGCACTGTGAACTTCTCTCTCGATCAGCAGATTTGGGGACCAGTGGGAGATTCCGATTCTTTAATTCCCAGCATTCCAGCACAGGTCCGGCCGGCACTCCTATCTGAGATACTTGGGGACACAAGTCTGATCTTTTCTGATTGGCAGAAACTTTTATAGACTTTATCAGTTAAGTATCCCTAATCCAGAATCCAGAATCTAAATGTTCAAAGTTGAAACTGAAAACATTTTAAATTTCAAAATTAGAGTCTGGGATCAAGGCTTCACAGCCTATATAGGCTTGAAATAGCCAGACCTCAGCAACGAATTTCTGGGGAACCTCGAACTATGGAGTTTTTAGTGCCCAGCTTGATCAGCAAACCACTCAGCTGCCTACCCTCAGTATTCTAACTTCTGTGTCAGGGTAGAAGGGGGCTCCCATGCGCTACAGACAGGTTTGCCAACCGACACAATCTTCATTCCAGCAGCAGGGGGCGCTTTCTCCCCATTAGTCTCAGCTTCCAACCACTGAGTTGGCAGCAGCCAGAATCATCCAGACTTTCTGTGCAAAAGGACTTTACTTCATTGACATCGACAGAAGCAAAACGTCCCCCAGAAGGGAAAACGGCAGGCCATTAGCTCTACCAAAGGCAATGTGCAGCAAGCAGTCAGTGGAGCCGGCTGAAAGCTGTTAGTGAGGTCACCGTGAGGCAGAAACAGGTACTGCAGCATTGTCCCTAACCACAGGAGGACCTTGTGAGCTCTCAGTGCGCTGCTCAGCCCTGAACAAGTTACCACCCACACACTCAGCAGACTGTGTGGCCATAAACATTCATATTCACGAGGCCAGTGTGTGATGCTGATGGACATTTCTAGAGTGATGCTGAGTGAGAATGCAGTCAAGTCCCAGCCGAGCGTGGGACAGACACTGGCCCTGGGGAGGGGCCATGGCTCCATCACTGTTTTCTTTCCCAGCTTTTCTGGGATGCGGTAAACCCAGCTGTGAATATACACCAGCTGTGCGGGACCACTTTCCAACCCGTCTTTCCTGTCTGTCTGTTGGTTGGTCTGTCTGTTTTAGAAAGGGTCTTTGACTGAGTTGACTTGAAACTTGCTGTGTAGACCAAGCTGGTCTCAGACTATAGCCCTCTGCCTCCACTGTGCTGAGATTAAAGGTGTGCACCACCATGCCCAGCCTCCTGGGCTTCTGGCCCTGACTTGGCTCGGCCTGATGGAGAAAGCTGGGCCCTGGAGCTCAAGTGAGTTGGAGGTCCAGCCTCGTCAGCCCACTGCTCTGCATCTATCTCCTGTAACTGAAAGAGACAGGGTGGCCGTGGGAGAAAATGAGATGGTGGCATGGCCACTAATGACTCCAAGCACCCAATGAGCTCAGACACTGACTTTAGTGCCACCACGGGCGACCTGTGGGCCAGACGTGGCTCAGAAACACGTCTGACATGCTCTACAGTAGTTCTGACATTGACATCCACATTAAAAGTCTTGGATTTTATATAAAGGTGCTGTGACTGAATTGTGTCCCCTCAGAAGATATGCTCAAGTACAGGATGTGCTGCTGCGACGTGTGAGTTTACTTGGTCAGTGGAAGGGAAACTATAGAAGAGAGCAAACTGAGGCCAGGGGAGGTTCTGTTTCCACCATGACTGGTCTCCCTAATGAAGACGTCAGTGTGACCTGCAGGGTCACAGAGGCAGCTATGGGCTGACATAGTGCAAGGAATACTCCCTATCACTGGAGCTGAAAGGAAACGGGGAAAAGAGACCTCCAGCTGCCAGAGGGAAGGAGCATGGCCTGGCCAGCCCCTTAAGGCCAGGCTTCTGGCCTCTTGAGTTATAAGACAGTAACTTTCTCTCATTCCAAGTAACCCATTTTGTAGTATTTTGTTCAGACAGTCCTGGGAAAATAGTATGTCAGGATTTACACCTCCCTTGCCTCTTTGCTTACTGAGCATAGCCCAGTCTGGCCTCAACTCAGCAGCTAGCTGAGGCTAGCTTGGAGTTCTAGATCTTCCCACCTCCACCTCTCCAGGGCGGGGGTTATAAGTGTGTTCCACCACACAGAGGAGAGGACTTACACTGCCCTTGAAATAGCGGAATGTCTAGCACCATTGGCTCACCTTGTGCCAACCAGTATTCTGTGCCAGAAGAGGCAGCGTCCCCACCACTCCCTACTGTCACCCAGACTCCACCAGAGAGCGCATCCTTGGCCATTTGCTATCACGCTTACATGGTTTTTCTTATATGAAAGTATTTCTCTACAACCGTCTCTCTATCAGAAGATGAAGCCAGCGGGTCCCAGTTCAGGAAGGAGTGGACCCATCCCAGACAGGTAGTCAGGGTGAGGGACACACAAACCACGCCTTCTTTGAAACCTCCCACGAGGGTCTCTAAGTCTCCCCAGTCATTTCAGAGTTCCCTCAACAGGACACCTAGGCTGCCTCTGGGAGAAAACACACTTACATTTTACAAAAAGAACACCGTTCTGTGTAAATCACCAAAGCTGAGTTCCCAGAGCATGGTGTTGGGTGGCATAATACAAGGCCAAGGGTCCTTTAAACCCTTCAGAAGACCTGGGTATTTATGCTTTTAATTTTGGACATATATAACCCAAGGTCCAAATACAGTTTTCCATGAATAAATTACCATATCTAGGTCATATTACTGTGCCGTAATGTATGGAGCCTTGAGACAGCCATAAGAGCCTTTCTTTCAACAGCCAACACAGCCGTGTTACACGGTCAAGCTTTTGCTCTGGGTCTGTGAGTGACCCTGTGACCCTCTAAGGCCGGCCTGTCCTAAAGACTCCTGATAGGTACATGGCAGGCTCACCTTGGGGGGCTTCAGGCTCTTCCCTCGATGCCTCTTGGAGCGCAGCAGGCGTTCTCTTTCCTGCAGGGAAGCACAGCCACCCGTCAGCACCTGCAGCCAGGCCCCCACGCCACCACACCACACAGTTAAGACTCAGAGATTCACCTTTACTGTGTGGCCTAGGTCACATTCTAGGCACCCCACTGAGAGTCTGGTGACAAGACATTCACTCAGGCCCTTCTCTGGGTGCAGATCTCCCAAGAAAACATCCACCTTGATGGGCCATCCCATCGTAGGCAAGCCTGGATTGTTCTTTGGGTCAAGAGGCTGCAAAGTCTAAGCAGCGTGGCCTCGGAGTAGTCCTGCTGGCCTCGGCAGGGTCCACAGCAGTTTGAGGTGCCTGTGACTTAGGGCTTGGACAGAGCCAGGGTGGAATCTCCTACAATCCCGGAACTGGCCAGGTGACCACTTTATTTTCTCCAGTTGTTTCTTCCTCGCTGTGGTGTGTGGGGCTAGGAGCTGTCCTGCAGCATTGCTAAGTGGGTATCCTCTGCAGAAAGGGCTCCTGTGCGGTAGGAGTGGCAGAGCTGGGGGTGGCACTGTACCCGGATGGATCCAGGCCCTCTCGCTCTCAGCACAACCTTTTCCCTCCAGCAGGACAAAGCTGGACTCAGCCTGAGCCTGAGCATCCACCCATCAGACCCCGGCAGGCTGGTCACGCTAGTCCCTAGCCTTGTCATTTTTCTTTTCACTCACTGTCCCTTCAGCAAATGTGTCTCGTCGTCCCCAGCTATATTATGCTATCTGGATAATGAAGCCAAGATGGATGGCTATACAGATAGTGGAAGAAAGAAAGGAAGTGTCAGGGAGCAGGGGGAGGGAGGGAGGACAGAAAAAGGGCATTGGTCTCATCCTTCTAGGATATGATCATGGCTTCCCAGCCTTCAAAGTCTTGTTGATGGAACCTTCACGTACACACAGGTCTCGTGAGTAAGCAGAGCCCACTCTGCGTCTGAGCTCCAACTAAGTCCACTGAGGGTGTGCCTGACTGTGCTGTCAGGTGCTGTCGTCTGCAAGGGACATCCCCTCTCTACAGCAGCCTCACTCCCCTCCCCTTTCCACAGAACCAGCCCTGAAGAGTCAGTCACAAAGCCCACCCGCAGCCTTAGCTGGCCCGTCAAACTCGGGTCTGATAACAAAGTTCAGATTTGCAGGCTCAAACTCCTGGTATGCAGCGGCTAAATGCAAAAATAAGTATAAGTTAATAATAACTCAAAGGCCCTGCATAGCAGATCTATGCTGCCTCTTCACCACGGCAAGCCAGGAGCCAATTGAAAAGTAGGTTGCCATGGAAACCGTTCCCAGGTAGCACCGGATCTCATCTCAGCTGAGCTGAGCCACCTTTCTGGAGCATCGCAGGGGAGCCAGTGCTGGAGGCTGGGCTGTCAGGGCCCACTCCCACCCTGAGGCTCACTGCTGACTCTGCCTCCTGGGGTGCCGTCCTGGCCGAGAGTGACAACGTACCAGTGAGAGGTCATCGATGACGTGCTGCTGCTCCAGCACCTGCAGCCTCAGGAACTCAATCTCCTGCTCATCCCTGGTCAGACTGAGGTCATTCAGGGATGTGTGTCGCTTTAGGGAGGCCTGAGCAGACAGCTTTTCTTTCTGCAGCCGGAAGGAAAGAGAGTGTGGTGGTGTGCCACAGTGTGAAGGACAGCGCTTCTGTGGGGCTCAGGAGGCGGGGGTGATAGACAACTGGTCCCAAGATGGGAGGTACAGAGCTGCAGGCCAAGGCCAAGCCAGAGGCGTGGTCAACGGTGCTCACCGGAGAGGGTGGAGTGGCAGGGCACGGGGCAGAGGATGTCCTAAGCGAGTCTTGGAAGCTAGAAGGCTAGGTAGGCAAGCGGGGGCGGGGGAGACTGCCCACCAGAGGCTGCCCACACTCACACCTACGCCCCAGTCTTCTAAGCTGTAAAATGGGCACTCTAATCAATGAACATGACGGCATCTTACAACCACCCAGACAACAGACACCAGTCATCCCTGATGGAGGAAAACCCGAACCATGTTTCATATACAGCCCCCACAGCAGTAACTGCTCCCAGAGGAATCCATGAAGCGTGAGACAGTCACAGACCGTCATCCACCCAGGGGATAAGCCTGCCCTATTGATTCTACAAGGCCAGCTGGGAATTGATCCCACTGCTGAGGCGTCCTAGGGGTGGGGTGGGTGGAGATCATGGACCACAGAGTCTGGCCAGGGGCAGGAAGCTGACGGGCTCCGTGGCTGGGCCTCACCATCTCCACGTTCTCTCTCGTCAGGCTCTTGAGCTTCTCCTCCATCCTCTGGATGCTGTGTAGCAGGTCCTCATTCTTCTTGTTCATCCGCTTGTTCTTCTCCACCAGTGGCTTCAGCTGCACCTCCGTCTCCCGAGAGCGCTTCAGCTGCAGTGGGGACAGACACCGGTCGGGGGCCAAGCCACGCCAGCAGAGCTTCAACACTGTCCCTGCAGGAGCGTGACCCCTGGTGGTCAATCCAGTCACCCAGTTTTTCCTGGCCATTCTTCGGCAGACCACGGGGCAACACCCTGCAGACAACAGCCCTGGCCAGAGCCGGGCCGCCTCCTGCAGAAAGGTCAGTCCAGTCATACAGCCTGGAGGGACTTACCACAATCTCCAAGCAGACAGTCCCTAAAAGAGTGGGGTGTCCTTCTAGGCTGTCATTTATTCAGCCTCTGGGAACTACTCTTATGCCCCTCTTGGTGATCTGATCTTCACCCCAGTTCCTAACATCTTTGAGGCAAGAAAAGCTTTGGGGTCAGATCCACCTTCTAAAACAATCTATGTGTTTAGCATGTGGTGTGAGGGCCAGATCAGTGTGAAAGAGACTAGCGAGAGGTCGCAAGGGGCAACAGGGGGAAAGAGCAGAGAGCTGTACAGTTACAAGTGGCTACTCCTTTTCCTCTTAAGCACAGTAGGTGGAATGGTAGGGTCACTGTCCAGCTGCACAACCATGGTCAAGTTCTCAGCCTGTTCCCTCATCCATAAAATTGAAGCATCGGCGGTATCTGTCAGCATCTCTCAGCATCTGTCTTTGCAAAGCTCTTCCAGTGGGCCACAATCAGAAGCAACTGAAATCTCCTCATATCACCACCACAGAAGTGGCTGCCAAATCACCAAGTCCTTGCCATGAACCTGAACTAGCTCTGACCCTCTCAGTTCTCTCACTGAATCCCCTTTCCACCCAGGAGGGCCATGGCCACTATGCTATACACCAGAACATGAGCAAAGAGGTGGCCCTGTGGTCACTGAGGCCACAGTCACAGAACTAGAAGCAGAGCAGGAATCCAGCACAGAGGCTGACCCGAGCACCCACCCTCAATTTCTGTGAATGTTAAACTCTCTGATATTGTGTGTCAGGTACCAAAGGCACCACGTGACCCGTGAGGCACTTGTGGAGATCTACCCCTGCTCCCATTCAAGAATGATGGTGACTGACTTAAAGCAAAGACAGGCACAAGGCTTCTTGGCATTGTTTATAATAGTGAAGATGCCAGGAACAACCTAAATGGTCGGCAGGCAGGCTGGCCAACAAGCCATGGCACTGCCACGCCACAAAGTCCAAGCCAGCAAAGCCTACGCCTCATCACCAGGGATGCAAGGCGCACTGCAGAGCATTAACACACAGTGGGTGAGGACAAAGAGCCCACTTTGCAAAGGCAAAATCAAACCACCGGCCCTTGGGGTGTGGATGTGTTGATTAAAGTGAAATGTGTAGACGCCCAGATCAGAAGTCAAAACAGTGGGGAGTCCTGACTGCCTCCTCATTTCCACCTGAAAGTGTGTTTTCCTGTTCTCCTCGGTAAACTACCACGTGGTCACGAGTGATTATTCAGCTTGGGAATATTCAAGCAAGAAGTAGAAACGTCATGGGTGTATAGCCCAAGTCTGATCGTCTGGTTGTCGCTATCTGAGGTATGCCTCCAAGCACACTAGGAAGAAATTAATTTTCTTTCTGCTAAACCTGTGAAGATACATTTTCCTTCACAATCCAGGCCAGAATGAGCACCAAGATCTTGAGGCTTTTGCTGAAAGGTTTGTGCATTAACGATGAAAATTAGCTTAGCTGGGGCCAGCGAGATGGCTCAGCAGGTAAAGGTGCTAAACTTAAATCCATCCCCAAATCCACACAGTGAAAAAGGAAAGCCAGCTCCCCGCAGTTGTCTCCTGACCTCGACAAGTGGCACACACAAGAAAGAAGATATAGTGAAAGAAAGAGATGGGGGGGGCGGGTTTAAACATAAAAGAGGTTTAGTTGTTTCTATGGCAGAAATAAGCATATTCATGCATACTAGTTTTACTAAAGATTTATTTTAAACTATAAGTCTGTGTTCATTTCACACCACACACAAACAGAGAGAGAGAGATCTAAGACAGGATCTCACGTAGCTCAGGCTGGCCTCATAACTTGATATGAGCTGAAGAACAGCCTTGAACATCTGATCCTTCTACCTGCCCCCTCGGGTGTTGGGATTACAGGCTGGAATTACATGTGGTTTATGGAGTGATGGAGATGAAACCCCCACCCCACTCCCGGGAATTCCAGCATGACAGGCAAATATTCTAGCAACTAAGCTACCAGCATGCATGTTCATCACTTTTAAAAATAGAAATGTATCAACTTTTATGCCAAGTAAATAAAGAATAAAAGTAGAATTATCCATAACCACGCCACCTAAATGAACAGCTTTCCAGATCCGACCCCACTACAAAGCCTGCCCTGTAAACTGCTCTCATCCTGCAATCTACAGGCAGAGTCTCCTGTTGGTGACATCTGCTCCTCAAGACTGCGCTGCTTCAATCTGGAAAGTCCCCACAGTTCCTGTGCGGGAGGCTTTAGTGTTGATTGCCTGTGTTTGTTGTTGCTTTCTGTTGCTAATATTACAAAGCGCTGTGGTGAGCACCCTATCCAGCACCCTCTTATTGACTTCCCCAACTGTTTTCTAAAGATGGATCCCTAAACAGACAACAAACAGAGATTTCTTCAGTGAGTGTGACACACCACACACACACACACACACACACACACACACACACACACACACACACGGGGTCAGGGGGGAGGGGGACCAGGAAGCCCTCAGCATCCACTCTGTTGGCCCATCCCTTGGCCCAGCCCCTTCCTCGCGTCCACAGACGCCATGTGTCTTGCGCGGTTACCAGTTCATTCCGCTCATCTGCCAGCAGGGTGTTTCTGTCTTCCAGCTTCCGAATCACTGAATTCAGTTCAGCAATTTTTAGTTGAAATCGCCTCACATCTCGCTCATCCATATGTTGATCCTAAAAATAAAAACTTTGAAGAAGCTCAAATGATTCCGTGGAGGCTCTGAAGACCCAACGATGACACAATGGGGACAGACCTGTCTAGAGGACTGGGTGCTGAACAAGGCGGCAGACAGACAGACACTCCTGTAACATCCTTCAGGGACACTGCACCTCAACCTGCCTGAGACCTCAAAAACCTCAGTAGGATTCCAACACAAGCCCAGGGAAGCTGAAGCTAAAGCTCCCACACATGTGCAACCCACCGACCCTGCGTGTCTTCTAAAGACCTGCCACAAGTCAGTGTGGTTTCTACAACATGCTACTACATTCCTCCACAGCAGGCTGTCATTGCTCAACATTCAAACATCAGCACCTAAAGCAACATTCAGCATAGAGCATTCATGACATCCGAAGAGGCAGAGGGGAAGGAAGGAAAGGAGAAAAGGAGGGAGGGAGGAAGGGAGGAAGACCGGCAGGCTGGCTTGCTTCAGCCTCCTTTTGCCAAAGGACAGGTGGCTGCCCCCACACACCCTTGCCCTGGCACGTGTGGCTAGCCCCTAGGAAAACCCTTCTTGCCTTTGGGTCCCTGACTTTGCCACTCTTTGGCTTGCCCAGGGCCCTTCTCCTTGCAGAGTCCCCGCTGTGTACCCTGCTCTGAGATGTCCATATCTTTGACTCCAGCCCCAGCAGGCTCAGAGAGTCAGTTCTTCATTATCTTCTCAGGGCTGAGTGCTGAGCCTGGCACACACAGAATATGGGTAAAGGAGGGAAGGACCCAGGGAGGAGCAGGAGTGGGGAGGGGAGTGTGAGAGAATAAGAAAGGTCACAGAAGGGCTAGCAAGCTGAGCTAGCTAGCCAGCAGAGGAAGTAGTAGCCAGCAGAGGAAGAATGCGGGTGGGTGGTCTTCTCTACGGCTAGCAGAAGATACTATCCCTCACCTGCCCACCCATGAGCTCTGCCATGTCTCCAATGCCAGGAGGGAGCTCCCGCTTTGGGCTACTATGGTGGCGCTCAGCCTCCTTGACCTGGACCAGCTGCTCATCCAGAGCCTCCTTCTGAAGTAGCAGCCTCTGGGTCTGCCCAGTCTGTACACCAAGCTCCTTCTCCAGGGCCAGGATCACCCGTTCCTTCCCTTTGATCTCGTCCATCTGGAAGAGAAAAAAAAAATGAGCCTTCACATGCTGACTCTGGACCATGGTGGCCTCATCCAGACTTCAGATGGATGCTGGGTCCACTGAATTGGGAATGATCTGGATGTGGGGCAGCGAGAGTCTGCAGCCCAGAACCTCTAACTTCACAAACACTGAAGCACAGGTCTAGGTCTGAGCATCTGCAGTCATGGGCACTTCCCGCTGCAACTCAGTCCTACTCAGTCATCTCTTCACAATAAAGAGCACATGATATCCCAAGACACCCCAATCCATCAGTTCCCTATGGGCCCCAAGCAGGTCAGCCCATCCTGCTTCCTCACAGAGGAGCTTCTTCTGGAGGTGACTGCTCCTGCCTCCCATTCATTCACCAATACTTTCCTGGATGGCTGGATCCTACAAACAACGGATGCAGATATGCATGTCCCTGGTGTGGGAGAATTGTCTGTATTCTGTCAATCATGTTTTAAATAAATGCCGATTGGCCAGGCAGGAAGTATAGGCGGGTCAACCAGACAGGAAGTGGAGGTGGAGTAATGAGAACAGGAGTATTCTGGGAAGAAGGAAGCTCTTCCCACAGTCCAGCCCAGATCACCTAAGAAGCAACATGTGAGCTGACCCTCTGAGAAAGGTACTGAGCCATGTGGCTAGCATAGATAAGAACAATGGGTTAATATAAGCTACAAGAGCTAATAAGTAGACTGAGTTTATGGGCCAATCAGTTGTATAACTTATGGAGATCTCTGTGTGATTTTCTTTGGGGCTTGGCAACCGTGGAGTATTGGGAAGGACAGAAAACCCAACAAACCAGCCCCTCATGTTACATTTCCCAAATCCTAACTTCCCTTGGAACCCCAGAGTCACAGAACTATGAGAAACCTAAACCCTGCTTGGGCTCCAGTGAACCCCCTTTGCAGGTGTGGGGAGGCCCCTATTTGGGCACAGAGGGACACTTGTATCCTTGCCTACTCCAGCCCAGTCAAAACCAATCTTCCCTGGGCAGCATATCAAACAGGGAGCAGAGCTTAGCATGTCTGGCCAGACAGATCAGGGAGTCACACAGACAGAGGTTTGCAGAGGAAACCCCAGACCATCCTTCAACTTACTCATATGAAGTCAACCACCAGGGAAGTACCCCTGTGAGGACAAGGTCCTAACTAGAGTGTCATCCAGAATCTTCATCTTCTCTGGGACCTCTGGATATGTTTTTCTTTACAAAGAAACAGTTGAATAGTCAGGGACAAAAAAACCGGAAGCAACCCCGGGAGCTGGGAAAGGTGGAAAGAACCCTCCTCTAGAGCCTTCAAAGCCACTTGGTCCTGGTAACATCTTGGGTTTGGTGTTTTATCGTCACATAGTGAACCAGAAGGGACTCTAGATTCTCCCCCAGGGCAGAGTTCCCTGGGGCTCCAGGTCCCACCAGCCCAGGGAGGCTCTGCCTCCTCCTTCCTGCTTCCTAGCTAACCTGGACATGCCCAGAACCTAGAACCACCATGCCTGGAGCTCTCATGCCTTCTGATATTCTTGCTATAAGCAAGGGTTTTTTTTTCTTTTTGAGGGAGGAGAGGGAGATGTTGAGAAGGTCTTCCTATAAAGCAGCCCTGTCTGTCCCGAACTTTCTATGTAGACCAGGCTGGCCTCAAACTTAGAGATCCACCTGCCTCTGCCTCTTGAGTGTTGGGATGAAAGGCATGCACCACCATGCCTAGCTTGTTTTGTTGTTTGGTATCTAGACATTTTGAAGAAAAGAATTTTAGGGTCTGACTCAGCAGTTAAGAGTACTGGCTGCTCTTCCAGAGGACTGGGTCTGAGCCCCAGCACACACATGGCAGCTCACAGCCATCTGTAACTCCAGCTCCAGGGGGTCTGATGCCCTCCTTCTGGCCTCCACAGATATTGCATGCATACAGTGCAAAAATGTGCAAGCAAAACACCCACATACATGAAATAAAAAACCAAACAAGAACAAAAAAAGTAGAGTTCCTCCTGCTGCTGTGAAAGAACATGCCTTCACACAGGAGGAACTGAAGGCCACAGGTGACTGGCCATCATCCAGAGCACCTGGGCTATGTTTCCACCTCCTTCCCTTCCTCTCCCTGTTCCCACCTCCTCCCCTTCCTCTCCCAGTTCCCACCCCTTCCCTTCCTTTCCCTATTCTCAACTCCTTTCCTTCCTCTTCCTACACCTCCCCCTCCTCTCCCTGTTCCCACCTCCCCCCTTCCTCTCCCTATTCCTACCTCCTCCCCTTCCTCTCCCTGTTCCCACCTCCCCCTTCCTCTCCCTATTCCTACCTCCTCCCCTTCCTCTCCCTGTTCCCACCTCCTTTCCTTCCTCTCCCAGTTCCCACCTCCTTCCCTTCCTCTCCCTGTTTCCACCCCTTCCCTTCCTCTCCCTATTCTCACCTCCTTCCCTTCCTCTTCCTACACCTCCCCTTCCTCTCCCTGTTCCCACCCCTTCCCTTCCTCTCCCTGTTCCCGCCCCTTCCCTTCCTCTCCCTGTTCCCACCTCTTCCCCTTCCTCTCCCTGTTCCCACCTCCTTTCCTTCCTCTCCCTGTTCCCACCTCCTTTCCTTCCTCTCCCTGTTCCCACCTCCTTTCCTTCCTCTCCCTGTTCCCACCTCCTTTCCTTCCTCTCCCTGTTTCCACCCCTTCCCTTCCTCTCCCTGTTCCCACCCCTTCCCTTCCTCTTCCTATTCTCACTTCCTTTCCTTTCTCTTCCTACACCTCCCCTTCCTCTCCCTGTTCCCACCTCCTTCCCTTCCTCTCCCTGTTCCCACCTCCTCCCCTTCCTCTCACTGTTCCTACCTCCTCTCCTTACTAAGCTCTGCAAAAGAGATCGGCTCACTCAATTAGCAGCCTGAGTCTTTAGTTTCACTTTGTCATAAGCCGCCTCCAAGGGGCTCCTGTAAGTTGTCATACATGCCACTGCTCTGACCCAGGAGGCAGAGGTGGCCAGAGCAGGCACAAAGAGAAAGAGCATCTTGCCAGGGGTCTAAACATGCCCTTGCTGGTGATGAGCAGGAGCCCTGCAGTGGGGACTCACCATAGCCATCTGGGGCACCATTGTGCACTGCCTCACACAGAGCCTGGGGTCTCATGGCGAACAAAACTGGCCCAGCACCTGGTGGCCCTCTCACTGGGGCCACAGGGAGGTGTACTAGTGTCAGTTGGTGATGCTCCCTGCTGCTGCTGGCTGCTGCTCTTGCTCCTGAGACCTTCCAGGTACTCAGCTAAGGGAAGGGGGGGTCAAGTAGGATGGTGATTCCCACATCTTTGCTAGGTTGACTAGCCCAATCCAGCAGCACTCAGCACCCTCTCTCGAGTTTCTGCCTGGAGACCAAATGCCACTGTGTTACATCTCTCACAGCCATCCTGCCCCCTAGTGGCAGTGATGCCAACTAAGGGCCAAAAGGGGTCACATAGATAAGGGAAGCCCAGGCTCCAGGTTTACTGGTTCCCACAGTACAAGAAGCTACTCTGGTTTTTCTAATAAGCAGAACGGGTCAATATCTACATCTGCTTAACTAGCTTACTGCTGGTGTCCTGTCGCTGCAAACCAACAACCAAAAGTCTAAATGCTTATGTTTGTGGTTGGGGGGGAATACCTGGACACCACCTTTGGGCTTTGTGGGGTGAGGAAATGACTTTCCTTGACAACCCTTGATGTGACTCAATTCCACAGAGCCAAGGCACGAAGTCAGAGTGTAAAACGCTTTGCCTTTATTGTCTCCTCCTCTTCCTGGACCAGCAGAAGACAGGCCTTGGGCGACTATCTAGTCTGCAGCTCAGGGTTTCTGTCCAATGGGGAACTGCAGTCTGGACAGGAACAAGAAGCTAAGAGTCATCCTGGCCTTTACCGAACCACATACTCTCCAGCCTAGCTTTGCTGATGATGAAGGAAATCTGTTACCTCCTCCTCTGCTAACACTTTTGATTGATTCTCGCTTGGTTCAGAGTCAGCAGAAGACAGAGCATTATCGCTGCTCCTCAAAACTCCTGCAGCATGTCCATTTCCTTTCCTTGACCACTTAACCTCTTGTTATGTGTCGAATGCAGGAGTCCACAAAGCTTTGGGTACTGTGCTCAGTGTGCATGAGGCGGTGCAGCTGTACAGAGACTGACAGACCTCAAAAGAGCCCTTGCATGGTGCAGTTCTACACAGCCAGCTCCAATTTGATCCCAGTCACCCCGAAATATGCCAAGTGAGGACACGGCTCCGATAAGTGCAAACACTGTACCAGCCGGGACTGCCTTGGCTGCCTGTGAGTGATGCATCCTCCCGGGGCAACAAGGAAACATTACCAAACGTCCAAGGGAGCTGCTCCTCCTTCACAGCCCCACCCTGCTGGCAGCCTCCACTCTGTCCTCCAGGGCCACCATCCTCTTTCCCCTTCTGCCCTCCCTCTAGGTAGAGATATGCCTTCATCCTCATCCTCGGGTTGGCTTTTTACTCCTGGCACATGTCTGAGTTCACCCAAGTTCTTGTTACATCAGAAATGCACTCTTCCACACTTCTGTGTAATATTCCTTTAACCAACTTGCTATTATTCACATTAGTATTAACTGCCTATTTGCATAGCATTTTTTCTTTGTCCTTCAGGGAAAGCAGGCCTTTGTGTTTAATGTGTGACCTTCCTGTAGGAACTTCTCCTTTTAGGGGGTTGGTAGCTCTGTGCTCGCTGGGACTAACTACTGATGCGATCTGTTTGCTCCTGCCATCCCTCTTCTGTCCCACCGGAAAGTCTATGGCACAGCCCTCCTCTCTTCCTCAAGCATAAACAAATTCTCAGATTCTTCAGTTAGCTTTCAGCCGAGCCCTTTTTTTTGTTGTTGTTTGCTCTGGATCCTCTCAGAGTGGCACACCTCAGGGGAGATGGGAGAGCTTTACAGGGGTGTGCATTCATTAATGGCCCAGGTCTCACCCATCCCTGGCCACACATCTGCTTCTCGGCCGCACATGCTTCAATGTTTTATCTAAGCAATCATCTGAGGTTTAAATTAAGGGCCACGGATCACCTTTTAGTGCATCTTTCCTAGGCATTCTTCCCTTTCTGCCCGAGCAGCATTGGTGCCAGCTTAGTTCCCATTCCTTGGAAAGTATGTTTATCTCATTCTCCCCTTTTCATAGAGCATCAGGGCTGGGTCCGGGGTCTCCATACTGACAGGCTTACTCGGCTTGCTTTGCCTCACAACACTCCCATGTAGAAGACACAGGCTCCCATGTGTGAGACACAGAGATTCTGATGATTTCCTGGGACTACTGGACTCTTACCTGGGCCACCCCAGCAGCTGTACATAACATATATAAATATGTCACAGCAGAAACACCCCATACAGACACACCACTGTCTGAGTGTTGTTTATTGAAATGCCATCCATCTCCTACTACGCAAAGATAGCCTTTTCCTTAGTCACGTGGTCACATATTTACAGGGCTGTTCGAGCCCCTTCTGTTCCTTTGATCTGCCTTTACCCTCAGCCTCACTGTTTCAATTGCTGTAACTTGGTCAGGAAGGGCTCTGGGTCAGCTTGAGCAGGGCTCTGGCAGGCCTTGCCCTTCCCTCCCACACTCTGCCTTACTTCTAAAGCTAACTACCAAGGTCTATATCCTTATTCGGCTCCTGAGGCTGATTAACAAAGCTCAGCTATCAAAGTATTGAAGTCCAACAATCAAAAGCCCCCCTTTGGCTCACTTAATTAACATGCCTAATTAAAATTAAACACCTGATTCCAACAAAGGGTTTCTCCCTTAATCTACCTTTATAAACTGCCCTTTGCCCACGGGCCACATCTGTCTCCTCTCTATTCAGAGGCAGTCCTCGGGGCAAATAAATATCCCTGCCCCCTTTCCTTGTTCCCTTCCCTTTCTCCATCCTCTACCTCCTGTCTTTGTCTCTTATCCCCTGCCCTTTGTCCCTCCAGGCCAAATAAATCTTTGTGCTGAGAATTTGGTCTGAGAGTCAGTAAGTCATCTGACACCTGCAAATTTTCCTTCTTCAAGGTTGTGACTCCAAAAAATGGAAGTGTGCCTTAGGGAAAAAAATGCTTGTCTAGCATGCAGGTAGCTTCCAGCCCCACATCACAGACACACACACACACACACACACACACCTGCCACTCCAGAGTCTTCAAATCTAAGTTAGATCTAACTTAGAATCTGCTTGACAGTGTCTGTGCTGCGCAGTCCTACCCTTCAAACAGAAACACCATCTTTATACTGCCCAGAGTGTACTCAGGAAAGTTCATCCCAGCTGGACTTGACTACTGACGTCCCCACACAGGAGGGGCAGGGCTATCACCCCCCCCCTGACTATCCAGCCACTCCTCCCAGTTGCATGAAATTCCGCCCTAAAAGAACTCGGTTTCAGGAAGAAGCTAGAACATATAGGTTTGGTGGTGTTAATAGCGAGGGGCTCCATCTGCGCAGGCGTGGGAAGCCATCATCCACGCTGAGTGCAAAGCCTCCTATGCGCTGCTTACCGTTACCCACCCTGAACTCTGGGGAATCAAACTGTCATTTGGGAATTTATGAGGCCAGGGTAAGAAAATGCTTAGTTGTCATTATGTCTTCGCTGTCGTTTTTATCGCCTCCCTCCCCTGCAACCCAGGCCGGCTCCACTCTATCCTACCAACCCTCCCCGCCATACACACACACACACATACAGGAAAATTCTTACAATAGCCTCTGAAAAAAGTTAAGTTGGATTCTGGGAAGCTTGCATTCACTTTTATCAACATTCTCAGCAATGGAAACTGTTTACTTGGCTCTCTAACTCTTCGCAGCAAGACTTTGTAGCTGGGTAGAACACCTACACAACTTGCCTTCCAGTTGTTCCTGGAGCCTTCTTCCTGCGATTTAAGTGCTTCCCTTTCCAGCAGTCAGCCGCTAGTGTATAGAAACAAAGGGTATTTTGTATCTACTTAGTATCAGAGCTTGGAGCAATGTGCTTGCTAGTTCTGAGAAGCCCTGAGACTAACGACCTTGTAGGAGCGGCTGAACATCACGTGCCTCCCTTTTGCTGTTCTGTGCCATCCACTGTTTGAGGACAAGGCTGTGAAGGTGCCATCATGGGAACAGGGTGCTCGCCGGACATAGAATCTGATGTTACCTTGTTACCTTGGCTTTCTAGTTTCCAGACCCATAATTACCCAGTCTGTGCTATGAGACAGTCAGGGAGCAGATCCCAGACTCCTGCAGCAGCATCACAGAATTCACATATAACCAACCAGGTTCCTCTTCTTCCAACCGGTAGAACTTAGTTCTTCTGTGGTCTTCTGTGCCTGACTAGTGCAGAGCTGAACAGAAGAGGTGCTAACAGTCCCTTTGTTTTGGTCATGAACGTGAGTGGGAAACCTTAGCTGGTTCATCATTACGACAAACATTGTTAGCAGATTTCCTAAAAAACAGCTTGTCAGATTAGAGCAATTCCGCTTTAATTCAGATATTATAAGAGTAAGTCCGGAAGATGAATTTTAAAATGCTTGGAATGCATTGATGAAAATGGCCAGATAGGGTTTAATCCTTTACTTAGTTGCCAGATTAAAGCCTGTGGTGGCCTCTATGAGTGGATCTCTGAGTTTGAGGCCAGATTGGTCTACATAGCAAGCTCCAGGCTATCCAAAGCTATACAATGAGACCCTGTCTCAAAACATCAAAAATAAATAAAGTATACTCTCTGACTTTAAATCCGTAAATACTAAACTGATCTTTACATTTCCATAATTAACTCAACCTGGCCCATGATTTCTTAGCCTTCCAATATAGCCCTGGTCTTTCTTTGTTACTACTCAATTAATATTCTTATAGCTATGTTCTTAAAAGATAAGAATCCCCCAATTCTTCACACATCATTAGCTAAGAACTTTGGATATTTTCTACTCCTCTATTTCCTAGATGCCTTTGGTACTGTGAGGGTTAATATCTGTCAATTTAACCAGATTAAAATCAGCTAGGATTCACACCTCTGGGTGTGTCTATGAGGATGTTACCAGAGGTTTAATTGAGGTAGGACGCCCCATCCCATGCAAGGGGTTCCGGACTAAGTAAGCAGAAGTCAGCTGGGCACCCGTATCCATCCATCTCTCCTTGTTTCCAGGGAATGCGCTGTGAGCAGCTGCCTCCAACTCCTGCCTGCCCCACGCCTTCCCCACCAGGATGGGCTGCACCCTCAAACTGTGAGGCCCAAATGAACTCTTCCTTTCTTGAGTGGCTTTTCTGGAACTAGCTCTGTAAACCAGGCTGGCCTCGAAATCACAGAGATCCGCCTGTCTCTGCCTCCTGAGTGCTGGGATTAAGGGTGTGCGCCACCACCGCTGGGCCATTGAGGGACATTTTTATCAGGTATTTGATTTTAGCACTGAGGCAAGCAGCTGATACAACCTGGATTCATTTCATTTCCTCCTTAAATATTTGAAATTTGAAGGCCTTTCCTGTTGGGGAACCAGGTCCAGGCTCTTCTGTGTGTGGAAGTACCATGAGCTAGTAGCCGCCAGTTCCTCTAAGTACATCTCATCTGTTGGTCCACACAACCCAGGGTGTCTTCAATGTCAGCCCTTCATTGACCCCAGCCCACCCCTGTGACTTATAGTTAGCCATGTTTCCCTTCATCAATATTGTCGGTACTGAATCAATTTATCAATTTTAATTAATTTCTGAACTTCTTGGTTTCTTTATTGGTTTTTGTCTTCAGTAATTCTTAATCTTTATAGTTTTCCTTGCTCTACTTTCTGAAAGGTTTAATTTTTATTATTACTATTACCATCGTCATAATTATCATAGTGTGTTTTATGACATATGCATTTGAGTATGGGAATGCACGTGCCATGGCATGCATGGAGGGTCAGAAGACAACTTATAGGAGTCAGTTTTCTCCTCCCACCAAGGGTTCCTGGAACGTAACTGGGATCATCAGGCCTGCACAGCAAGCACACTACCCAATTCAATTGTCTGTCTGTCTATCTGTTTGTCCTCCTTCCTGATAAAGCAGCTCGGATGACTGACTTCTGGCATTTCTTTCATCTGCAGTGTGTTTTGCTCTGTGAATTGATGCAGTACCAACAATCCTCACATTGTGAAGCACAGCAGACTTGATAAGGGGTATGTGATGTATGTCCTTCCCCAAGAGGAACCCTGTAGGCTGCCTGTAAGTCCCACCACTAGCTCAGAGAGATCTTTTGTCAACTCTAGCTACAGGGCTCCTCCTCCTCTTAGTCTTCAAAATATTTCCTTTTACATACTTTAGGCTCTCCTGACAAACCCTTTATTGCTAAGTACTGCCTTTGCTTAGGACCAGTGCGACCTCCTGACTGAGATCCTCTACCTCTACATCAGCAGGCTGGCTACACTCAAAGTCAATGCAAGCATGGCGTCTCCCTGCCTCTTCACCTGCCACCTATCAGCCCTCAGTTTTCACGGTGGCCCTTCTAAACATCACCGTTTCATGCAGTCTGAGAATCTGAGCTAGCTGGCGAGGCTGCCCAGGGTCTTGATGGACACACAGCTGTTCATCACAGTCCCAAACATGTCTCCTGTGTCTTCAAGGACTGTGGGAGATGCCACTATACCTTGTGGGCCCCCACTGGCCTTCCACATTCTTCAGGACTCAGGAGAATATTACGACCATATCACCCTGAAGGTGCCTGATTCCATCTGATCTCAGAAGCTAATCAGGGTCAGGCCTGGTTAGTGCTTGGGTGAGAGAACAGTATTAGCAGTTTGCAGACTGCTCCTTTCCTGTCACCACTGAGATGGCTCAAAGTTCCACTCATCTCTTAACCTCTGGTAGGGTCAATGCCTTGGGAACGCAGACTAGAGCTGGCAGTGACTGATATTGGCTCAGTGAAGTCTCCTCCTCCCCTCAGAAATGCGAGTCATCTTCACTTAACACCCTTCACCCCAACCATCCCATTTTTAAAAAATACAACTCTTTGCACTTCACAATTCCCTGTTGTAGGTCTGGGTCTTACCCAGATGTAGCGTCCACTCCCAGTTCAGGTGAATGAAAGAGCTGCACCTCCAGCCTTGCCTCTACAGCCACCGAGGTCCTCTCTTAAAACCCCCACATCCTCCATCCGCAAGCCCCACTACAAGAGACAAGGTAAACTGCTCCTGACAGTTTGCAGATCTGCCCAGAACCATGCCGCAGGAGAGACCTGCCATGCTAAGCTACGAGAACTCTGGGGACAGCCAGGACTTTGTGAATACCCCAGTACCTCCAATCGTGCCTGGAGCACATAAACCGCCATGTGCCTGAGAGAAAGGGTGCTGTGGCAAGAACCGCCACGTACCAGTCTGCGGATGTCACGTTCGCACTCCCGCTTGATGCGATGCACCTCATCCTGGTGTGCCTGGTAGGCAGCGCGCAGGTCGGCTGCCTTGGCCTTGTCGGCTTGCATGCAATTGCTGAGTGCCTCTTCTGCCTGTTTGCGAGCGGCCTTCAGTTCCAGGATCTCCTGTTGCAGCCGCTGGCGCTCGCCATCAAAGGTCCTGCGTGCCTCCTCGCGCGCCTCGGCCAGCAGTGCGGTCTTGACTTTGTCTGCGGCGCCATCGCGCAGCACATTCAGCGTGGCCTGCAGTCGCTGCAGCTCGCCTTCCTTGATCTTGGCTGTCCGAGCTGCCTCCTGCTCATGCTGCCGGATGAGCGCCTCACGCAGCGCCTGCAGCTCCTTCGTCTTTTCCTCGTGAAGTTTGGCCTTGAGCTCCGAGATGTAGGCTGTGTGGCGCCGCTGCTCCTGCTCGCGCTCCAGTTTGGCCTCCTGCAGACGCTCCCGCAGCTTGCCCACCTGCCACCAGAGCAGGAACAGGGGTTAGGATCAGAGCTCTCAGGGGTAGGAGCTTCAGACCCCCACTTTCCAGTCTCCACCCTCTAACTCCCCCTGTAGGCCACACCCACTGTCCTCTAACTCCCCGTTCTCCACCTCAACTTCATCCAGGATCCTCCTTCCCAGTTGCTTTATGATTTTCCCTGGAAAGCCAAACCTTGAAGACCTTTCAGTGCTGAACTGTATCAGAAAGGACAAGAAACTAGAGACAGCTGGAACAGAAACCTTCTCTCCCCAAAGCCAGGAAGATTCCAAACAGTAAAGAGTTTCTAGAATGAGCCCAGAGGCACCCAAGGGGGCAGAGTGAAGCCCTAACATAAGGGCTGGGTTATTGCCATCCAGCTAAGGATCCACACTTAGGAAGGAGGCCTCACCTTAAGTCATTCTAAAGAGATGGGTGGGATAATTAGTTTGTTAATGAAATTCTGTCCTTTCCCTTCCCTGAATTCCCACTCCTAGTGCAGAAGTTCATAGTTGGCAACTCTGTAGGGACACTGGTGTGCCCACTCTCTGGTAATGTCTTGGGTTTCCCTCCCCACCATGTGACTATCGGTCAGCTTGTGTCTGACCTCCACGCCAGCAAGGTTTTTTGCCCTTCTCTCCTCCTCTGGCAGCAGAAAAGTTTACATCTCACCTGACGAGATTTTCTTTTACAAACAGTCCTGTGCTTCCACTTGTCCATTCTTAAATTCTCTTATTAATGAGACTAAGAAACCCCCCACAGTGGGACCCTCTGTGTGTACATCTGTGTGTGTATCTTGTGTGTGCATCTGTGTGTGTCTATGTGTGTGTGTGTATCTTGTATGTGCATCTGAGTGTGTCTGTGTGTGTGCATCTGTGTGTGTCTGTGTGTGTGCGAGTGTGTATATGTATTTTGTGTGTGCATCTGTGTATCTGTATGTATGTGTATCTTATGTGCATCTGTGTGTGTGTTGTGTGCGTATCTTGTGTGTACATCTGTGTGTGCATCCGTGTGTAAGTGTGCATGTGTGTGTTAATTATAAAAGTTGAGCCTCTCAGGGGACCTGGCCCCAGGACCTGTGCTCAGCCTGAGCATGCTGAGTGGGTCTGATCTGCAAACCTTTTACATGGCCAGGATACACACTGCAGAAGAGCCCTTACACTGCCTGTGGGATCCTTTAACAGTGGCTGTCAAAGCTCTGAGACCAACTGCCTTGGTTATCCAGACTTCCGAAGAAACAGCCATGTCTTCCCCAGACCACACGATTTATAGCCAAATCGGGGGAATTAAGTGAGTCTCATGACATCATCTCAGTACTGGCACATCCGTCCTTTAACAGCCAGGAAAGATGCAAATGACAATCCTGAGGCAGATGTAGGAGACCGGTATCTCCTGACATCACATGCAACCACAGAAACAACACAGGATGCCAGTCATCACTGGTCACCTCCCCCAGGGCTGGAACTGGAGTTAACATGATGAATTTAGTGCCAGGACATCAACACTCAAACAGTTCACAGATGACTCTAAATGCAAGGAACACTGCCGCTGAGCCGGGACTGCTGTCCCAGCCATGTCTGCCTCAGACAACTGTGGGGTGTCAGGCCTCACAGAGTGGGTTTAGAATCATCTCAGTGATGGCGAGGAGCACATCTAGACAGGACTGCAATGGCATTTCCAGGGAAAACTAAATGAGGGGAGAAAGGCAGCCCTGAACGTGGGTAGTACCATCCCATAGGCTATGGACCAGGATGGAACAAAGGGGGACAGGAGAATGCCACCTGAGCATCATGCTTTTCTCTGCTTCCTGGCTGCCATGTCTGGCTGCCACTCTGCTCAGATACACCTTCCCTGCCATAAAGCACAAAACCCTCTAAAGTCATAAGATTCAAGTAAGACATTTTTCTCTTCACGGTGTCTGTCCCATGTTGACATAACTGTAAAAAAAATACACATAAAATTGACACAAGAAGTAGGGTCGTTGCTAAGACTAAACCTGACTGCATAGTTCTCGGGGCTGGGACTGGTCTGGGGGAGGAATGTGGACGAGTTTGGGATGTGGGCTAGAAAAGGTCTAGAGGGCTGCAAGTGAGCTCAGTGGGTGGTTCTGGTGAGAGGTCAGGACAGAGTGGGCAGTAAAGACTGACCGCTGGGGACTTTCGGATGGGAAGAACTGTTTTGAGCCCTGGACTACAGGCCATTCAAGATACCATCTGGAAATTTCTGGTTTTCTATGGAAATATGGAGCAAGAATCAGAGAAAAATGTGAAAAGCAAGTTGTTTGGGCGGAAAAGGAGACAGCTGAACTTTGTAGACAGGAGGGTATGGTGTTTAGAGATGGCGGCTACCATTAATGAGGAACCAAGCACTTAGTACCGTGTATAGAAGGAGTTGGTCAGATTTCACCAGTAATGGCTTCTAGGTGTAAAATCTGAATTCATTTGAAAGACTTTTTTTTCCCTGGAGAAGACCCGGCAGCTGGGGAACCTGCTCATACACCACTGTGAAGGGAAGTGCTTTCGTAGGTTCAGCTGTCCCGGCATGCACTAAGAGACTACAGCAGCCATGGCTCCAGGTCTGCTCCAACTAGAAGCCGACCTTGGCACTGTCCACTGGCATTGGTATTACAGGCATGTAGAATACTAGAGTTATAGTGTCATGGTAGGTGTCCACCTAGATTTTTAAGGGAGTCCGAGGAGTCAGGCAATGTGAGGTAAGATGAGAGTCCCTTCAAGAAACCACTATGCCAGCAATGCGTTGACACTTGAGGGTGAAGCCTGAGCCACAGTACAGATATCAGGATGTTGGAGACGCCAGGAATGGGGAGCAGCTTCTGAAGAAAGCTGCAGACAAGGGAAGCCAGCCCAGGACACAGCTCACAGGAGCTACAGATGACAAGGCCGTGGGGGTAGGGCTGCCCAAGGTCGTCAGAGATGACACCACGTGTTAGTCATGGAGCTACAAGATTTCACGTTTGCCTCTCAGAGGTCCAGTCTGTTTTGCTTTGTTCCCACAGCTCCTTTCATGGCCCTGGTCCATTATATTTTGGCAACATGTTAGTTTGTTTTATTTTTACAAGGTTTCATAGCTAAGAGATTGCCTGGAGTCTCAGCAGAGACTTTGAACTTTAAACAGTGTTGGAAGTGTTATGATTCTGGGGACTCGTGGACACGGACTGAATGCATTTTACATTCTGAGATGGCCATGAATGGCATTTTGGGGTCCAGGGTGGAATGTGAGGGTTTAAAGAGAGCTAACAAAGGGTAGGCTTAATTATCAACGGGACTGGGTTTAGACTCATCCTGTAAGGTGCCAGACCAGGTGGGGAAGACCTACCCAGCAGCTGGGGCCACCGTCCCATGGGCTGCGGACCTAGATGGAATAAGAGGGAAAAGAACTCCAGCTAGGTTCTGGCAAGCTTCCTTTCTCAGCTTCCCTGACAGGAACTACGAACTATCCTCTGCCACACCTCCCCTGCCATGAAGGGCGGGTCCTCGGAAAAGAAGGGTCAGAATAAACCTGTCCTCCTCAAAGCTCCCCATCCCCAGGCTGTTTCTGCCAGAATCTTTGTTTTTCCCAGCAGAGAAGAGGACCTCACACACACAAGGGGCTTCAGCTCTGGGACTTTGTGAACTCCAGAGAACCTGGCTCAAACTGCGGCTGTCTCACTGGAGGAGGGGCCTTCCCTCACACAAGAAAGCTTGTTACTGCTGCAGTGAAAAGCCTGTAACTGGCTCTTGGCAGACTTGGAAGCTGTGTTGTGATTGGTAGAAATTATTAATACCACATTTGCATGACACTCTCTGCCACACCCTCTCCAGGCACAACCGGGCTGTAACCTTCACTTTTTGACCCAGGAGGACACACCCTCCTATGCTGCCCCCTGGTGTTCAAAGAGGTTATCCCGAGAAGTCTTGTCTACCTTTGCGCTTCCCCGTGGGTAGGGCAGGTGGTGTAGGTAAGGGTGGCGGCAGTGGTACCACCAGAAGCAAGAAGCCAGCAGAATCACAGAGAGTGACCGGGCAGAGACTACAGGGAGCAAAAGCAGGAGACAACTCAAGACAGTGGAAGCCCAGAGAAGGAGGAAGGTCAAGACAGCCAGCAGAGGTGACAGGCTTCAAGGGTCAAAAGCCAGAGCTGCTGGCAGAGTTCAAGGAACTGTCAAGTCCAAAGATCTAAGAGTCGTGACATCCAAGGCTAGGAGCTGTGACAGCAGCTACTGTAAGAGCCCAGGGTCCTGACACTCAAGGCCGGGGAGCAGAGTCCTATTCCACCAAGGCCATTCGGCACTTGAGGGTAGAGTTGATGTCTGACTCACTTCTGCAGCCCAAGGCTGGTGCTACATGAACTGGTTACTGTAAGATCTACTAAATCACCAGCAAGCTACAGCCAGAACCTGCATGATCTTTCCTTGGCTATCCCTGCTCCCCACATTACTTCAGACTTGGGGGCCTTTTCAAGCTTAGCATTCCACCCTGTCAGCCATACGTCCATCTCACCCTGTCCCCAGCTGGCACTGGGGTTGTTTATGTGCCCTGTTGAACACTTGAGGCAGTGTGGGTCTATTTGCTTCCTCCCCAGTCAGCAAACTCTGGGACCAGCTCGAAGATGGTCAAGAAGCCTTCACAGGCCCAGTTTGCCCTGCGCGTGCTGAGACCTCTGATGTGCCAAGCACTAGCTCCTGCATGCCTCTATACCACCAGTTGAGGGATGGGGCTACTTCTGAGTCACCTCATGGCAAATGCAGGTCACCTAACTCACAACAGGCTGCTGCAGTATGTGTGCAGGTCCCTCACTGAATGAATGGTGCACTGAACATTTGCCCCCGCATTCCTTCTTCGCCCTCGAGCCTTTAAGGCCGGTCCTCTGCTAGCATACGGACACTATTAGCACAGCCTTGCCGGTTTGTATGATGTCATGTTCAATGACGCCTAAATGAAATTTGTGCTTTCCATACTAGCCTGGGGGATGCTCTGCTGAGTTTCCTGAGAACAGAACTCGTCCCAGTGACGGGACAGACAAAGTTCTATGGAGAGTGCAGGTGAGGCAGGAGGAGACAGCAGCCAGGACTTGGCTAGGCTGAGAGCCCCACAAGTCCCAGAGCTGAGAGCACCCTGGTGTCAGGAGACTCTCGTGGGTCTGTAATCCACACTGCGGCACCTGCGAGACCAAGCTAACCTGGTGTGGGCGCTCAGTAATACCTCCCAGAACAGACGAGCTAACTTTCTAAACATTGGGGTGTTAGGATAGCATTAGATTAGTGACAGGACCTATAATGAGGAGATCCGTATAAAGTGAGGACATTATTCTGAGTCCAAATCCCATTTGTGAAGGTTAATGTTAACACCGACCTGGTAGATGCTAGAGTCACATGAAGATGGGCCTCTGGCATGTCTGGGAGGGATTACCTTAATTACATCAATTGATATGGGAAGACTATTCTACAGTAGGGAGCACCCTAGGCAGGGTGTCCAGGGCTGCATAAAAAGGGAGAAAGCAAGCTGAACACTGACTCTTACTAACTGCTCTCTGCTTCCGATTGTGAGGGTGCTGTGACCAGCTCCCCAAGGATCCATCATACAGCTGAGAGACCTCAGACCCTCCCATGTCACAGACACAGCCACAGCAAAGGTTATGGCAGTGGGGCTTTCCCCTGTAGCTGTTCTATCAGACATTGGGGACAGCATTCAACTAGTACATCACCTGCAGGCACAGAACAAGGCTTGGGAGACTTTAAATCCCCCAGCAGTTACTTAAGTCAGTGACATGGCCAAGATCAGGAAGTCACTCTGGCTGAACCAAGGAGAGAAGCCACCAGGTTTGTGACTTTGAAAGCTCAAGTCTCCCCACAGTGCTGAGTTGACATCGGTACCTTAACTGATTTCCTGAAGTATGTAGTCCCCAGTCAGGCACTGTTCCAACAGACTCCAAAACTCATACATGCCCTGTGACAGAGGCAGGCTCTTCATAGAGGACTTGCCAGAACTCCTACCCCCACCACCATCTTGCAGGGAAGGGAAGCTAAAATGCAAAGAATCTCGCAGTCCCACCAAGCCTCATAGGCAGCATGGGGTAGAAAACTGCCACCATGCAGTCTGCACAGCTGCCTCCAGTTATCAGGAGGGGCAGCCAAGGCTCCAAAACCCGGTAATATACCCCTTCACAGCCCAATGCTCACAGCCCAGCCTGACGTGGTGTCAGAGACCCTGCCCCACCTTGCTCTTCTCCTGCTGGAACTCTATCTGGATGTTGGTTAGCTTGGCCCGTAGCTCTTCGTTGGCCATCTGCACAGAGTCCGTCTCCGTCTCGGGCTTCTCACCCTTGCCGCGTCCCTTTTTAGACATGTTTCCCCTTGGAGCGAGACACTGGGGTCCTGAGGTTCACGCCCACCCACCAGCAAGCACAGCTACTGGCTCTGCTGTGCTAACCAGTCGTGCAGGGCTCCGCTTGTCCTCTGTGCACACCATCACTTGCGATCCTGTATGGGGAGAAGAGAGACAGAGTAAGCACACAGGCAATGTCCCACTAGCCTGGGCACCCCAGGGCTAAACACTTGCCTCACCCTCAGAAGATCTGCCACACACAAGCCGGGCCTGTCACTGCTCACTGAAGCCACCTCAGAATCACCTGGAAGATGTTATGCATCTTAACATCCTTGTTATGTTACAGCCATGCTATGTCTTACCAACCTTGAGACATAATCACCCCCACCCTGTTGGGCCCAAAATAAGACCAGTCAGGGCAAGACCATTACCCACCCCATGGCCACCTTCTTGAAGTGATGCCCAGTGGGAATGGGGATGATACACTACAGGGAAGGACGCAGGAAAGAAGGGAAGGTAGAGAAGGAAGTAAAAAAAAATGTATAGTTTCTGGTCCAACCATAAGAAACTTGGAGTCCAAAGATAGATAAACAAAATGAAAATAAGAAAATCTCTTAGATCTGTCAGAGACCTGAGGTCATAGGACAAAGCGATGTCCAACAGGCAGCCAGTAGCAGAGACCAGCTCCTGAGTACTAGTCCCAGGTCCTTCGCATCAGGCCCAGCTCCCAACAAAATGATATAAGGCATACAGAAAGAAAAGCATCAAAGATTAGATCCAGACTTAGACTTTAAAGAAATTCTGAATTCCACGCAAAGGGCCTCAGAGGAAAGAGTAGACAGCATGTAAGAGCAGATGGCCTGAAAGTAAAGTTAAAAAATTCAGGAAAGGATAAAGAGATGTCCAAATTTTAAAAAACAAAACACCACAGAAGAACTGAAAGAAGCCTTCCACACGCTCTTGTTGTAGGGCTGCACAGAGCTAAAGAATCCATGAGCACACAGCTGCACCAACAGTGTATCCCAAACCGCAGAGAGGCTGTGAGCTCACAGATACTAACATAGTATGTTCAAACCAAAAAGCAATGGAAAACACAAATGGCAAAAGGAGCCAGAGCATCCAAGGAGTCGGGGGCAGCTTCTCCAGCAGAACACTGAGGTGTATTAGCTGGTCAATAGCTGTGATCAAACACACCGAAAGCAACTGTGGAAGAAAATGGTTTATTTCCGCTTGTAGTTCTACATCATGCTCTATCGCTGAAGGAAGTCAGGGCAGGAACTCAAGCAGGGCAAGAATCTGGAGGCAGGAGCTGCAGGAGCTGATGCAGAGCCCATGGAGAAATGCACACTTGATGGTTTACTCATAGGCTGATCTGGTGGGGACATTGTCTCAAGTGTGGTTTCCTCTTCTCAAAGGACTCTAGCTTGTGTCATGCTGACATAAAACTAGCCAACACAAAGGGGAATGGAAGAGAGAGAGGAAGACCACAGGACTATCTGAAGTCGTGTGTTGTCTTCCACAAACTAATCAATCACCAAACCGCAGATCCGCAAACTGAATTTGCCCTTGAGTATATCATATGCAAGCTGCAGGTGATCAGAGGCAAAAGGGAAAAAATCCTAAAACAAGACTGGGGGAAATATCTTGGTTACAGAGAAACAGGATAAGAATTTAGCAAACATCACTGAAAAAATGATGTGAAGAATGAAGCAAAATAGTGTTTAGAGGGGAAAATCAACCTGCCATTCAGTCACCTGGGAAATTGCATCTCAGAGACTGAAAACCAGAGAATCAGATACCATGCAGACTTCCCCTTTAAGATGGCTAATAAGAAAAATGCTTCAGAGAGAGGTACCTGGATGGAAGTCAAAAACTCCATCTAGCTGGACATGCAGTGCACACCTTTAACGCCAGCATTAGGAAGCAGAGGCAGGAGGATTGCTCTGAGTTTCAGGCCAGTGTGGGCTATGCAGGTGTCCCAAACCAGTCAAGACTACATAGTGAGACTGTCTACAAAACCAAAAAGAGACTTCAGACTAAAGTGAAAAACATAAAATAATTTAAAACTATAATCTACATTAAAAAAAGGAAAACGCTCTAGAGAAAGGATAAGTAAACACAATAAAAACTTGCACATTCTATTCTTAACTGATCTGACAGTGTGCTGGAGCTGAAAGAATAGTGTGCTGGGTGCTTGTAGCTCAGGGACAGGCTGTTGGGGGCTGGGGGCCAAAGGGTGGCGGCAGGGGAGCGTTCAGAGGAAATCAGACCCCACAACATACTATAGAGCAATGGTTCTCAACCTTCCTAATGCCACAACCCTTTAATACAGTTCCTCATATTGTGGTGACCCCAATCATAATATTATTTTTGTTGCTACTTCACAACTGTAATTTTGCTACTGTTATGAATTATAATGTAAATATCTGTGTTTTCCAATGGTTTTTGGAGGCCCCCTGTGAAAGGGTTGTTCCCCACAAAGGGGTTATGACCCAAAGGTTGAGAATCTCTGCTATAGACCAAGCAGAACCCATGCCAATACTATAGTATATTGCTCATCTAAACTGGACTTAGACCACTTATAACTTAGACCACTTATATATGTTGCAAACTAAGTAGGGCTCCTGGTTTTGAGAGAGGAACAAATTGAGCTCCTCTTAAAAGAAATTGAAACATTAAGCTACAAAAGACAGAAAGAGAGTAGAAGACAAAATCAGTTACCAAAAAGACTCAACAACACAGACAATAATTGGGCAGACACGGGCTAAGTACACCAGCTCTAACTCAACCACCCAGAGCACAGCGGCTTCAATAGTGGGCCGCTGCCCTGTGTTAGGTCCTGCAACTGCATGTGGCAGCCAGAGGAAAACTGGCAACAATAATATCTGAATGCGTAAGACCCCAAACTTAATTCAAAATCAAACCATAATCCCATGGCGTCACTGCAGCCTTGACTCTGAACACACAGCACTTTGCACAATGAATGCCAGCTGAGGCTGCAGGAAGCACCTGGCTTCATCTCACAGCTGCTGTATTTTCTGCTCTTCTCGAAGCAGAACAGTTCCAATAAGAAAAACAGAAGCTTTTTAAATATTCCTACCCTCGGTGTTCAGCATGTGAATATTAAATTCACATTTAATTTAAATGTGTTGTGTTAGAATGTTGGATTTTTAAAAGCGCTATTTGGAGCCCCTAAGATGGCCGGGTGGGCAAGGGCGCTTGCTGAGTACAGTCTCTGATCTACACAGTGAAAGGCAAGAAGGGTCTCCTGCAAGTTGCCCTCTGACTTCCACGCATGTGCAGACACAAATGATAAATAAACATAGCAAAGATGTCTTAATTGCTGTTTGTGTTGCTAGCATATTTCATAAAAAATCATTCAGTGAATTCTGACTCACAATTGGGATAGAATTTACAACAACTTCTGAAATGACCCTAAGCATGCTTTTGTTATTCGGTATGGTATGTAATTATGCAAGGTGATATTTGAAGCCTTCAGGATTATGAAATTAAAATTTTAGTCCGCTCTGAAATGTTTTAAGGAGTCTACTCCATCTCTCAGTATCAACTATTCAGCTGATATTTAATTCCTTGAGTAAAAACAAAAAGCCCATCCTTCTCAATATAAAATTTGTTTTCATCTTTAATAAATGCCAAAATTATATGAACATGAAAGAATTGTTTTAATGTAAATTTCTTACAAATTACTATCGGGAAGTGTTTGATTTGGCGGTTTGTTCTATAAACCTTTAAACCTGGGGTCATGTGAAAATTACTCCAGCAAAAAGGGATCACAGGAGAAAAGCTTTAGATGCACTCACAAAAACAGACACTGGCAGAGTGGATCCAAAATAAGATCCAATCATTTGCTGTCTATAAGAAAGCACTGAATTGTAAGACTCTGTGCACAAAGCAGCCAACACAGACACTGTCCACTGGGGATGCACCTGCATGAAGACAATGCTGGCAGGGCTTCCTCACCCTAATGCTCATGGGCAGGTCTCCCTCCCACTGCCCCACCAGCATCTCTTGTCCCTCGATCACGTGGACAATGACAGTCAGCAAGTTCTCTGCAAGGCTCAAACAACTGATGCTAAACACAACTGTTCCATTCCCATGTAAAAGGAAGCACTCCACATCATACTCTGAAGGAAGAGGGAGGGAAGGAGCCAGGAAAGGAGGAAGGGAAGGAGGGAGGGAAGAAGGGAAGGAGGGAGGGAAAGAGAGAGGGAGGGAGGGCAGGCTGGCCATAGAGGGAAGTGGCCAATGCTGAGCCCAGTTGTTCAGAAGAAGCAAATTAGAGGACCGGTCATGAATCAACCCCTCTTGCATGGTGGACACAGAGTCCATAACTCCCTGAAGCTTTCCACCTTCCACAGGTTCACTTTCCAGACATGAGGTTGGTGCTCAAGTGGGTGATACACCCTGAGGCGAGGGAGTCTTTGTTGATTTTCTAGCAGAACAGAGGCTTCAGGGGCCAGAGCTGCCAGCCTTCTTGTGCTCTCTTGCCCCATCGTATCCTGTTTGCACATAAAGAAGACACAAACAAGCAATTATAATCAAGACAATTGCCAGCCAAGAGACACAAGCACCTGCTGAAGTGCACGGGTCCTCAGCACAGAGTCGGACATTGAGCTGATGCTCAAAAATGGTGTACGTAGATAGGCTTGGTGTAACAAGCCTATAATCTCAAAATACTTGGGAAGTTGAGGCAGGAGTGTCCCAAATTCAAGCCCAGGCTAAGATCAAAGAGCTAAGAGAAGTTAAAGCCAAGAGCATGAGACCCAAGCCCTGAGCACACTGCAGCCTCATGCCTGGCCTCATAGAAAAGGGGTGTATGCAAGGGAGGGATCACACCCTCTAGCCAGTGCAGCTATCTTGCTAGAACCATATAAAAGAGGCAGCTACCAATACCACAAGGTGCACTCCATGTGGTTCCTCCTATCACACTGCTTTACAAAGCAAACTTTGACCACATACTCCATGATCCCTGCAGAACAGAGGGCAGAAGTCTGTCTCCCCAGCACCTGGCCTTTGCATACGCTCTCTCCCCAATCACACCCCAAGATAGCTCCTTCATCCCAACCCACAGATGACTTCCATAGCCTCGTCCCAGGAGAGGAGGAGCTACTTCTGCATCAGACAGAAAGCGGTCCCTGAACTGATCCTGGGGACAGCCAACTGACGTTCAGTACCCATAGGGGCTCACTGGTCACCCAGACGCTAGTGGAGCATGTGTTGGGGGGGACCATTTCAGCCTTGGGACCCTGGAAAGGGACTGAGTAGAATTCAATGCCATGGAGAGGAGCTGGGGTTTAGGAAGGTATTAACCAACTTCCCCTCGTTTTAAAAATCAAGTATGCTCCTTATAAGGAACTCCAGAAAACACAGACAAGGGGGATGAAAAGAAACTTCTGTGTCCCTTAATATGTGTGTGTGAGTGTGTGTGTGTGTGTGTGTGTGTGAGAGTGTGTGTGTGTGAGTGTGTGTGTGTGTGTGTGAGTGTGTGTGTGTGTGTGTGTGTGTGTGTGTGTGTGTGAAAGAGAGAGAGGGAGAAAGAGAGAGAGAGAGAGAGAGAGAGAGATCAACATGAGGCATCTATTCTGGTAACACATGGTCTCTCTCTGCACCTAGAGCTCAGTGCTTTGGCTAGAATGACTGATCGGTGAATCCCCGAGACCCTGCTGTCTCCATCCCTCCATCCTCCACCCCCGTGCTATAGTTACAGGTGCAGATCATTAAACCCGACTTTTACATGATGATGGGAATCCAAACTTGGGTCTTCTCCTTTACCTGATGAGCTATCTCCCTGGACCAGAACTCACTTTTAAACTGACGTCATTTTCTAGGCTGCTGTGCCGCACTAACTTGTCCATTTCTGACAAAGTCTAGGTGTCCCTCTGGGCAGCAGGGGAGGACAGGAGCTCAGGAGTCCCGGGTCTGTCCTCTCTGCTCTACTATCCAGCTGACTACTCTGGAGGAGAGTTTCCTGTTTGGTAGAGATGTGCCCCAGGATGTGAGGGGAGAAACTGGCCAGGCCCAGCCTAGAGAAGGGAGTCAGCGGAAACTGAGGTAGACGCCGTCCGTCACATAGCCAGCCAAGGTCAGCTCAAGGCAAACACAGCCCGTCAGGTCTGCTCGTCCTGGATGTGGGAGGGGCTGCGGAGCTAATGTAAACTAGTGCAGAGCCCAGGCTTGCTGCTGCTCCTTCACAGCTGAGATGAAATGGCCACAGCAGAGGCAGGTGCTGTGGCATATTAAACACACCTAATACTGAGACACCAAGAAAAGGCAGGCCTCAGTGGGTGGGAGGATGGATTAAATCGGGACTTAAAGAAGAACCTATAGCAGAGTTTTCCCAAAAGTAGAGGAAGGACCATTTCCCCATCACCCTACGACACCAGGACTTCAGTGATCACCAGAGCTATCACCATGGAAGAAACCGAAGACTTACACACTTGATGAAAGCAGACACCCAAATCCTCAGCCAAATATTAGAAAACAGAACCGTGCAATAAACAAAAGTAAACACCTCAGCTCCCAGTTCCTAGTATGGGCTTCCGAGCACATTCCCAGCCCAGGACTGCTCTGGGAGGGAGGGTCATCACCCACAGATCACAGATCTCCTCCCCAAAAGCTTCATCAAAAAAAAGCTTCTGCCCTGTGCCTCCCTTTGAGATGCCACGCTGGCCGATGGAGCTCCAGTCACCGATAATGTTTGTTCCACACAGCCCATCAGTCATTCACTCAGCCAAGGTTGACTGAGCTCACCCATGTGGCGGATGCTGGTCCTAGCATAGAAACCCAGACAGAAGCCCCTGCCTGCCTCAAGTTCACATTCTCTGACTTCTTCCTCACCTTAGCTCTGTGCTCTTGGGACCTGCCAGTCTCTGGGCATTCAGCAGATTCAGGGACAGCATGGCATAGGGAGACCTCCAACTCAGGATGACTCTGGGCTGGCAGTGTGCACTCTGGGAATTCTGAAATTCCATGACAGGGGCCAAGGGTAGAGAGGAGGGGAGATGAGAATCATGGGTTCAGACCCACAATTCTCCAGGAACACAGCCCTTTTTACACTCAGCATATATCTCAGCCTCACTCCTGGAAGCTCCCTGGCCCTGGCACATCCTGTTCACACCACACCAACCCAGTAGAAATCTTCCTCAGAGACTTTCCTCCTGTCACCAACCCTCCTCGCATTCACACGAGCTTCTACCCGTAGTCAAGGTAGAACCCATGTACACAGCCATGCGTGCCTTTCCCCCAGTTTGGGCTATTAAGCTGTCCTTAGCTCTAGGTCTAGAAACAATTTTATGATTGCGACCTAGCCTTGCAGAGGAGTGGGTCCCATTACTAGGTCCTTTATCCCTAGCTGGTATCTGCCTCATCCGGCCTCAGGAGTTCACCACACGACCTGATCAACTCCAGCAAACTCTGAGCTGAATACTAGCTTCCATGTGATGATTGGATGGCTTCAGTGTACTCTTCAGAGTGCGGGGTGACTGCATTGCCTGGCAACACGGCCCAGAGGCTGGCTGACTTCCGGCCCCTGCAGCTGCCTCCTGCCCGGAGACCTGCCTGTGCATTTTGCATTTGTTTCTCCTAAACAAATGAGGATTTCAGGCTTTTGTTTGGGCTGCAGGAAGCACACACCAGCATCACTTCTCTACGGCCCATAGCTTTACACACACACATCCCCAAGGCTTTCCACTAGCAAGCCACCAAGGAGCAGTCAGCTGCTTGAGGATCAGGAGCCAACGTCATCTTTTTCCTAGTTAGGCCCATCAGCGTGTCCTGAAAACGAGGACAGAGGAAGGCACAGGGGATCTGCAAAGGTCCCCAGACTGGAGGCCTGTGGGTCCTGCTTCTTGCTGTCCCTAGCACTGTCATGGCATTCCTGTACCTCATCTGCAAACTGTACATGGCCATTCCCAGGCCTGGAATTGTGTAGAATTTCCAACATTCCATCCTTAAGGGATGCTCCTTAAGGCTCAGGAAGGAAACAACCCGGAAGTGTCTGGAAGTCCCTGAATGTACCAGCTGCACAAGACCCCTCCCTCCTGGAGGTTATGTAAGCAGCAGCCCTGCTGAGGAGACCGAGGCAGGTACAGCTTGTTAGGACAGACACTTTCCAACTCTGATCTCTTGTCAGTTTTCCTATTCCCGCCACGATTCTTTCTCCCTATGTCACCTCACACCTGCACTCAAGTCCTCCAAAGCCAGTGTCACATACATTCCTTCGCGGAGCACACCACCAAAGTCCACACAGCACCTGCCAGAGGCCAAGCTGTGAGCAGGACAGACAGGGGTGCCCACAGCTGCTTTGCTAAAGCCTTGCAGGTTCCCCTGTATCACAGAGGACATGTAGCCACCAAGTGTGGGTCAGTGCCATCTGCACGAGCTCAGATGTCTCTAGACGCTTTCAGAGGGACTCCCCGCCATCACCCCCTGAGCCCACCTTGATGAAGAAAGAGACGCTGCTGCCAAAACATGATGCAGCACTCCTGCAGGGGGCGCTAACTGCAGATCTTCACTTCTCCCTCCTCTCCTCCAAACCCAGTCCCCAGTCTCACCCCCAGTTCTGTAGAAGACAACCCGGCGCAGTCTCCCCTCCCTCCCTGCCCCCATCTCCAGCAGATCATGCAGACAGATCTTCTCCTCCAACCTCCCTCCCACTCATCCTGTTATCCCAGCCCCCAACTCCAGCAGGCATTCCCTGGGAAGGCACCAGCCAAGCCTGCAGAGAAGAAAGTAGGCCATCAGAGCAGGCAGCAGAGCTTCAGATCTTCCCTCTCCCTCCTCTCCTCCAAATTCAACCCCCAGTCTCCTTCCCAGCTCAGAAGCAGACGACCCACGGTGGCCTCTCCTTACTCTCTGCCCCTATTCACAGGGGACTCAGCCAATCCTGGTGGAAACCCTACTTCCCTCTCTCTGTGAACTCCCTCTACCCCCCCCCCACCCCATTCCTAAGTGTCAGTTCCCAACACTTAGAAACATATTTTACCAAACCCTCAGCAGTCACACCTAGTTAGATGCCAGAAGAATCTCTACTAAACAACAAAGAGTTCCACGCCTTCCTAAGCACCAGAGACGGCAACAGAAACTGGTGAACAAAATACCCAAGACAAGACCAAATATCAGCTCCTAGAATTGTAATCATCGCAAACCCAGATGCCTGGACGACAGCATAAAAAAAGCAATCAATAATAGCCAGGACAATATGTCTCCACTAGAGCCCAGACCCCTACCACAGAAGTCTCTGTCATAACTTAAGCACAAAACAAAGACCTTAAAATAGCCATTATGAATAAGACAGAGGTCCTTAAAGATGAAATGGATAAATAAATCCTCTTAAAAATTTTTATGGAAACACACACAGTGGAAGGAAATAAATAAAACAGTTCAAGACCTGAAAGTAGAAACAGAATCAATAAACAGAACCCAAACTGAGGGATATTGTAAATGAAAAATTTAGGAACTCAAACAGGAAATTTGGAGGCAAGTCTCACTAATAGAATACATAAGACGGAAGAGAGACTTTCGGCATTGAAGACACCACAGATGAAATGGATACCTCAGTCAAAGAAAATGTTAAATCTAAAAAAAAAAATCATAGCATAAAACATCCAAGAATTCTGGGACACTATGAAAAGAACAAATCTAAGAATAATAGGAATAGAGGAAGAGAAAGGAAGCCAGGTGAAAGAGCCAGAAGATATTTTCAACAAAATCACAGAAGAAAATTTCCTTACTATAAAGAAGGAAATGCCTATAAAGGTACAAGAAATACAAAGAACAACAAATATATTGGACCCTTGACACACAATAATCAAAACACTAAACTACAAAAGGAAGAATTAATATTCAGAGCTACAAGAGAAAAAGACCAAGTAACACACAACAGCAGACTTATTAGACTAACAACTGGCTTCCCAATGGAGACTCTCAGAGCCAGAAGGGCCTGGACAGATGCTTCACAGACTCTTAGAGACCATAGATGCAGCCCAGACTACTATACTCCACAAAACTTTCAATCACGTTAGATGGAGAAAATAAAATATTTCACTATAAAATCAAATTTAAGCTACATCTGTCTACAAATATAACCCTACAAGAATGCACTAGAAGGAAAACCTAAACCTAAAGAGGTTAACACACCCAAGAAAATAAAGAAGATAAATAATCCCAGAACAAATTAAAAGAGAGGAAACAAACACATCACCACCACTTCGACCACAACAAACTAGCAGAAATCAACAAACACTGCTCACTGATGTCTCTCATCATCAATGGTCTCAATTCCCTCAACACACAGGATTCGTCCTTCTGCTGCACCCAAAAAACACACCTCAATATCAAGGATAGACATCACCTCGGAGTTAAAGGATGGAAAAAGTTATTCCAAGCAAATGGACCTAAGAAGCAAGCTGGTGTAGCCATTTTAATATCTGACAAAACAGACTTCAAAGCAAATCAGAAGAGATAGGGAAAGACACTACAAACTCATCAAAGGAAAAATCCACAAAGAGGACACTGTGATTCTTAACACCTATGCACTAAACACAAGGACACCCAAGTTCGTAAAACAAACATCATTCCAGCTTAAATCACATATTGTCCCTCACACACTGATAGTAGGAAACTTCGGTACTCTACTCTCGCCAACAGACAGGTCATCCAGACCAAAACCAAACAGAAAAATGATGGAGTTAATTGATACTATAAACTAAATTAGATCTAACACATTTACAAAACATTTCACCAAACACAAAAGAATACACCTTCTTCTCAGTACCTCATGGAAATTATCTTCAAATTTATCAATAGTCTCAGACACAAATTAACTCTCAAAAGATACAAGAAAATTGAAATTAACACCCTGCATCCTATCTGACAACCACAGATTAAAGCTGAATCACAACCACAGAAAGTTCGTGAACTCAGGGAAACTGAACTTCTCACTAATAAATGAAAATGGTCAAGATAGAAATTAAAGACTTTCTAGAAGTGAGCAGAAAGGAACCAACATGGGGCATGATAAAGATGACCTAAAGGCAATTTCATAGCATTAAGGGCCTATGTTAAAAAAAAAATTGGAGAGAACTCATATTGGTAACTTTACATACCTGAAAGCTCTAGAACAAAAAGAAGAAATCAAACCCAAAAATAGATGGCAAGAAATAATCAAATTTAGGGCTGGAATCAATAAAATAGAAACAAACAAACAAAAACAATACAAAGAATCAATGAAACATAGCTGATTCTTTGAGAAAATCAGTAAGATTGACAAACCCTTATCCAAAATTAACTAAAAGGCAGAGAGAGAAGATCCAAATTAACAAAATTAGAGATTAAAAGGGGGCATAACAGACACTAAGGAAATCCAGAGAACCATTAGGACATACGTTAGAAACCTGTACTCCAAATTGAAAAGCCTAAAAGAAATCGATAATTTTCTCAATACATACCACTTACCAAAATTAAATCAAGATGAGATAAGCAATTTAAACAGACCTATAAGCCCTCATGAAATAGAAGTAGTCATTAAATCTAACAAAAAAAGCCCAAAGCCAAATGGGTTTAGTGCAGAATCTTATCAGACTTTCAAAGAAGAGTTAGTGCCAATACACCTCAGAAATAAACACTGCCCAATTTGTTTTACAAAGCCAGTTACCCTGATACCCAAACCACAACCACATAAAGACCCAACAAAGAAAGAGAATTACAGACCAACTTCCTTATGATCATAGCTGCAAAAAAAATTTAAAAATTAAAAAAAATAAATAAAAAAAACCAAGTGGGCTTCATCCATGAGATGCAGGGATGATTCAACATAGGAAAATCAATGTAACCCACCATCTAAACAAACTGAAAGACAAAAACCGCATAATCATCTCATTAGATGCAGAAAAGGCCTTTGATAAAATCAAACACCCCTTCATGATAAAAGCCGTGACAGGATCAGGGATACAAGGGACACACCCAAACATAATAAAGTTACTTTACAGAAATTCCATAGCCAGCACCAAGTTAAATGTAGAGAAACTCAAAGCACTTCTACGAAAATCAGGAACAAGGCCAGATTGTCCACTCCCTCCACACCTATTCAAAATAATACTTGAAGTCTTAACTAGAACAATAATAGAAATGAAAGAGAGATCAAGGGTATAAAAATTGGAATGGAGGACCTGGGTTCAATTCCCAGCACCTACATGACAGCTCACAACTGTCTATAACTCCAGTTACAGAGGATCTGAGACCCTCACACAGAAATGCAGGCAAAACACCAAAGCACATAAAGTGAAATAAAAATTAAAAAGAAATCGGAAAGGAGGAAGTCAAAGTATCTTTATTTGCAGATAATGTGATATATACATATACGTGTGTGTGTGTGTGTGTGTGTGTGTGTGTGTGTAAGACTGGAAAAATTTCACCAGGAAACTCCTATAGATAATAAACACTTTTAGCAAAGTAGTTAGACACGAAATTAACTCACAAAAATCAGTAGCCCTCCTATATCAAAATAACAAATATACTGAAAAAGAAATTAGGGAAACAGCACCTTTCACAATAGCTTAAATTAATAAAGAAATATATATATATATATCTTTGGGCAACTCTAACCAAGTAAGTGATAAAATTTGTGTGATTAAAAACTTTAAGGAATTAAGGAAGATATCAGAAGGTAGAAGAATCTCCACCGCTCAGAGATCTGTAGGATTATTATAGTCAAAATGATCATCCTACCAAAAGCAATCTACGGATTCAGTGCAAGCCCCATCAAAATTCCAACACAATTCTTCACAGATCTTCAAAGGACAATTTACAGCTTCATAAGGAAACACACATAAACACATGGGGAAAAACCCCGAAGAGCAAAAGCATTCCTGAATAATAAAAGAACTGCTGGAGGGGTCACCATCTGTGATCACAAACCGTACTACAGAACTATAGTAAAAATAAATACATAAAAATAAAAATAAGCAGGATCGCAAAAACACAAAACAGACACACTGATCAATGAAACAGAACTGAAGACCCAGACATAAATCTGCATACCCATGGACACCTGGTTTTTTTAAAAAAGAAACCAGAAATACACTGGGAAAAAAAAATAGAAGACAGCATCTTCAACAAGCATGCAAGAGGGCAAAGGCTCCTCCATCTTGTCTCAGCTGGAGCCATCTTTCTTTAAACTGAAACTAATCCACCTACCTGCTACCTCTGCCAGAAAATGTTCTGTGGGAAAGCGCCCAACATTGTTCTAAAAACTTGGGGTCAAAATGCCCTCCATAACTGCACGCTCTTGGCTCGCCTTAAACTGCTTGCTTCCCCCTGCAACTGCCAACCAGGATGTAGTTCTTCTGTGTTCTTTGTCTTTAAACTTACTTCCTGTAATATGCATTCGGGGCTGCTCTGTGAGAAGTGTTTCTCTCCAGGCAGTAGCTCGGACTTAATACAGACTCTCAACTCCTACTTTGGTCCTGCTGGTTGGTCTTTGGATCGTCCTCCTACAAAAATGGAGCTGGTCAAACTGGATGGCTGAATGTTAAAAAAAAAAAAAAAAAAAAAAAAAAGCAAATAGATCCATACATATCACCCTGCATGAAACTCAACTCTAAATGAATCAAAGACTTCAACATAAAAACAGATATATTGTACCTGACAGAAGAGGAAGTGAAGGATAGCCTTGAACTCATTGGCACAGAAGACTTTCTAGGCAGAGCACCATTAGCATAGGAACTAAGATAAAGAATTAATAAATGGACCTCATGAAGCTCAGAAGCTCTGCATGACAAAGGACACTCATTTGGACAAAGTGGCAGCCTACAAAATGGGAAAAGATTTTTTTTTAAACCAACTACACATCGGATAAGGGGCTAATAGCCAGCATACACAGAGAACTCAAAAGACTAGATATCAAGAAGGCAAATTACCCAATTAAAAACTGGGGTACAGATCTAAACAGAGAATTTTCAACAGAGAAACCTCACATGGCTGAAAAACACTTAAAGGAATACTCAACATCCTTAGCCATCAGGGAAATGTAAATCAAAACAACTCTGAGATTCCATCTCACACCTGTAAGAATGGCCAAGATCAATAACACGAGTGACAGCTCACGTTGGTGAGGATGTAGGATAAGGGAACTACTCCTTCATGGCTGGTGGGAGTGCAAACTTGTACAGCCACTATGGAAATCAGTGTGGTTCCTTAGGAAGTTAGGAATCAATCTACCTCAAGATCCAACTACACCACTCTTGGGCATAGGATACTTCATTCTACCACAGAGACACTGGCTCAGCCACGTTCATTGCTGCTTTATTTACAACAGCAGAAACTAAAAACAACCTAGTTGTTCTTCTGGAGATGGATGGACAAAGTAATAGTGGTACATTTGCACAAGGGAATATTACTCAGTTGTTTTTTTAAAAAAAATGAAATCATGAAATTTATAGATAAATGGCTGGAACTAGAAGAAATCATCCTAAGTGAGGTAACCCAGGGTCAGAAAGACAAATACGGCATGCATTCACTTATATGTGGATATTAGTTGTTGAGTCAATGATAGCCAAGCTACAAACCAGAGAACCACAGAAGTTAGGTATAGAGCAATGGACTGGAAGTGAGGGGGTAGATAGATCTTCCTAGGAAAGGGAAACCGAATAGATAATTATGGATGGATGGGGAGAGAGCAGTGAATGAGAGGACCAAGTTGTGCGGGGTTTGAGGAGACAAGGGTGGGAATATGGGGAGAGAAAGTATGGACCATTTGAGGGATAGTATAGAAACCTTAGACAGTAGTCACTTCCATATACATACATATATATATACACATATACATATGTATATATATGTATGTGTGTATATATATATGTATATATATGAAAGTGATATAAATAAAATTGCCAAATAATGAGGGACACAGGACCCCAACTGGATATCTCTTGTCATCAAATAAAGCTTCCATACCAAAATTGGGTTACATCTAATTGAGTTGTTGGCCAAAGGGGTCCCATGGAAAAACACCCCCGAAACAATGCAGGTTATTTCCAAGACTATAGGTTACTCTCCACAAGTTGACAGCAAGGCCCCATTGCTGAAGACAACACCTACACAACCCGCTGAAAAATAAGAGCTCAAGCTGGCATCTTATAGAGCCTTCACCCTTACATGTTAGCATCTTTGGTATAGGAACGTACTCTGCATGTTATCAAAGGAGAAACGCAACGACCAACCCAGCCACAAACACTTTGATCTATAATGGTGTCCCACCTGCAAGATATGCTAATGCAATGGAAGCACAAAGCTTATAGGAGTAACTATCCAATATCTGATTTGACTGACAGCCACTCCAAAAAACAGAACCCATACCCCACACTTCTCGGGTGACCAAGAACCTGAGACCAGATAGCTCAGGAATCTAGGGTAAAACCAAACCTACTCTTCTACTCAAAGAACATAGCGATAAAGTGACTCCTAAGGAAGTTCTGCTATACTCAGAGGTTAGTGCCTTGCTCACTGGTCATCAGAGAAGCTTCCTCCTGCAGCAGATGGGAACAAATACAGAAACCCACAGCCAGACAATATACAGAGAGTGAGAGATCTTGGAACATTCAGCCAGAACTGGAATGTCCTTTGCATAGACATTATAGCTTCCAGTTTCGTGTTTTTTTATGGAATCCCTGGGAGTGTGAACTAGTGGGTCTCTGTGTTTCTTGTGCCTTTTCTTGAACTCTTTTTTGTTTGTTTGCTTTGTTCTACTTTGATGTGGAAGTTTTTGCTTTATCATATTATATATTATTATACTATATTATATTTATTATATTATACTACCTTAGAATCCTGTGTGTTTCCTCATTAGAAAAAAATGACAGAAAGGAGGCAGATATGGATGGGAAGGGATGTGGGAAGGAACTGGGAGGAGTTCAGGGAAGAGAAACATAATCAGGATATATTATGTGAGAAAAAAATCTATTTCCAATAAAGTGGGGATACATTAGGCTGCCCATGTTCAGGGGCTGGGAAATGGTGTTGGCCTTCAGGGTGGTCTATGTAAGACCCTCCACTGCACTTGCATGACCTTCTCTCAGGCATCATCAGAAAAGCACCCACCTCTGCATCCCCAGAGCCCTGCCCAGGGCCTGACACAGCAGCTCATGGCCTGTCTGCTGAGCAGAGCAGTTTCTACCTCCAAAGCCATGACTGTTGCCCTCAGCCAGCCCATCTTGATGAACAGATCCCAAGCTGGAGGGGCCTATTTCAGCATCTCCCTGGCTTCCTCCTGAAACCCACTGGCCAGAAAAATCACTCTGATGTCATCAGTAGGACGTAAAATCATTAAAAGGCATATCTGAGAAGGCAATTCTGAAAATCCATCTTCCGAAACCTCTGAGAAAAGACAATGTGTGCTGCACAGCCGCTCCATGGCCGCCTCCATCCACACAGTCACACAATGCTGATATCTCCACAAGGTCCCCAATCCACACCAAAGCAGCAGTTCTCCTTAGTAAGCTTAGCGCTCTCTCTCTCTCTCTCTCTCTCTCTCTCTCTCTCTCACACACACACACACACACACACACACACACACACACACACACACGTGTTGTGCGTACACAGCCCCTGTGGCCCTTGATCAACCAGCAAGAAAAGGGTAAGAACATATAAAGTGGGTCTTGCCCCCGAGGCCTCTATTCCTTCCGCCTGCCACTCTCACCCCATCGGCAGCTACAGTCCAGGTGTTCTAGCCTGGCAGCCAACACCCTCCATCAACTAACCTCCAAGCTCAACACCTTCTTCCTAGCGGTGACATGCCCACACCAGACCACACACAAGGAGTGATGCGAGAAAATATGTATCACCTCCCTCATGCCATACATTGTATCATTATCCTGTTACTTATGGGAAACAGAGGCCCAGAGAGTTCATGGGACCTTCACAAGATCCTATGATTCCCACGACAGGACTAAGATTACACACTGATTTTCTTACTAACCAAAGGCCTCTGCCTACGTACTCCAGGTACACAGTGGCCTTGTGTGCCTCCATCCCTGCCCACGTGACTCCTTTTAAATGCCCACTGCTCACAGTCTACCAGACCGAGCACCCTCAGCCTAGCAAGTTAGCTTCAACACCACCTCCCCTCGGTGCCTGTTCTGGGGTTTCCCACTCCCACCTGGTTGTTCTCAGCATTTATTTCTTACAGTTCCCCTGGCTGGGGCTACCTGTTTGCATGACTACCTGTCACTCACACTCCAAGTGCTCTGAAGGCCGCATGAAAATAGACGGAAGCTGGACAGCAATGTGGAGTGTATGAGGCAAAACCTTTGTGCTTCTGTTTCCTGTCTAGACCTCAACTTCTGCAAAATGGGACTAAATAGTCACACCTAGCCTACAGTGCTATTTCAAGAATAAGCAGGAGAGTGGAGGCAAACAGAGTAAAGATATTGCAGGCCCAGGGTGCCTTCCCCAACCACCCGCAGCTGCTGCTGCCACAGCCATTACTGTGACCACTGGAGCCTCCCTCGTCTCCCCCTCCCTCTCCCCCCCTTTTCCCCCACTCACTCCTGCTGCCATGTCCAGTGCTATCTCCCCAGGCTGGTCTTGAACTGAAACCTGAAACTTCTAGAACGGTGATCTGACATGTGTCTTTCTTCAGTCTGTCAGGTACACTGTCACAGCAATACAAAGGCACTTCCTCTTGTGTGTGTGGTGTTGGGGACAGCAGGCAGGTGTTGTGCATGTTGGGCAAGTACTCCACCACTGGGCCATGTTCCAATCCAGCATTCACTTAGTGTGTATCTACATGTTTGTACAGGTGCACATATATACATGTGTGCATGTAGAGTCCAGAGGTCACTGGTGTCTTCTATATGCATACATGTTTGTGCAGATGCATATATACTCATGTGCATATAGAAGCCAGAGGTCATTAGTGTCTTCTGCATGTGTACATGGTTATGCAGGTGCACATATAAACACATGTGCATGTAGAGTCCAGAAGTCACTGGTGTCTTCTGTATGTGTACATATTTGTGTAGGTGCACAGATACATATGTGTGCATATGGAGGCCAGAGGTCATCAGTGTCTTCTGTATGTGTACATGTTTGTGTGGGTGTACAGATACATATGTGTGCATATGGAGGCCAGAGGTCATTAGTGTCTTCCATATGTGTACATGTTTATGTATGTGCCCAGATACATGTGTGTGCATATGGAGGCCAGAAGTCAGTGGTGTCTTCTATCACTCTCCATTCTACTTTTTGAACCTGGATCTCTCCCTGAAGATGGAGTTCACTGATTGGCTAGACTGACTGGCCAGGAGCCCCAGGAATCCTCCCTTCTCTGCCTCCCCAGCTCTGGGATAACAGGCACACCAGCGTGCCTGGCTCTTTATATGAGTTTTGGGAATCCGAACTCAGGTCCCCATGCTTGTATTCAAAAGTTTCACTGACTGCGCTGCCTCACCAGCCCCTAAGTTTACTTTTTAAAATCAATCTTCCTAAAATGACACTCAGTGTTAGTGTATAGCTCAGAGTCTGACGGCAGATAGATACCTGGGCAACCCTAAAACATTTCTGCGCGCCTTTGTACAATCTTCCTTTGCCTAAAAGTTTTAAGATTCTTCACTTTTAAAACAGACACACATGCACACACAAACACGTGTGCGCGCGCACACATACACACACACACACACACACACACATACACACACACACACGCCACACGCCAGCAAGATGGTTTGGCAGTAAAGGTGTTTGCTGCCAAGTCTGATGACTCGACCCCAATGCCTGGAATCCACATGGTTGACAGGGAATCGATTCTCAAAAGTTGTCTTCTGACCTCCACATATGCAGTGTGTGACCACATGTACACACACAAAATATATAAGATAAAATGAAGGTTAAAAATTAAGCATGTATGTGTATGTGGGGGGGGGGGTATGTGTATATGTGCCCACACACTAATCCAGCCTTATTCCAAGCAACATTTCATGAGCTCACAGGCTGGGTACATTCTTCTTAGTACACACTACGTATTAAGATAGTCTCTTGAGCCCTAAGATTTCTCGAACCAACTAAAGCAGTCAGTCTCACTAGAAAGCACCCGGGGTAGCAATGTTCCCAGTGCCAGCTCTCCAAGTCTGCAATCCATACTTGCACGTACCAAATCTAGCCCCGGGGCTTGTACACAGCATATGACATGAAGCCACAGAGTGCCAGGCCCATCTTGGTAGCCCACCCAAACTGTGTCTGGTCCCACAGCCCTGCTGCCCGGGTGTGAAGGAGCAGACATGTGCTCTGGGGAAGTTGAAGGATCTGCGTTCGGGCTTGGGCTCTGGCAGCAGGAGGGACAGAGTGAAGCAGGAGGTGGTGGCCGCAGAGATGACCAACAAATGCACAGTTATGCAGAGCGGCTGATCTGCCTGCATCTTAGCTTGCTGCACTATGTTAATAATTCAGTCACCGCATATCAGAACTGCTCTGTGGAAACCCACTAGGGTGTCAGTCTGCATGCAGAGGGGAGGGAGGCTTCCTACAGAGGCAACAGACGGATCCCCTTCCAAGTCCTCACTTCGCAAGCCAAATAGCTGAAAGGAAGCCTTCTGTGCCCTGAGCAATTAGGCAAGAAGTCTGTCAGATGTCTGCGGTCTGAAAACGGACTGGGGGAGGGGGACGTTTCAGCCTAGAAAGAGGGAATAGGGTAGATTCTCAGGAACTAAATCAGCCTCCCAAGGTCTCTAGTTTGCTTGATTCACTGCACACTGGAGTCACACCCAACTTTGCAGCCTGCCTCCTGGATCCTATCAGTCTAGCATCAATTTCCTTATTCTCCACCCCACTGCCAAGGCCTCACCCCAGTCAGAATGAACCTTGGACACTGCCATGTACCTGCAGGCGTTCCTTTGTGTGCACTGGGTCCTTCTTCCTGCTCCATGGGAAGGGTTCCTATTCATTCTTCAAAGGCCCCACTCGACCCCCACCTCTCACAGCGCCACAAAACCAGCTGGCACAGGACACACAGGCAGGAGAGAAGAGAGGAGCGGCTGGGCCGGAGCCAGGTTCTAAAGAGCCTTCCTCTCTTGTCTAGTGCATAAAGGAATTTGCAGTCCACCTCAGGCAGCAAGAAGTTAAGTTGTGAATACACACCTGGCCAGTGTGTGACGGGAATGTATCTGGTGACCGTGCTAGGGAGGCAGGCTGCCACTACATCAGGAGCCATGACGTCTGATTCTCTAACATCAAGAGGCACACAGATATGCAGCCACTCCTGTCCAGAGCGTCCCTCCACAGTGACCCCAGTCCACAAAGAGGAGACACAGCCATCCCCGAAGAGAAAGCAAAGCAGCTCAGGTGTGCCAGCCACTAACCAGCCACACTGGGAAATGCCTGGAGAACGTGAGGCTGTGGAACTGGAGCTCTGTTCTCAGATTCTGAGCTATCATCCTGTCTCCCCAGTTCCTGGTGTGCTTATCACAATGCAGCTGCTGGGTCTGTCTTAGTTTCTGCTCCTGCTGCTGTGATAAAAAACAAAACAACAACAACAACAAAACAAACCACCCTGATAAAAGTATCTCAGGGAGAAAGGGTGTCTTTGGCTCACAGTTGCACGTCACAGTCCATCCTGGAGAAGTCAAGGGGGCAGGAGCTGGAAGCAGATGGTGACATCCAGTCAACTGCAGACCATGGGTGCTGTGCTCAGCTCAGCGGACACTGCTGACACTCTACACAGCTCAGAATCCTCTGCCTAGGGAATGGGGACACTCACTACGGACGCTCCTCCCACTTCGCTTAACATAATCAAGGCAATCTCCCGTAAACATGCCTACAGACTACCTAACTAGGCAATCACTCATTAACACACTCATTAACATAATCACTTGCTAGGTGATTCTAGGCTGTGTCGAGTTTAGAATTAAAATTAACTCTCTCGGGTTTCATCCCAGAGGAAAGGAATGGGCACATCTGGAAGCAGGGCTTGGCTGCCTCAATTTCTGTTTTGTTGCTATGTCTATAGTGCAGGGAATCAAATTTTTGTGATGTTTCAGCAATGGTTTTCAACCTTTCTAAGGTGGTGACCCTTTAACACAGTTCCTCATGTTGTGGTGACCCCCAACCATAACATTACTTTTGTTGCTATTTCATAACTGTAAGTTTTACTCCTGTTCTGAATCATAATGAAAAAATATCTGTGTTTTCTAATGATCTTCGCAACCGCCCCCACCCCCGTATAAAGGTTGTTCAACCCCCAATGGGGTCACAAGTCACAGGTCAAGAACTGCTCTGCTAGGGGCTAAGCCAGGGCTTTGTGGGTGCTAAGCAAGTGCTCCACCTCTGAGCCACACTCCAACCTCACAATCTACATTGCTGCACACTGGTTTCTTTGTGCGGTGGCATCATAGGAAATTACAGGGAAGCTGACCGTCATGTCGGGTCTGCTCTGTGAGCCGCACAGACCCTGACAAGGTCTCCGGTGCTTGGCACACTGGTGCTGAAGAACTCCGTGTCTGGTGGATCCATCGACCCACAACTGTTTGACAGGATCTGCTGCCATACTACATGCCCAGCATGTAGTTTCTAATTTGGTTTTTATTACTATGGTAAACACCATGACCAAAAGCAGCTTGAGGGAGAAGGGTTTATTTGGCTTCCATGTCCCAGTTACAGTTCATCATCAAGAGAAGACGAGGTAGGAACCTAGAGCCAGGAACTGAAGCAGAGGCCATGGAGGAACACTGCTTACTTCCTTGTTTCAGCCTGTTTTCTTATACAACCCAGGACTCCCTGCCCATGGTTGGCACCACCCATGGTGAGCTGGGTCCTCCCACACCCATTGTTAATTAAGAAAAGGTTCCCACAGGTCAATCAGATAGAAGCAATTTCTCACTGGAGGTTGTCTCTTCCCAAATACGACTAGGCATATGTCGAGTTAACAAATGCTAACCCACACACCTGATCTCAGAAGAGATCTGCAGCAAGCAAACATGGGCATGTCCTGTGTGGCCCCACCATGCCCTCTTTCCCTGTGTGACGTTTATGCAATGCAATGTGCCGTCACTACGTTCCTGGCAGCATTGCCCCTTCATACTGTTGGCATGAAAATACTGCGCCCGCCCATTGACGGCATCTGTGATGTAATGAGCTAACAGAGCTCAGAATTCAGACGAAGCTGACGAGATCCCAGTGCCTGCACAGCTAACAGCCGGCTGCGTACTCCCTTCTCACATTTGCACTTACAACTAGAACACTACCTGTGAGCTTCCAGCTCCGGCCCAGCTCGTCACGGTGACGCAGGGAGCAGCTGCTGAGAAGAGACTCGCATAGCTGATGCAAACACAAGTCTCTCCTCTGCCTTCCTCTGCAGCTTCCAACTGTAGCAGCTTCTAGGAGCTCTGCACCCTTCTCTTCCTTGAAGGCCAAAGTCCTTCTGAGCTCCACCCTGGGTCTGTTCTCCAATGCCTGGCTTTGGGAAGCCACATTTCCAAATCAACTTTGACTTGCAATACCTGTTGGTCCTGCTATGACCATCTGGTGAGCCACACTCTTGACCAATGACCACAACTCCATAATCTGCCATTAGTTCCACAGCAATAAGAGCCAAATACTCTCTGAGATGGAGTGGCATGAAGTGTCTACAGCCCAAGATCCCTCGCTGTCCTTACCTTCTTTGGAGCAAGGGCACAGGTCACCAAAGCAAGCAAGAGTCAGGCGTTGGGGGTTGGAGTTCCAGCTTAGCTACCTTCCCCAAGAGCCTTATATACACCAGCCTCAGCTGCCTTCATGGTCTCTGCCACTGGGCAGTGAGACCCACCTTTCTCTAAAGCACCACCCCCAAACATCCCCACAGGCACGTACGTGATAGAGAGCCCCAAGGGCTGTGTGCTGCAGGGGCAACAGAGTGCAGTCACTTTCTTCCTGTGGATAATTTTCAGCTCAAAGAGAAAAAGACAAAGGCACAGAAAGACAAGAGAACCTGAGGTTCCTAAGAGAGGAGATAAGCAGACATACAAAGGTCAAGAGGTCAGGGCTCAACATCTTCTCGGTGTCTTGGAGGCCAAAGTCAAAGGGAATTTCAGGCCAACGGCACCAAGCTTGGATGAACACTCAAGACAATAAAGCTATTGTCTCATAATACAGAGGTACATATAAACTGGATTCAACAGGATTTTCCCAAAAATTCATGTCCTTTCGGTTGGAATATGATCTCATGAAGAGACAAGACCACTGAGCTGCCACTGGTTAAGGTATACTGGTTTGGGGCCCAAATCCACAGTGGCTACTGTCCTTCCAAGTAGAAACCCCGGAGTCAGGCACAAGGAGGCAGAGAGTGGAGTAGGACACACGCAAACCGAGGAACCAGAGAGCTGCTACCACTCCTGGGCACTGGACGAAGAATGAAGGGTCCTCCCCAAACCCTCTAAGTGAGCAGCCCTCCAGTACTCTGACCTTGACTTCTGGTCTCTAGGAACATGAGGAAATGTAATTCTGTTTTTAGACACTCAGTTTATGGCAATTTTTATAGCACCATAGAACCTCGTGTGTGTGTGTGTGTGTGTGTGTGTGTGTGTGAGAGAGAGAGAGAGAGAGAGAGAGAGAGAGAGAGAGAGAGAGAGAGATTTTTAATTGTCAGGTGCAAGCAAACCAAAGCTCCTGTCCTGAACAACTTAACCAGCCTAGAGCTGGCCAAGCTCATGGTAACCTAACCATCTGGAGACATACACAGAGGTTGAGAGTCACAGCCTGGGGAGAGGGCAGAGGAGACAGATGTGCAAAGGACGACAGTGGGGTTCAGGGTACAGCAGGAGGCAGTGCTGCGAGGTTGCTGAGAGCCACGGTTGGCGAGGTAAACACAGCAGAGCAATTCAGCCAGGCAGGCTGACTTCCAGGCCTCGACGGAAAGGCCAGAAAGCAGCAATTCCTTATCCACACTAACCACCTCAAACACAACACAAGAGGGCAGCTCGGTCTCCCTCAAAGCTCCAGCCACAGGAGGCCTCCCCAGGACTGGGCTGAGCTGTACACCCACAGGCCCACCACCAAGCTGTTCTTGCCAACGAACAGCTGCCCAGTGGCAAAATGGTCATGTACTCAATAGTGATGGTGTGACGGATGACAGATGGGCATGCACTATGGTCCCTGAGATCCCACATCCAGGTGATGCTGCAGCTACCTCCTCTGCGGAATCGTTCTGTGATGTTCTTGCCTAAGGGCATCATCTCTCTGAGCAGGTTAAATGGCGCATGACTGCCCTTTACTTTCTCCACGTCCTGGATGAAAAACAAGCTCAAGGGAGATTTACTATGTCTACAGAGGTCACAGGGTCCCACAGGATAATGGTAAAAAAGGGGGTGCCCTGCAGGTCCCTCTTACCAGCAAGAGGGGAGACTGTGATTGGCAATCTCATCAGGACTTGTGCCACCATGGGTAGAATGTCACAGCAGGCTGGGAGAGCAGTCTTCACTCTGCTTCTTTACCTCCATTCTCATCATCATCACTGGCACCAGCAGCATTACCAGCACCAACACCAGCACCGGCAGCATTACCATCATCATCACCGGCAGCAGCACCAGCACCAGCATCAGCACCAGCACCAGAACCAGCACCAACACCGGCATCGGCACCAGCACCAGCACCATCACCATCACCGGCAGCAGCACCAGCACCAGAACCAGCATCAGCACCAGCACCAGAACCAGCACCAACACCGGCATCAGCACCAGCACCAGCACCAGCAGCAGCAGCAGCACCAACACCGGCATCAGCAGCATTACAATCACCAGCACCAGCACGGGCAGCATTACCATCACCATTACCATCACCAGCACCATCACCAGACCCTTCAGTCATCACCACAGCCAAACAGAACCATCAGGGCCCAGACGGAAAAGCAGGTAAAGCTGTTTACCTTGCAAGTCTGGAGACCTGATTTCATTCCTGGAACCCACGTAAATGTGAAAGGAGAAAACTCGTCCCACAAAGTTGTCCTCTGACCTCTACCCATGTGCCATGGTACATGTACCACCCCCTCCACACACACAATGATCCATTTTTAGAAATCTGTCAGCATTTAGGTCATCCCAGCATGTAGGAGGCGGAGGCAGGAGGATGGTGAGCTTCTGCAGAGCCTGCTATGACACAGCCATTTCTACCCTGTCAGGATTCCTCTGTATGGAAGACCAGGAAAATAAGAGAAAAGCCTCACATACTAAATTGTGCTGACTCGCCCAACCAGGAGGCCTCGAGGGCAGTCCAGACGTCTCTCAGGAAGCTGGGGTCACCCGAGCTCCAACTGCATCCCCGGAGTTGGAGCTCGTCTGAGTTTAGAAAGTCACTATGTGACTCCATCTGTGCCTCTACTAAGTGGTGATGCTTTTCTGGAACATTCTTGCAAAGTGATGCAGACATTCAATAACTGAGCAGCATGGAAATTTATGGTTAATAAGCAAAAACAGAAAAGTGGGCACTGCACCGCTAGCCACGGGCTCCCAAAGAACCACAATCACTCCTCCGTGGACAGAGACTCACACACAACACAGGCACACAGATGCCAGCGGGAAGTCCCAGTCCTAACTCTCAAAGGCAAGTCCCCGAAAACACTGCTGTCTTTGCTCTCTACAGCCTCAAGGCTGGAGAGCCCCATGCCCTCTCACATATGGGGGTGGGGTGCAGGATGGAGGGCCATTGTGGAAACCACTGGCTGGAAAGCCATCCCCCAGCTGAACATTCTGCCAACCTTTCATTTCCCTCTAGGGGCAGTGGCCTGTCTCTTGGCACTGACCTGATGATGTGTATGTACATAACTAACACGCCCCAGCTGAAGAAAACAGCATCTCCCATAAGAAAGGATGGACCAAGAAAGTGCACAGAGCAGGCCTACATATAAACCCAGGCTGCTCTGGCCCTGACATGGGCTCCTTTCCATCATGTGAGATATGACCTGTTCTGAACTCTGGAGAGGAGAGAGGTCCACCCTTGGCCCATGCATCCTTTGCATCCTGCCAGCCCAGCCCACACAGATTTCCGGTGTCAGGGCATAGGAGTCCCAGGATGGCCAAGGCCATGTTTCCCAAAGTAACTTTCTGCCCTTCTGTCTCCAGGGCTCAGAGTTTGGAAGAGAAAGCCACCCTCCTGACAGGCTCTGCTCCAGTGGATATCTCACCTAGATCACCTCCCAAACCCTCCACTTGCCCCCCTGATCCCCAGCTCCACCATGCAGAGGGAGTGAGGACAGATGCCGCTCCTGGCACTTGAGAGCTAGCAGGTAAAGTGGTTCACAATAATTGCATGGAGTTCCGGGCCTGGACTCCCTGGAAGAGGCAAATCTTCACTAGTCTCCTAGGAGGTTCACCAGGGTTACAAGGGGGCAAACGACAATAAGAAGAAATCCAACCTCATGCCCTTTGAGATTAATCTGCACATCTACACATGTCTCTCAAGGTTGGGAAAGTCCTACCCAGCACTGGCCTCCCACAGACAGGGACAGGCCTGGGGATGAAGGAAAGGCAGCCTGTTCTTTTATTCACAGCCCCACAACTGGCCCCATCCAATCTGTCATCAGCATCGGCACCGGCATGGTGGCTAGAACCCTTTACTCTCTCCAGCATGTAAAGGAGCAAGCTACTCACACGTCCCCTCAGTACAGCGGTCCAGGAAAGAGGACTCTGACCCTCCAGATAGCAGACAGCCATTTCTTTTCTGGGCAGAGCGTTGGCTGCCTAGGGCTGACTTCCTTAGAGAATCTGTGCTGGGTGGCAGGAGTTGGGGACAAGACTCAGGCCATGGGCTGACCACATTTTCCCCATGGGGGAAGCCCCTAACATGGATAGTTATTCCGCTTGCTATGGTGTCAGCAAAGGTGACATTGCTGCTCTGTTGCAAGTCCTGCATGAACCCAGGTGAAATAGCCAATAAATGTATGTTACCAAAAACACTGAAGGAAAATGTAGGAGAAAATGAAAATCTGAGAGAAGAATCCCAACACCGACATTCTGGAAACAGTGCTGTGCAGTCTCTACGGCAGGAGTGAAAGGCAGAAGGTCTTGCTTTCACATCAGTGCTGGCTCCCAAGGAGAGGTCCAGGAAGGAATGTAGACGGTGGTGCCTCAAACCCTCCACGTGATCGAGACATGAAGGAGAAACTGCGGGGATGGATGGGGGACACAGCAACCATGTCTCCAGGATATTTCTGCTCCCAGGGACACATTTTAAAAACTTATTTCAATAAACTTCAAACGCTACAAAGAATTTTCTAGAACAGTAAATGAACTTCCCATCCCTACATCTGGAGGCCCCCGAATGCCCACATTTCTCCACAGCTGCTTCCCCCGTCTATGAAGATGCATCTCTGTGCAGAATGCCTATTTTTATGAATCTCTTTTAAGTCACAGACATGTGACTTCTCATCCTGAACACTGTGACTTTGATCTTAAGATGAAGGGTGATATAAAGATCACAAGACAGTCTATCCCCCATGACAGTGGGTTCCACGTCTGTGAGTTCAGCCAACTAGAGAGGAGAATTATTTTTAATTGCATCTGTACTGACACATAAACTTTTCCTTGTTGCTTGTTGAACAAAACAGGGTCCAAACAAGCGCTCTGCACTGGCTTCCACCACATCAAGTATCACACAAAACCTAGAGGCCGCTAAAGGCGCACAGGGCATGTCCATGGGTTTCCTCAAGCACAGCTCCGTCAGGTGCATTGTGGCATTTCAGTGCCTGGTAGAACTGGTTCCCTGCAGACACTGAAGGTCAGCTGCACAATTGCCAACTAGAAACTCTTCCATTGATGATACACTTGTTACCACCCACAGGCCACAACAATGCCCTCCAGAGTGAAGTGATGCTGTTCCTGACCCAGGCCTCAGAGCAGGTGTCCAGCCTGTCAGTGCTACTCTGAGCCACAAACTTCCCCAGAATGTTGAAGTGGACACACATAATATAATGACAATGGCGAGTAGCCAGTAGTACCATCAGTCAAACTGTGGCCTTTGACAAATAAGGAGCAATGTGATGGCAAGCCCCTGACTAACGCCAGGTTCCATGTTCAAGAAGCCTTTAGGCCTGAAGGGCCTATTCCTGGGATGTGGAAGGTGTGGCTTGGAGCCAGGAACTTGGCTATGCATTTCTGGACCGTCTGGGTTGGCATGGAAGGTTGTACTGGTGCTACAGGCCTCAGTTTCCACGTCTGCAAAGACCCAGAACTCCCTCGCTAGGGTAAAAGGGACAACTGGAACAGGAAACCAACCAATCACTGACCACCTTGACTCTGAACCCAGAGTTAGTAAAAGAAACACACCCTGGATCTGAGACCTGGGCCAGAGAAAGAAACATCTTTATCCCTAAACTCAGGACTAAAGACATGTGGCCTGACTCTGAAACTAGTGTCAAAGAAACACACTCTGTCCCTAGAATCAGAGCCAGCAAAAGAAATATGCCCTGGTCCTAAGATTAGAGTCAAAAAGCTAAAAAGGACCAGTGAAAGTAACATAGTTTGGCCATAAAGTCAGAGCCATCTCTGCCCTGACCAACTAAACTAACCAATCCCTGAGCAGGGAAAAACAAACCAATCCCTCTTCTCTCTGGAAAACTCCACCCCTAAGAAGCCCTATATAAGCCTCTCTGCCACTTCAGTTAGAGGCTGCTGTTTAATCCTCCCTGGCAGAAGCAGTCACTGTCCCGGACTCCTCCTTCCCAAATAAATCTTTCTGGAAAGAGTCTTGGGTGACGACCTTCATTCACCAGCCCAGACTAGAAGAACCTGGCTGGGATGTCCCTCAGGGGACTGAACTGAAAAACCTTGCTCATGCGCTCCCTCAGGGGCCTGAATAAGGCGGAGCACAACAGAAGAACCTTGCTAGGATGCTCCTTAAGCGGGGCTGAACAAGGCCAGGAATAAAAAAGTAACAACTTTACGCTGGAGCAGGAGGAGATTGTTACATTTCTGCAGGGGCTCCCCTTTAGCAGAGTGTTTCCAAAAGAAGAAACATCTTGGGCCACACAAGAAACTGAGAGCTCTGCTAGGATGCTCCTTAAAGGGAACAGAGCAGAACTCCGCTGCAGCCGCTCTCTAGAAGAGCAGGATCCTATATCCTGCAGGGAGACCATCCCCCACCGCACCCAGCTTCAGGTAGCCTGGCTTCCCGATAGTCAGGACACCTGTCCTCCAGGGCTGAGCTGTCCTAGTGTGGCTCCAGCCTCTAGAGTTGTCCTAGTGCGACTCTACCCCTCCAGAGCTGTCCTATTGGGGCTCTAAGTATAGCCTGGCTTCCTGATAAGTCAGGAGATCTCTGCAACACTATAACTGTAACAAATTCCCCTACACTCGTGATCTCCTGGAGAACAATTAAACACATTATCAGGACTAGAAAGATGATTCAACCAAGTAAAAATGTTTGCCACACAAGTCTGATGAACTAAGTTCAATTCCTGGAACCCACTGTAGGAGAAAACCAACTCGCAACAGTTGTCTTCTGACCTCCACCCATATGCTGGGGCACAGGCGCTCACTCAATGCTCCGCTGCTCCCCCACCCTATATGTATGTGCACACAAAAATATGCAATAAAATAAATAAAAACACTTCCCGTTTACCTCAAGGCGCTCCTAAAAAGAGACCCTTCCAGTTCATCCCTGTCTCTCCTTCTGGGCCCACAGTGCCCTCAACTAGACCATGACACCCAGGCAGGTGGCTGCACTTGCTTTTGTTACCCTCCTCTGCTTTCCCACCACTTCTTCCCCCAATTTCATCCATGCAGCCACCTGCCCCTGGACCACTGGGCACCACAATGAGTTCTGATCCAGTGTCCCTTGACCTAGGTAGGTGCCACTGCCTTCTGGGCAGAAGTGGTTAGATACAATCATAAGGCCTGGAGAAGGTCCGTCACCTGGTCCCTACTACATGTCTTCTTAAACCTTCTCAGATGCTAACGTGGGAAAGATTCAGGTAGCAACACTGAGAGGCAGAGGGACTGTTGTTCTGCAGAGGATTGCTGAGGCCAAGAAGGCTCAGAGAGACAGAGGAACTTCCCCCAAAGTCACACAGCTCATATTTGATCAAACCAGGGCACAGACATGTGAGCCCCAGAGCAGGCTCTGCAAGAAGGATTCTGGAGTCAGCATGCCTGAGTTCAAATCACCCTGCAGAGCCATGATAGCAAAACAGAAGGCTGTCACATAGAGGACCAGCGAAATGCTGAGAATAACTGTTCAGTGCTCAGCCCTTAAACTGGACATCTATGTCACCCCCTCAAAGGCTCAGGGAATACTACAGAAAAAGGAACAGAAGGCATGTACAATATTGCAGAAGACAGGAAGGAATGTCGTTAAACACTGTCTCTTGGACACGACGTGACTGTTGAACCTGTAAGCTCAGGGCCTTATGGCTCCCTACGCAAGGCTGGGCCCACCAACATTCCAGCATGGATGGGGAGATGCTCACACAGCTTCACCTCTCCCCAAGGAGCTAGAGACAGTTAATGGTTGCTGGGAGGGAGGGGGGGGGTCATATTTCCCTTGGTGTAGTTACTGGCAAGTTGCTATCACTCAGGTAAATAATCCCCATCCATACTCATGGAGGCAACCTTATTAAATGTAATGGGACACACACACACACACACACACACACACAGAATTGAAAGTAGGGAGACTTAGAAAGAGGAGATTCAATGAGAGGAGGAAGGGGGTGAGAATGTGAAGAGGGAACAGGCTCCAAGTACAATCTATAGATGTATGCATGAAATTATAAAATAACAATTTAAAAATAATAGCAGGTCCGTATACAAACCCACACAGATATAGCCATCTGATTTTTAGCAAAGATGCCAAAAATACAAAGTGAAGAAGAGACAGCATCTTCAACAAATGATGATAGGAAAACAGAATGTCCACACACAGAGGAATGAAACTAGGTCCCTATCTCTGGCCTTATACAAAAATCAGCTCCAAATAGATCAAAGACTTTAATAGGAGACTTGAAACAATGAAAATGACAGAGGGAAAAAATCAGAGAACAGACTTCAAAATTCGGCACAGGTGGGCTGGAGAGATGGCTCAGTGGTTAAGAGCACTGGCTGCTCTTCTAGAAGAAATGGATTCAGTGTCAAACTGGCTCACAACCATCTGTGACTCCGGTTCCAGGGGATCCAATACCCTCTTCTAGTTTCCTGGAGCACACAAGTAGTGCACAGACACACGCAGGCAAAACACCCAAGCATTTAAAATAATTTATATTAAAAACCAAGATGAGACATAGGCAAGGACTTTCTGAGTATGATTCCCGCTGTCAGGGAATCAGGCCAACAACTAGCAAAGGGGATCTCATGGAATTCAGAAGCTTCTGCACAGCACAAGAAGCAACTGAGTAGGAGGAAGCCTGCAGAACAGGAGAAAAATCTTTGATAGCTAGACATTCAACAAAGAATTAATAGGTATACTAAACAAAGAACTTAAAAATAAACAGAAACTAACCAACCCAATCCATAAATGAGATGATGAAGGATAGTTCTCAAGAGATGAAGTACAAAGGGCCAACAAACATACCCCCGAAAAACTGTTCAACCTCACCAGTCACCCAAGAAATGCAAATCTAAAGTCCACTGATATTCCACCCCACACCAGGGAGAACGGAAGTCACTAAGAAAACAACCACTCACAATAATAGAGGGGGAGAAGGGAGTCAGGGTACTGTGCAAGTCTGGGGACATGAGTCTGGACACCTGAAACCCATATAAAAACCTGGAAATGATCGCATATGCCACTTAACCTCAGTGCTGTGCTAAGTAGAGACAGGAGGGTTGCTAGAGTTAGCTGGCTGCCAGCCTAGCTCTGGGTTCAGTGAGAAACTCTGTGTTGAAGAATAATTCAGAAGGTGACAGAGCAGGACACTAGATGTCCTCCTCTGTCCTACGCGTGCGCGCACACACACACAGAGTGAGAGAGAGACAGAGACAGAGACAGACACAAAGAGAGACATAGAGACACCGAGAGACACAGAGTGACAGAGAGACAGAGACAGACACAGAGAGAACAACAATATTGTCAAGGCTATGGACAAACAGAATCCTTACACAAAGCTGGTTGAGGGAGTGTAAACTAGTCCAAACCATGGTGGAAATCAGTTCCTCAAAAAACTAAAACTATGTCTACCATATGACCCACTGCTGATATTTACCCAAAGGACTCCATCAGCATGCTACAGAGATCCTTGCACACCCATGTCTACTGCAGCGCTTCATAGCAACCCAAGAGACCACCAACACAGGAGTGGATTTTAAAAGTTGTCCATTTACACATCCACCGGATGGCTTTCAGCCACAAAGAACAAAGGGATGTCATTGGCAGGGACGTGGATGCAAATGGAGACGATCACATTAAGTGAATTGAAGCAGTGTCAGAATGGCAAGCATGTGTTATCTCATCTGTGGCTCATAGACTTTGTATGGTACCTAAAGCCACGGATGTATACACGACACAAAAGTAGACGTGAAACTGCCTAAGGGACAAAGGAGGCTAACGAGGGGAAGAGCAAAGGAAGGGGAAGAGCGGAGGGTGTGCTAGGCATTCAGTATTATATGTAGGAAGGTGTGTTTCTGGGACCTAGTACCATGAACACTGAAGACACAATGAAACTGTTTTCAAGTATGTATCCAACAGAAGACTCACCATCTCTCTAAGTATATGCCTCCTTCAGAGCTCCAGGGAGCATCAAAGGGAAGCGGAGCAGGGGGAGCCCAGGTCAATGTGAGTTGCTTTTCCTATTTACAATATTATGATTAATTCTGCCATTCTGAACCTTCACAGTGTGCTATGGCTTGAAGGTAAGATGCCCCCACATGTGTGTGCAAGCACATGCGTGCACATGCACACACACATTTGGTTGCTAGTTGGTGGTGCTGCTTTGGGAGGTTGTGGAATTTCAGGAGGTGGGACCAAGCCAGAATAAGTGTGTCATTGGAGTGTGGACCCGGAGACATACAATCCTGCCCTCCCTCCAAGAGTTCTCAGCTTCCCGAGTACCCCAGGGTATAAGCGGTTACCTTACACGCCTATCATTGAGCAGCAGCTCCTCGCCTTCCCCATGATGGATTGCAGCCTCTCAAACCAGGGGCCAAAGTGAGTCCATCTTCCCGTGAGTTGTTCCTGTGAGGTCTGCAGTCACAGAAAGTAGAAGTAGCCAATACTGTGGCAATAATGCCTAGAAGCATAAATGCTCAGGAGCCCCAGGCATCCTGCTCATTCAAATGTGCCACTAACAGGAGGCAGTGGGGGTCTGATCTCAGCCAAGGACTCACCCCAATCAGGCTGGCCTTGGGCAAGCTCTGTCTCAGCTGTGCCCAGGCAGATGAACACACCTCCCTGAGCACACAGGCAGCAAGCCGGCTACCAGGGTGTGGCTCTGTGCCACACCTGCAGAAGGCAGCCCTCTCGGCACAGACTTTCCCCCACTTAAAGGAACAGGTACTTTAGGAATGCCTTGAAGAGGTTCAAAGGCTAAACAGTCACACAGTGATTGCCTTAGTCCCTGAAGCTCCCGTCCTCTCCAAAACAGATGTGGCCTCCAGCAGGGCATGCATGCACACACGATGGTAGTGTCAAAGTTTGTAGCCTGACCACAGAATCACTTTTAGAAAGCCTTAACAAGGGGCTGGAGAGTTGGTTCAGTAATTGAGAGCACTGGCTATTCTTCCAGAAGTCCTGAGTTCAATTCCCAGCAACCACATGGTGGTTCACAACCATCTGTAATGAGATCTGGCGCCCTCTTCTGACTCACAGGCATACATGTAGACAGAATACTGTACACATAATAAATAAAATCTTTTTTTTTTTAAAAAAAAAAAAAAGGCTTAACAAAATGGAGTCAGCCTTGTCTGAGACCTCATGCACACATACCTCATCAAAAACATAAGACCTCATCAAAAAGAAAAGGAAAACAAGATTATAACAAAAGACTTTCACAGATAAAGCCATGCCTAGGAGGGCATCTTTGCAGTAGGAGACAGTCCCAATACAGGCAACTTGCAGCCATGATCCTCTCCCAGCAACACCCAGTGTACAACTCCCTGTCTATGGGAAGCCTCAAGAAACAAGGAGTTTATTTGAAAAATAACCTGCATGTACTTCTCCCTTCTAGTACTTTCCCCAGATGTCCCTAAGATTAATCAGAGCACCCATATCTCAGCTCCCAACCCTGTGCAGAGTCCAGGTTCCATTCTGGTTCTTAGGAGGACACCTCTCTCTGCCTCTCTGCTGTTGCTTTAGGCTGGCACTAAAGCCCTGGAGGAGAACAAGGTGCACCGTGCCCTAGAGTGTCAACAGAGACCCAGTGGCACCCTATCACTACAAGGCTTGAACTTGACCTTAAGCACAACAGGGGCCACTCAGAGGTGTCTGCCTGGAAAGAAAGATCCCTCATACTTCAGAGCCATGGCTCCAGGGCCAACCTGGAGGTCTGCCTGGAAGGCAGCCCCTGTGGGGGTAGAAGACAGGGAGGAAGCTGTGTCTTTGGTACAGTAAGAAGCTGTCTGAGCCAAGGCACAGATGTGAACAGTTTAGGACAAAGAAGACAAGACCTACAGCCCAAGCAGAGAATTCCTGAAGCATTGTTAATGTGTCAGCATCTTCATCTGGTTTCCAAGCTCTGTGTCCCCCTGCAGGCTGCTACCTCTCTGCAGGGTGGGGAAGCAGAGCCCGGTCACCTTGACTCACTCAGCAGGGGCAGCAAGGCCAGGGACTACCAGTTCCCACAATGGAGAAACTGAGACTCGCTGAAGTGAGATGACTCTAGAAGGGCCCATGAGCTCAGGCCTGCCAAGCAGCAGGGTTCTTTTCCCGCTGTCCCCAGTGGAGAAGCCTGGAAGCAATCTTGATCTCTATCAAGGCCAGAAAGAACTGGCGCCTACTGTAAAATAACCAGTGTGACACGGGCCTGTTGTCATGAAGATTGGTCCTACCTTAGGGTCAGAATCTCAGTCAGCACTGTGACACCATACAGGCACTTTGGGTGGGAAAGAAATAGGCAGGTATCAATCCATGTGACCAAGCAGAAAAATAATTAGGAAACACTGCTGTAGATGAACAGGTTACAGGGTTAGGACTTTAAGAAAGGCAATCTGGCCCACTCCTTACCACAGAGACGTTAACGAAGTCAATGGGAATGTATCTAAGCCCTAAGTAGGGGGCAGGGTCTAAATACAGACTCCCACCCCCACCCTTCTGTTTTCACTCCCATCTCACTCACTCTTGGCTCATCATGGCTGCCTCAACAAGCTCTTGGTGTATGCCAACACTGACCCAGAGCCTCAAAACCCCCGGGCCTCCCTACACAGAGCAAAACGCAGGAGAAAGAGCCAAAACCTCACTCCAGACCTTGGATAGAGGTTCAGCCCCAGTTCTTACTGTCCTGTGGCCTTTATCAAGTATGTTGTCTCTGAATCCTGGTGCTATTGGATGGGTGAAGAAATGAGGCCTAAGCAAAGCCACCCTCGCAGGATAGAATGATGCAGGGAACACTCATCCCCACACCAGCGACCCCTGGGGCCTCCAAAGTCACTACCTACATCAGGACCAGGTCCTCTGGGCCACCAGGGTGCCCGACTCCATCTGCCTTCGGACTCTGCTCTCTGCACCCCGCCGCCCATCTGCTTCCTGCACCCTGACAAGTCACTGAACCACAGGCAATTTTAAAAAGAAAAGGAAATCAGTGAACTCTAACAGCCCTAAAACACTAACTTTACTTCCGGTACATATAGCCTGACTTCCGGTCTGACTTTTAAAGTCAGAAGTTCCGTTCTTAAGTCCGCCTTTCTGGGCCACGCCCCTTCCCTGCTCTCTGTTCCCGCCCTTCCGGAAAAGAAAAAAAAAATCCCTACGAGCGAGTCATTTGGTACGTACACACAATGAATAAATAAATAAATTTTTAAAAAGTTCATCCCTTAATGTTTTGTAGTACGTCTCATTTTTTCAGTTGTAACACTGAGCTACCTTACCTTCAGCAAAGCAGCCTTTCCGATCATAGTCTAGTCACCTCTGAATGGAAACTCCACTGACCTGAGTCTCACCCACAGCTAACTCACACCCAGGTCACTTCCTATTTCAAGAGCAGCCACAGCTATCTCCACCTCCTCCAGGGCTGGGCTGGGACCACTGAAACCTTCCACTGGCTATCTGTTCTCCCCAGGACAGAGATTCCGCTCCAAAGCACACAAATAAAGAACAGCCAGGAAGCCTTGGGATTGGAAGGCTGTGTTTAAGAAGGTCAAGTTCACCTCGGTGGCACAGCCTGTGCTCAGGAAACAATAGAACCAGCAGGTGTGTTCAGAGAGGAAAACAGAACTCAAAAAGGTGCATCTCAACCCTTCACCCTTTGTCATGAAATAGAATCTTACACTGCTCTTCCCTGGGCTGACCTGGTCTCCCCACCATCTTCCTCAGACCCACCTGAAAGCCCAAGGGTGTTCAGAGAGAAGCCGGGCTCTCTTAGTCCAGACCCCAGACTCATGAGCCCTCCCCCTTCAATGACTGTTACATCCAGGTGTCTTGCTTCCTCTGGGCATGGTGGTTGAGAACCTGATGGAGGAAGTTACGGTACGTACCACAGAGAGCACTCAGTAAATGTAGAAGCCGGTGGGGGCAAGACAGAAGGACTGAATCCCAGAAGGAGACCTGGCCCCAGGAGGACTGAACCCCAGAAGGAGACCTGGCCCCAGGAGGACTGAACCCCAGAAGGAGACCTGGCCCCAGGTTCACCATGGCCAGGCTCTTCCACATTCCTGACAGCCCAACAGATACTGCAGACTGGACAGAGCAGCATACGTGCACATGTGCACACATGCATGCACGCACACACACACACACACACACACACACACACACACACACACACCAGGAATATTGGTCTCTCAACCCCCATATCCAACCACCTCATCTGCAAAAGGAGATCTGTCAATCGTGCCGGATAGCATGTGAGGAGGTAGTTCAAGACGGCTCCAAGCCAGGCTATACGTGTCTCAGGATAACATGCGTCCAGACTCAGGAGCAGAAGCTAGGACAAGACTGTGCCAGGCAGGGTGCTAGCACCCCTCAGCATTGGACAGCTAAGGCCCAAAGAGACCAAGCACTTGCTCTGGGTCTAAAGCTTTAAGGTAGTCAGGAAGACAAGCCCAGTCAATTCCCAGCTGCAGAGAGAGCTGCCTCTGTTTTATTTCCCACCTTTGGAGCAGCACAGTGCTGCTCATACTCACAGAAGATGCCAAGAACACACTTGGAGATGAGCAACCGGGCTCCTTCCTGCACATGCAGCCACAGCCTCCAAGAACAAAGCACACTGACAAAACCAAATACCACCAAGGCATCCCATAAAACGGTAATTTCAAAACATTCTGGCGGATACTGTGTTTCCAATAGCATCAGACATTTCAATTTCCCACCACAAACACAATTTCTGGGAAAAAAAATAATAATAAAAACCCCTGCTACTCTGACTACGTTACATATGCAGAACCAGACAAGATTGTCACTACAGCGAGAGGTGTTTATCAGCACCCAGGAGAGCACAGCCACAGCCAAGCTTCCCTTCCAACACTGCACACATGAACTCTTCTTTGTCGTTGAGCTTCTTGTGTGTGATCTTACCAGGTGCTGAAAAAGACAGGCGCTTTGGGGCGGGGGCGGGGGAGAGGAGTGATATATATTCTGCAAGAATAACTAAGTATTCTATACCCTCTTCTTTCTAGACAGAATCCAGTACAAATGAAGTAATATGTACCAAGCAATAAGTGTCCACTTCTGCAGCTTTCGCTGAGTGCCAAAACCGTTCCAAAGCTTTTAAGCAATTACTGTTCTGAAACCGGTGACACAGCTCTGACCACACCAAGATGAGCCTCTGGGCTGGGGAGATGACTCAGCAGATACAGCACTTACTGATTAGCATGAGGCCTAGAATTCAGATCTCCAGAACCCACATCAAATGGGGTCGGTATGAGGGTCCTCCTGTAATCCCAGCACATGAGAGGCAGAGACAGGGATTCCCAGGAGCAAACTGGCTACCAAGCCTAGTAGAAATAGATGATCCATGTTCAGTGGGAGAACCTGCTTCAGTATGTAAGGTGAAGAATGATGTCAGCCTTGGAGGGTGAGGACATATAACATGCACACACATATACACATGCATACACATATGAACATGCACACAAACACATCCATAATAAAAATTAAAGCGATAAAAGGAATTACCTCCTGCTGTTATTTCAGCAGAAAGGGTGAATTCCTGAGACAATATAATATAATTAGCAAAGGGTACAGCTAGCAGCCAGAGGGTATGGTTCTATTGTCTTCTTCTCACCTGTTCTGGGGTGTGGCTTCTAGGATCTTTTATTATACTAGGACCTGAGGCTAGAACTACAAGGTTGTCCATCAGGTTCATCAGAGAAAGGGCCAAGCTAACTGTATCATAAAACAAACAGCCCAAAGAGGCCCAGTCATCCAGCATGTCTGTGGGAGAGCAGCTGCCCCTTCTGAGATTATATAAAACCTTGGGGGTAAATAACACATTATTTTAGTGCTCTGAATTTCTTGGAGAAAAACCTCTTATTTCCCTTATTTTGTAGGGAAGAATTCAGTTTCAGACAGGTTTTAAGAATTTGCTAAACTGGGGGCTGGAGAGATGGCTCAGAGGTTAAGAGCATTGCCTGCTCTTCCAAAGGTCCTGAGTTCAATTCCCAGCAACCACATGGTGGCTTACAACCATCTGTAATGGGGTCTGGTGCCCTCTTCTGGCCTGCAGGCACACACACAGACAGAATATTGTATACATAATAAATAAATAAATATTTAAAAAAAAAAAAAGAATTTGCTAAACTCCCCACCAGAATGCAAAGTCTGCAGTTTCAAATACCCCTCATTAGCTCCAGGAAGACTGCCTGCAGCATCCAGGAATCCCTTCTTGAAGTGCACAGGACCCTTATGAGGTCTCCCCAAACACCCACCGAAACAGTCTACCTGGGCTAATGGGAGCTCATCAACTCCCGCCAGACAGGGAAGGAACCAGCATAGGACCAAACTGGATTCTCTGAATATGGATGACAGTTGTATGGCTGGGACAGACTGAAGGGCCACTGGCAGTGGCACCAGGATTTATCCCTACTGCTTGTACTGGCTTTTTGGAAATCCATTCTCTTTGGATGGATACCTTGCTCAGCCTAGATATAGTAGGGAAGGCCTTGGACCTTCTCCAAAGCAATGTGCCTTACCCTCTCTGAGGAGTGGATGGGGAATGGGTTGGGGAGGAAGGTAGAGAGGATGGAGGAGGGGAGGGAGTGGAAACTGGGATTGATATATAAAACAAAAAAAGCTTATTTTCTTTTTAAAAAAATATAAATAAATAAATAAGTAAGTAAGTAAATAAATAAATAAGAGGTCTCCCCAAAGCCTTAGCCCTCCTGTTGTTTCTGTCCCAACTCTGCTGAAATGAGTCAAGAGGCCAAGGGTAACCACACCACTGAGAATGGGTAGGGACGGTTGGTGACATCCAAACAAAGAATAACTTTTTTCTGTGGTTTCCACATCCTTTCCACGCTCAGCGTGGCTTGACATGCATAGGGCACTCCCATCAGAATGCACCTGCTGTGTGCAAAGGGACCCAGAGGGAGGGGGACAAAGAGCTCAGGGCTGTCATAGTTGCTCTCAAAAGGCTCCAGGAAGTACGGTTGAGGGTGATGAGATGGGAAGGTAACTTGGAGCTCAGAGAATGGGGTGCTCAGCCCACTGCAGGGTTACTCACCCGGTGAAGTCAGCTTCACTTCAGCTCAGCATAGAGTGACGGAAATGAAGGACGACACTCTGGCCTGAGGCCCTGCAGACCCTCGAGCGTCCTGATGCAGCCTTCCCTTCCCCAGACACGTACACTCAAGGGGCTCCCAAGTGAGTAGGGAAGATACGATAGCTAGCCCAGGTAGTACCTAGCATGGAAAACCATGTGATGAAGGGACATTTGAAGTGGGTTTGGCTGTGGTAAAATGAGAACTTACACAGTGGGGAACAGGGTCCTAAGGGAGATGAGAGAGCAGTAGGGTCCCCAAGTTTCACTCACTGACCCAGCAGCATCTCTGTGCCTGCTCAACCCTGGGCCTGCTACTGACCACTGGAGTCTCACAGTGAGTGAAGGAATGAATGAATCAATGAATCAATGAATCAATCAATCCAGCACAGCCCCTCCCTGTACTAAACTACTCTGGGGAAGACAGAAAAAAAAGAGCTACATGGTGAGACCAACTTGGGGGGACAGAGAGAGGTGCAGGAGGTAAGAGAAGTACCTGAGGAGAGGGGCTTAGGCCACGCCAGAGGTACCAGGAAGGGTGTGACAGGGGAAGGGCTCAGCAGTAGATAAGACAAAGGCGGAGCCTGCTTTGGTTAGAGGGTGCAGGCAGCTCTGTGGTGGAGGACAGCTGGGATTTCCTAGGTTCATGTGCCCCGCCCCAACAGGGTAGTGTGGTATGAGGAGGCGGGGCCTTTGGGAGCCCTCACTTTAGGAAAGTGACGTCAGGACAAAAGAGAGTTTACTTCTGCCACCGTGGGGGGGGAGGGGCACAAGAGAACAGGGACCCCTGCAACCCACAAAGAGGACCTCTCCAGACCAGAACTGCTCTCAGACTACACAGCCTGTGACAATGTCAGAAACAATCTCTGCTAGAAGTCCCGAGTCTCTGGGGTTTGCTGGAGTGGCCCAAACTGAAAATGGCTGATATCTACCAATACATCACCCTGACTCGGTTCCCTTAGTCCACTTCCCAAATGTCTCCTACAGATCCAGAGCTACTCCAAGGAAGGAGTGAAGAGGGACCCTCAAACACTCCGAGAGACACGGGATCCTTAGAGAATACGTAGAGGAAGGGCAAATGTGGGCTCTAACATAGCTCCAGACCCCTTGGCCAACAGTGGTCCTGGAGGCTCCCAGCCATGGTGCTCGAAGGTTGGGACACATTCATGGCAACACACAGACACAAGCAAGGGCCAGGTGGAGGAGAGCAGCCAATGTCTGAAACGGAGTAAGGCCTCTGGGCACTCAGGATGCAGAGCCTGTTTTTCAAATCCAGATGCATGAAGTCTCAGGCATGTCTTAAACATGCTGGAGGCTGTAATACCACTTTGGGGTATATATCCAAAGGATGCTTAATTGTGCCACAAGGACATGTGCTCAATTATGTTCATAGCAGCTTTGTTTGTCCTATCCAGAACCTGGAAACAACCTAAAGGTTGCTAGACCGAAGAAAGAATAAAGAAGATGTGGTACATTTACCCAATGGAGTACTACACAGTAGAACAAAATAATGACATCTTGAATTTTGCAGGAAAATGGATGGAGCTAGAACACATTATTTTGAGTGAGGTAACCCAGACCCAGAAAGACAATTATCACATGTACTCACTCATAGGTGGTTTTTAAACATAAAGTAAAGAAAGCCAGCCTACAAATCACAATCCCAGAGAACTTAGACAACAATGAGGACACTAAGAGAGACTCACATAGATCTAATCTACATGGGAAATAGAAAAAGACAAGATCTCCTGAGTAAACTGGGAATATGGGGATCTTGGGGGAGGGTTAAAAGGGAGGGGAGAGGTAGGGAGGGGAGCAGAGAAAAATGTAGAGCTCAATAAAAATCAATTTTTAAAAAGATGCTGGGTGCTGGGAGGTGTGATGCAGGCTCAGCCTGGTTTGGTCTCGTTCTAGGTGAAGTCATTTTCAGGCTGTCACACGAGGACTCATCACCATCCTGGTCTTCGGTCCAGCCATCCCATTCTCTCCAGGGACAAGGCCTGCGTCTGCGCAGCTTATGGGTGCTGCTGGTTGTAGGAACATTGTGCACATCATCACCATACAGAACATTTCCATGGCAACGGCCAAGCAGGATGTCAATCACCACGCTACAGGCTGCTCTGACAACAGTGGTCTCCTGAACTTATTTTCCAAAAGTTAAATTCAGCAAAGGAAAACAGTCTTTAAAAAGAGAAAAACAGTGTGGAGAGAGAGGAGGAGCTGAGCTTGCAAGCAGCAGGTGCTATGAGCTGACAGACGGCAGCTGGGCTTGATGGGAGACCATCACTCCTCTGTTTGGATGGTTTAGCTGGGTTTTTTTAATGGGGTGGAGGCTGAAGAGAAGGCTCAGTGGGTAATAACCCTTTCTGCACAAGCATGAGTTCCTGAATTAAAATCTCCAAAACTCACGTAAAAATCTAGGTGTGGCCACATGCACCTGGAACCCCAGTGCTGTGATAGAGACCGAGACAGGAGGATTGCTAGGGCTTGCTGTCCCAGCTCCAGGTTCAGTGACAGACCCTGTCTCAAAGGAACAAGGTGGGGCATGATAGAGAAAGACAGCCCATATCCGCCACTGGCTCCACCCAGGCAAGGACTTACATATTGCACACACATGTTCATACACCACACGTGGTAAACGAAGGCTTTTTCTGTCCCACCTGGTCCCAAGGCCCTTTTAAATAATCATTTAGAGGCTTAATATTAATTGCAAACTGTTTGGCCTATTAGCTCAAGCTTATTATTATAACTCAGCTTATTAGCTAGTTCTTATAACTAAATTAAACCATTTTTATTAGTCTATAGTTAACCACGAGGCTCATGGCTTGTTACTTCACATCCTGTTTCCCCAGAGGCTGATGGCGTCTCTCTGATTCTGGCCTTCTTCCTGTATCTCTGCTTGGATTTCTCACCTGGCTCTATTCTGTCTATTGATCAAATTGGCTTTTTTTAAAATTAACCAATGGTAATAAAACATATTCACATCATACAGAAGGGTTCTCTCACAGCAACATATAAACACACATTTTTTTTTAAAAAAAAAAGGTGATTTCAAAAATCATGTTTAATCACTTTATTCTGAGGATAAGGAAATGGGCCAGTGAGGGGTATCAACATCACACTACTCAGAGACTACTTACTGTCCATGCTTAATGGATGGAAACCAGCCAGGTGCCCTGTCCTTGACAAAAAGACCTCAAAACATCACCAGGAGGCTGTGGACAAATCAAATCCAGGTTCCCTGGGGCCTCCTCCCTAGACCCTGGCCCACAGCTTGCTTCCCCCCCTCAGCCTCCCCTTTTTTCCTAGGGGTGCGGTCACACCCATCCCATGAGAGCACAGTGATGAACCAGGACTTCTCCCTTCTGCAAGAAGGTACTAGAAGTCAGGTACAGTCCCTTGAGCACCAGGTTGAAGGCAGTGCACATATACCCAGGAAGGACCCTGCACCGTGCACACAGTTAAGGTCCCCAGGCTACCTTCAGAGTCAGCAGGGGAGGACTGCAATGCCCACATGCAGAGGCGCTCGTCAAGTGTCAACTGCTTTAGAAAAAAACACTCCTGGTGTCCTGTTCTGCAGCTGGAGGGGCTGTCAGAAGCTCCCAGAGAATTCAAGAGACCGGCTGCTGGGTCAAATGCAGGTGACCAGAGGATGTGAAGTCATGAAATACCTCCTGGAGCTACTGTTGCCACTGTCGACTGGGACCCACATCCCAGAAACCCTCCTCTACCTCTTTACTGCACGGCCTCTTTAGAGGGCTCCTTCCAGTCCATGCCCCATACCCCTACCCAGGCCAGGATCAATGCTTCTAGTAAAGCTTCGCTGATGATATGTCTAGACTACAAATAAACACTGCATTACCTCAGTGCAGGGGGCCACTTTCCAGTCCTGTGCAGTTAAGAGGGAGCAGAAGCAGAAGGAGGTGCAGGCCCGGCCGCAGAGCACTCCCATCAGTGATAGATAAGACAGACAGAGCCAAGCATCCACCAGGGTCAGGTAGAGCCTGGTGAGGGGGCCACAAAAGGGATGAAGTGGACTGGTGAGGATCCCAAGTCCCAAGGAAGACTGGAGTGTGGAGGAAGGCGGGTGCAAAAACAGAAGGAAAAGCGGGCCTTGGATGGCAACCGAGGAAGAGCTCTGTGTCCTCCGCTGGCGTCTACAAGGGC